>NC_135332.1:52530075-52896313 GCF_023851605.1 Tamandua tetradactyla
GAAATTTTCAGTGATAATTTCTTCCATTAGTTTTTCTCCACCCTTTCCCTTCTCTTCTCCTTCTGGGACACCCACAACACATTTATTTGTGTGGTTCATATTGTCCTTGAGTTCCCTGATACCCTGTTCAAATTTTTCCATTCTTTTCCCGATAGTTTCTGTTTGTTTTTGGAATTCAGATGTTCCATCCTCCAAATCACTCATTCTATCTTCTGTCTCTTTAAATCTATCATTGTAGGTATCCATTGTTTCTTCCATCTTTTCTACTTTATCCTTCACTTCCATAAGTTCTGTGATTTGTTTTTTCAGTTTTTCTATTTCTTATTTTTGTTCAGCCCATGTCTTCTTCATGTCCTCCCTCTATTTATCGATTTCGTTTTTGAAGAGGTTTTCCATTTCTGTTCGTATATTCAGCATTAGTTGTCTCAGCTCCTGTATCTCATTTGAACTATTGGTTTGTTCCTTTGACTGGGCCATATTTTCAATTTTTTGAGCGTGATCCGTTATCTTCTGCTGGCGTCTGGGCATTTAGTCAGATTTCCCTGGGTGTTGTACCCAACAGGTTGAAAGATTTTCCTGTGAAGTCTCTAGGTTCTGTTTTTCTTATCCTCCCCAGTTGGTGGTGCTCATGGCACATGTTTGTCTGTGGGTCCCACCAGTAAAAGGTGCTGTGGGTCGTTTAACTTTGGAAAACTCTCGCCGTGGGGGGGGGGGGGGTTCGCCAGTCGAAGCGGCTTGGAAGAGTGCCAGCCGGCCCGGGGGTCCAAACGCGGGGAGGGTCGCCGGCCTCCGCAGCCCGTGAGAGCGCCCATCCGAATTTCCTAGTCGGCCTGGGGCGCCAAGCGTGGCCGGAGGGTGCCAGCCGCCGCGGCCCGGGAAAGTGCACTGTTCCCAGCCAGACCAGGGAGTCACGTGTTTGGAAGGGACCCCCCCCATCACCGTTCTCCGGGGCGGGGGATTTCCGATCCAATTCTCTCAGTTGGTCCGGGGGGCCACGTGTGGTGGGTGCGCCAGCTGCCGTGGCTTGAGGGGACCGCCTGCCCAATTCTTCCAGCTGGCCCGGGAAGGAGGAAGGGAGGGACTCTGGCCGCTTTTGCCGCCCCGCCCGGGGAACCCCGTGCCCCTCAGCAATCTCACCGGAGCGGGTTCTTTCAGCCAGTCAGCTGTTCCAGGATGGGGTACGCTGTCTTTTTTATCTCTCTCGTGGCTCTGGGAGCTGTTCTGTATTGTTTCTACTCCCCTAGTAGCTGTTCTGGAGGAGGAACTAAGATCCACGTGTCTTACTAAGCTGCCATCTTCTCCGGAAGTCCAGAAAGATCTTCTTTAAGATAGAATTTCAAGGATTACATCTGCCTGGGAAATGACTTCTTTAAAGACCATGTAAAGAATGAAAGAAACAGCAACATCCAATTGCTCTGACAACTGGAATATTGCTTATAAAGACTTTAACATAGGCTTGGTTCTCAAATAAGCTGACCTAGTCTTTCCATTATTTGGTCCCCCTCCTGTTTCCTCATCCTCTTTTCATTAATTACACCCATTCCTCTTATACTTTGGGGCAAAAGGAAAAGTACTCCATTCTGAGCCTTTTTTTTTTCCCAAAAAATAAAATCTGGCAATATATTGTTTCTTGATATGCTGAGACAGGAAATATCCCTATTGTGTATCAGGAACTACTTTGTCCCTTCTTGAGTGTCATCAAACTGAGTCACTGGGAGGTATGTAATAATCCAGGAACCCTGATAATCAAAATAATACTGGTCTACTAATGGCTTGCTGAGTCACAGATTTCTCCAAGGCTCCCTTTCCCAGTGTGCTTGGGGAAAGTACCTCTCTAAATTATAGGAAATGTGAACAAGATTTAGGTCATTTGGATGCATATTCAACTGACTGAGTTAGGATCCAGTCTTCATTCCCAGCCTAAATTCTCACTGGTCTGTGAATAGCCAAACACGTCTACTTGTTCCTAGAACACATTTCTGTCTTGGTCTTGCCATTCTGTCTGCCTGGAATGCCCTTTCCACTTCTTTCCATTGCCTCTTATTTTATCAGACTCTCATCTGTCTGACTAAATATCTCAAATCAAATAGCACTTCTCCCATAAAATGTTCTGTAATTTTCGTGGTTAGTAGAGACCTTACTTTTCTTACTTGTAATCTTTTCTGGTATTTATAGATATTCATTTTCATCTTTCACCCTCCTAGAAGATTTTATGTCCCTTCAGAGTAGAGACGAGGTATTCTCTTTGATTTCCCATAATGCCAGTGATGGTTTGAAGCTATATGTACCCCAGAAAAACATGTTCTTAAATCTAATCCATTCCTGTGGGTGAAAATCCATCTAAATAGGACTGTATGATGAGGCTACTTCAGTTAAGGTGTGACCACCTTAGAATAGATCTTAAACCTGTCACTGGAGTCCTTTGTGAAAGAATGAAATTCATACAAAGGAGAAAAAAAAAAACCCAGGAGGAAGCCAAAATCAACAAAACCCAAAAGAAAAGGGAGAGACCAGCAAATGCCTCCTTGTACCTTGTCACGTGGCAGAGGATCCAAGGATCGCTGACAGCCGATCTTTGGGGAGAAAGCATTGCCTTGATTTGGAAATATTCCAGGCCTCAAAACCATGAGCAAATAAATTTCCATTGTTTAACCTGACCCATTTCATGGTTTTTGTTTAAAGCAAGATAGGATACTAAAACAGCATTCCGAACTATAAATGATCTTTTTACTTATATATATCCGTCCCCCATCAACCCTTGACTAACAAGTTCTTTGATTCCAAGGGCCATCTCTTGTTCCCTATTATATACCCAACACCTAGCTCAGTGCTTGGCAAATAATATTAGTTATTTATCATTTACTCAGCAGTGAACAAGGCAAGTGAGAATCTTGACTTGATAGAGCTTATATATTAGTGGGACATGCAGAGAATTAAATAGTAAACAAATAAGGTAAAATCAGATAATGATAAGTGTGTGAAGGAAATAGGGCACTGAAATAGAGTCACTTTAAATAGGGTATAGAGTGGTGCAATGGTGGCTCAGCAGGCAGAATTCTAGCCTGCCATGCCCGAGACCCGGGTTCGATTCCTGGTGCCTGCCTATGGCAAATAAATAAATAAATAAATAAATAAATAAGGTATAATTGAAAGTGTTATTTGAAGTTTCTTAACTTCTGCACTATTAATATATTGAACTGGATAATTCTTCCTTATGGGCGGCTATCCTGTACATTGCAGGGTACTTAGTAGCATCCGGGGCTTTACCCACTAGATGCCTTTAGTACACACGCTTGCAATTGTTACAGTCAAAATGTCTGTAGACACTGCCAACTGTTGCCTGGGAGACAACATCACCCTCCATAGTGATACACTGTGTTAAAGGAAAGTCTCCTTGAGTGAGCGAAATGAGCTAAGACCAAAAGATGACAAAAATAGCCCTTCAAAACTAGCTAAATATGTTTCAGGCAGGAAAGGGTCTAGAGTGTTTAAAGAACAAAAATATTATAGTGGCTGAAGATAATCAGTGAAGAGAAAAGTGACATTTGATGAGGAGAGAGAGGCATAAACCTGGTATGTAGTTCTTTGAAGTCATATAATGAAACTTAGATTGCATTTAAAGCAATGGAGGCCAATAAGGATTTTAAGCAGAGAAGTAATAGGATCAGTTTGTGTTTTTTTAAAAATACTCTGGCTGCAATGTGGCAAATGGATTGGGCAAGAGTAGAAGCAAGGAGACAGCCTTAGTTTCCCAGGCTGCTATCACAAATACCACATAATGAGTTGGCTTAAACAATGAGAATTTATCAGCTCTTGGTTTTGGAGGCTAGAAGACTTGCTTCCTCCCAGTATTCTGGTTGGGTAACAACCCTTGGGTTTCTTGGCATTCCCATTACATGGCAATATCATTACATGTCAATATCCTCTTCTTTCTTTTCTGGTTCTGTTGACTTCAGGCTTTTGGCTCCTCCCTGTGGCTTTCTCCTTCTATGTCTTCATTTCTTTTGCTTACAAAGAACTCCAGTAATCTTCATTCGGTTGGGCAACACCTTAACTAAAATGATATATTCAAAATATCCTATCTCCTTGGTAATGTGGGACAGGACTCCCAGGATGAGCCAGGACCCAGCATCATGGGATTGAGAAAACTTTCTTGACCAAAAGAGACAAGAGTGAAATGAGACAAAATAAAGTCTCAGAGGCTGAGAGATTTCAGAGTCAAGAGGTTATTCCGGAGATTATTATTATGCATTATATAGATATCTATTTTTAATTTATGGCATATTGGAGTGGCTGGAGGGTAGTACCTGAAACTGTTGAGGCTGTGTTCCAGTAGCCTTGATTCTTGAAGATGATTGTATAACTAAATAGTTTTTACAATGTGATCGTGTGATTGTGAAAATCTTGTGTCTGATGCTCTTTTTATCCAGGGTATGGACAGATGAGCAAAAAAAAAAAAATAAGGATTAAATAAATAAATAAATAAATGAGGAGAAATAAGGGGTAAAAAAATTGAGTAGATTGAAATACTAGTGGTCCATGAGAAGGCAGGGTAAGGGGTATGGGATGTATGAGGTTTTTTTTTTATTTCTTTTTCATACTCCTTTTGGTATTTCTTGTAGGAC
Organism: Tamandua tetradactyla; assembly: GCF_023851605.1. Lineage (NCBI taxonomy): Eukaryota > Metazoa > Chordata > Mammalia > Pilosa > Myrmecophagidae > Tamandua > Tamandua tetradactyla. The sequence goes on from NC_135332.1 coordinate 52,534,701, forward strand.
AGATCACTTGTTGACTAGTTCTCTTGTTTGTCTTGAAGATTTTAATCTCTCCCTCAATTTTGAAGTTCAGCTTATCTGGATAAAGACTTCTTGGCTGGAAGGTCTTCTCATTCAGAATCTTAAATATATCATACTACAAGCCTTGCTTTCTTGATGCCTGTTGAGTAGTCCGAATTCAGTCTTATGTATTTTCCCTTAAATGTAGTAGATTGCTTTTCTAGTGCTGCTTTCAGGACTTTCTGTTTCTCTTCAACATTTGCAAATTTTATTAATACGTGTCTTGGACTCAGCTTATTTGGATTTATTCTATTTGGAGTTCATTTGGTCTGATTTGCATACTTATGTCTTTTATAAGGGTTGGGAAGTTTTCCTCAATTATATTTTCAACTAACTTTTCCAGCCCTTTACTCTTCTCTTCTCCTTCTGGGACATCAATGATTCTTTTATCTGTGCATTTCTTGTTGTCTGTTATTTCCTTAAGATCCAGTTCCATTTTGTCCATGTTTCTTGCCATTTATACTTTTGTGCACTCTAGATCAATTGTTCTGTCTTCTAGCTCACTTATTCTTCTTTCTGCTTCTTCAAATCTACTGTCATGTGTCTCTAGCATATTTTTAATTTGTTCCACTGTATATTTCATTTCTGTGAGATCTGCCATTTTTCTATTTAATCTTTTGAATTCTTTTTGCTCTTCTAGAGTCTTCTTGATATCCTTTATTTATTTATAAATATCCTTGAGTACTTGTTCCATATTCTGTGTCCCCTCCAATGTTTTGATTTGGACGTTTGGTTAGGCCATTTCTGCTTGAATCTTCATGTGCTTTATGATTTTCTGTTGTGTTCAGGTAGTAATAAAAGAGAAGATAGGATTTAACAAATGAGTATGACTGCTGAATCATTATATTGATATTTCTTTTAGTCTTCAGTGTCTTGGAGCAGCCAGAAGGAAAAACCTTAAATTGTGGAACTGTTAACCCATACCAAACTCTGAAATCTGTTCTATAGCTAATTGTTGCAATGTGCTTTGAAATTTATTGCTTTTCTGTATATGTTATTTTTTACGAAAAAGGAAAAAGAGATAGATTGTGATTATAAATGCACAAATATATGATGATACTGTGAAGCATTGTACACTTTGGATGATTACATGGTATGTGAATATACATTAATTAAAAATAAAAAATAAATTTTTAAAAAAGACTGTGATGATGGTTTGCACAACTCTGTGAATATACTAAAAACTATTGAACTGTACACTTTAAACGGGTAAGGAATTGTATGGTAAGTGAATTATAGCTCAGTAAAGCTGCTATATATACATTTTTTAAATATAGTTTTCTGGGCAAAATAAGAGACAACATTCTCGGCAGTGGGAACAGCATTGCAAAGGCAGGGAAAAACACAAGTGTTTAGTGTTCCGAACAGTACGAATGACTTGTAAAGGATAAGTCCAAAGCTTAAGAATCAGGGTCCCTCACTTTCATTGGCCCCTCCAAGATCTTTAAAGGGGCATAGCAATGTGTTTATATGTTTTTTGTTGTTGTTGTTTGCTTGTTTTTCAAATGGTTATATGTTTTTATAGATTTTTAAAAGGTAAGATATATATATATATATATATATATATATATATTTTTTTTTAAAAGGATTCCCCAAATTTTATAAACTTCAAGCCTCCCAACATCTGGACCTGCCACCTAGATGAAGTGAAGTTTGCACATACAGAAATATCAGGAAATGAGGCTGGAAAAACAGCAGGGGTGGGGGCGGGTAGACAATGGCAGCATTTGATATACTGAAACGTTTTGCTTTTATCCTTTAGGGGACTGGTAACTCCTGAAGGCTGTTGAGTGAGGCAAGGTGGGGTAGATGGCAACCTACTGCCTTTCCCAGGTATCCACAAAAATATCCTGTGCTTAGCATCAGGTGTGTCAGCCCCGCAGGATAAAACATGATCCCCTAGTAGATAAACAGACTACTGGTACATTCCTTCCTTATTGCCCCCAGCATATGTAAACAGTCACTGGAGACAGTCTGACTCTGGTGGGCATGTTTTATGATATCCAGCTCAACCTCAGTGGTCTATATGTCCCTGGCAGGGAGCGAGGGGTTTCCTCCATTGCAGCAGCACATGAACACAGGAGAGGGGTGCTATGCATAGAACATCTGCATCAGCCACAGTTGAGACCCCTGGCTAGGGGAAAATGACACCCACTGGGGAAGCTGACCTTGTTCTACCTTTTCTCTATGTGAGTAAATGCCTTTCCATCAGAGCCTTTGAGTCAAACTTTTGCTGCTGACCCTAAAACCTGTATTGGAATTGGATTGAAATCTCTTTAGGTGTCTTTCCTACTGACCAATACAAGGCATAATCAGAATGACCTCCTCCACTGTATTGTGTAGAGTGGGCTGGAGATGGAAAGACTTGAGGCAAGGAGGCTAGCTAGAATTATTAGACTAGTCCATCAAAGAAATATTAAGGACATAAAATGAAGCACTGGCAGTGAGGGTGGAGAGGAGTGTGTAGATCTGAGACATAATTAAGTGGTAGAATCAACAGAAAGCATTGATTGATTGAATATGGGTGGAAGGGAAAACAAGTCTAGAAAGACTCTCAGCTGAGTGAATGATGGTGCCATTCTCTTAGATTGGGAGTAAAGAAGGAGAGCAGGTTCGGGAGAGAAGGACAGGTATTATTTGGCTTTGGATATTTTAAGTTTGAAGTGTCTGTGAGATATCTAATTTAAGCTCTCCCATAAAAGTTGGGACTCACGAAAGAAGTCTGAGCTGGAAAAAAGAATTGGCTGCCATAAAATATAGATGCCTATTGAAGCCATGGAAATAAATATAATGATGAAAAAGAACTAAGAATAAAACCTGAGGAACATAAGTATTAAAGGGTCAGGCCTAGGATGAGCAACCGATAAAAAGAATGAAAATGAAAAACAGTAGTTAAAGAAACCATGAGAGTGGTGTCAACAAATATAAGGGGGAAAGGATATCTAAAGAGAAAAAGATTATCAATAGCATCAAATGCTGAAAAGACATCATCAATAGCATCAAATGCTGAAAAGACTGGGATTAAAAAGAGCCCAGTGTTTTTGGAAATTAGAATGTTTCTGGGGAGCTTAGAAAGAACCGGTTTAGTGGATTTATGGGGAAGTGTAATGGGTTGAGGAAAGAGAAGGAATAAAAAAAGAGAACTAAAGTATAGTAGTCTCTAAAATTTGAAATTGAAGGGAACAGATAAGGCAATAGTTAGGGTCTGGGGTACAGGAAAGGCTGGTTTATTTCCTTTTATTTTTAATAAAGGAGAAATAGAATATTATAGGGTAAGGGAAGGAGGAGACAGAGAAAGAGGGAGTGAGTTGCATGAGAGAGAGTTGATAACTGATTGAAGATGCCAAGGAATCCCGACCAGGACATGCTCTACCACACTACAGATGGCTTTGGAGAGCAGGAAGGCCATCTTTTCCTCTGGGAATGGGGTTGGGGGGTGGGGAAGATGGGGATTGATGATAAAGGCAGATAACTGTTCAGAGACAGGGCAAAAAATTGAGGGAATCCATGACTGTGCAACATTTTATTCATTCAACAACTACTTATTGGGCAACTATTATAGGCCAGGCCCTATGCTCAGTGCTGGGAATCCAAAGGTGAATAAAACAAAGTTTCTGCTCTCTCGGATTGTATAGTCCAAGGGTCCCTACATTTTTTATGAAGTAGAAGATAAAGTTTTTGCTAGAATGAGTTATGGGGGTTGAGGGAGGTGTAAGGGACTTAAAGAGCATGATAAATGTTTAAAATTGCTTTTGCGGGAAAGAGAAAGCAAAATTGAATGGGGGAGACAACATGGCAGCATAGGGAGATGTAGAATTTACTTAGTCCTCTAGAGCAGCTAGTAAGCAGCTAGGAACTCTCTGGAACAATTGTTTGGGGGACATCCACGACCAGCCACATTTCGTGCACCTGTCTGGAATGGGTGAAAGGGCCAAAAACACAGCACAGAACTGTAAGTAAAGCCCCCGAACTCCAGAGGCTGGAGTTCCACTGGAACAGCAGGCCCAGTTGGAAACACTTTCTTGTGGTAAAAAAAAAAAAAAGGAGAGAGAGAGAAAAGCAGTTTCTGCTGGGAAAAAGGGAGAGAGCTCAGCCAAGCTTCCATTGTGGGTTTTTTATTGTTGTTGTTGTTGTTTGTATGCTGTATGGTGGGGTGACATTTCATTATTTTTCCATGTGAGCATCCTGTTATTGCAGCACTATTTGTTGAATCTTTGGTTGTTTTTTGTTTGTTTGTTTGTTGGGAAGTACATGGACTGGGAATTGAACCCAGGTCTCCCACATGACAGGCAAGAATTCTACCACTGAACTACCCTTGTCCCCCCCAATTGTGGCTTTAATTAATAAATATGGACTGGTGAATACAAGCTCCAAGCACAGGTAAACTGAGAACAAGCAGGAGAGGAATCCTGAAGTTTCTCCTGACAGAAAGAAAGTGGGACTGGTGAAATTAAAAAAAAAAAAAATGAGACTTTTGGAGTCAGCCAAACTCAGAATACTGGCAAAGGGCTGTGCCCCAAGGCACAAAAAGCCAGGTACCAACTCTGCTTCTTGCCAGGTGAAACTTGGGGGATGGGCACTGGCTCTGAAAAGGGATTTCTTTCTTTAAGGAAAAAGTGAAACTATTCTAAGTAGCTCATTAGAGAAACTCTCAGGCATTTTCAATTGTCAGCCCTGACCCACGCAAAGGCAGAGTAGAGATAGGTCTGAGAAACAAAATAATATGTCAAGTAAAGGAGATGATTCCCTAAAGGGCTTATCTTCCACAAGAAAAGGGGGCAGAGGCCAGTTCAAGTGGCTCCTCTCAGAGACTTCAGACCCCAGGGACTAAGCTTAATGCCACAGCCTCTGTCTCAACCACACCCCTGGCAGGTTTAGGGTCTACTTAGAATTAAAGGCACTTCTCCACTTTACACTGGGTGGAGAGTTATAAGCTGATGTAACACCCCTACTGGAAAGGACAGGAAAAGCACAGAGTCTAAATACTTCACAGGAATCTCTGACAACCTGCTGGGTCTCATCCCCAGGGAAACTTGATACTGATTACATCCTCCTCCTGAGACCTGGGCCTGTCTTGTCTGGGAAAATCTGACTAGGGTCCATCATATATGGGGAGAGCATACTTAAAAAAAGAAAAATAGGTTCCATTAAGACAGGGCAAAAGCCAGAAAAAAAAAAGAGCTGAAAAATTCTGAATAGTTAAATAGAAACTATGCCAGAGATCTAGAATAAGTTGAACTGATAGAGAATAATCAGTTAAAGAAAACCCTAGGCAAAAAAGTGAAAATGACCCCCAGAGTAAACTAATCAGGAAAATCAGACACCAAAAAATTACAGATCCAAGAAGCACAGCATATTCCAAACAGAAAAGATCCACATAAACCTACTCCAAGACACATATTAGTCAGATTGTCAAATGTCAAAGACAAAGAGAGAATTATGAAAGCAACAAGAGACTAGGTGAGGATTTCTCCGCAGAAACCATGCAGGCAAAAAGGCAGTGGTATGATATATTTAGGATACTGAAAGAGGGAACTGCCAACCAAGAACTCTATACTCAGCAAAACTGTCCCTCAAAAATGAGGGGGAGATTAAAATATTTTCAGATAGTCATTGAGAGAGTTTGTGAATAAGAGATTGGCTTTACAAGAAATACTAAAGGGAGCACTACAGGCAGATAGGAAAAGACAGGAGAGAGAGGTCTGGAGAAGAATGTAGAAATGAAGACTATTGTGCTGGTTTGAAATTATATATGGACCCTAGAAAAGCCGGGTTTTAATACTAATCCCATTTTGTGAAGGCAGCCATTTCTTCTAATCCCTATTCCATATTGTATGTTTGAAACTATAATCAGATCGTCTCCCTGGAGATGTGATTTAATCAAGAGTGGTTGTTAAGCTGGATTAGATGACGACATGTCTCCATCCATTTGGGTGGGTCTTGAGAAGTTTCTGGAGTCCTATAAATGAGGAAACATTTTGGAGAATGAAGGAGATTCAGAGAGAGCAGAGAATGCTGCAGCACCATGAAGCAGAAAGTCTGTCAGCCAATGCTTTGGAGATGAAGAAGGAAATGCCTCCCAGGGAGCTTCATGAAACAGGAAGCCAGGAGAAGAAGCTAGCAGATGACGCCATGCTCACCTTGTGCCCTTCCAGACGAGAAAGGAGCCCTGACTGTGTTCAACATGTGCCTTTCCAGATGAGAGAGAAATTCTGACTGTGTTGGCCATGTGCCTTTCCACTTGAGAGAGAAACCCTGAACTTCATCGGCCTTCTTGAACCAAGGTATCTTTGCCTGGATACCTAGATTGGACATTTCTATAGACTTATTTTAATTGGAACATTTTCTTGGCCTTAGAACTGTAAACTAGCAACTCATCAAATTCCCCTTTTTAAAAGCCATTCCGTTTCTGGTATATTGCATTCTGGCAGCTAGCTAACTAGAACAACTATCAGTAAGGGTAAAAAGAGAAAAAAAGATAAGGTATGATATATAGAATCCTAAAGTCAAAATGGTAGGAGGAGTACTGCCTTTATAGTAAAAGCATTAAATGTTAATGGATTAGAGGCATGCAACATAGTGAATGAAACTTGTTGAATGAAGTGTCAGAAACAAACAAATATTATCATGCATCACTCATATGGACTAACTATAATGTACAAACTCACAGAATTGAAATTGAGAGCATAGGTTATCATATTAAGGCCTATTGTAAAGGTGTATAGATTGTATGATTTTACAGCAATCACATTTATTTCAGAGTTGTAACTGTTATTTCAAAATTCTGAGATGCTGAGCTATTTGTCTATAACCTGGTCATTTCCTATAACTTCAGGTATTTGTATGACACCTGAAACTCAGAGTTAGAGCCCTGAAGCTGTGAAAGTCAGCATTACTCTATCCAGCAACTGTTTTAAAAGTTTAAAAATTGTTAAGATTTCAACTAGAGATATGAATGAAGCTTATCTGGATAGGACTAATGTAAATCAGAATACAGGGTAAAGGATGACATGGTCTATATTTTAAAACTTCAATTTCTGTGTGAGACCAAAGGAACAGATATTTATTTGGTGCAAATTTATATTTTTGGTAGCATAGTAACTAATTCAACTTGTACATATTACAATATAACTTATAATATGCCATAATTACATGGAATCTTGTACAGGGAGCGAGGTCAGTGTGATACCCCAATACATCCCAGAGTAACTTAAGCAGAGAAAAAAAAATATTTGCAGAGCCCCCTGGAAGGACTGGGGAGAAAGGAGGAAATATTAAACTTCCCCACCTGGGGAATTCCTGATATACTCACAAGCATTGGGGGCAACCAATTTAATAAGCTAAGCCCTCCATCTTGGGGCTCACCCCTATGAAACTTATTCCTGCAAAGGATGGGCTAAGCCTACTTAAAATTAAGCCTAAGACAATGTCTGTGTTCAACTGTGCAAATACAAAAATGATTTTTCATGAACTAGAGCAGATGTACGACCATTATAAAGTGTTAGTAATAGAGAGGTATTGGGGAAAATGTGCCTATTGCAAATTATGGAGTATAGTTAACAGTAATATTTTAATACTCTTTCATCAACAGTAACAAATGTACCACTCCAACACTATGGGTCAGTAATATGGGGGGACAAAGAATATGGAGGATTGGGGTTTTATGTTTTATTTTTATTTATTTTCTGCAATAATGAAAATATTTTAAATTTTATCATGGAATTGTATGCACAAGCTGCAGAGGTTTTAAAGGACACTTGGGCCTTGGCCTCACCCCAGACCAACTGATTCAGAATCTTTGGGAATGGGGTATGGATGTCTGTATTTTTTAAAAAGCTCCCCAGGTGATTCTAATGTGCAGTATGGGGAGAGAACCACTGTCTTGGACAACCTCGTAAAGCCTGTAAGAGCAAATTCCTCCTTGCCCACTGGCAAATCCCTGCTTTCCTGCTAGGCATGTCAGCCTGGCTCGTCATCACACCTGGTGCCAGGGGCCTGGAGGCTGCTAAGTCTCCCATGGCAGGTGCGCTTTCTTCATGCAGAGCCCATCAGACAGTACCCCCTCCCATCTAGAGTAGTCCCTGACCCAGTAGTGTTTTATTCCACCCTTCAAAGTTACCTTGTTTCTTTGTTTAGTTATTTCCATCTTTCCTCTTCTGGAAGTAAGCTCCTGATAGTGGGTGTGGACTGTCCTCGGAGTGGATCTTCAGCTCCTGGAACAGTGAGACATTGTTGGTACTTATGAAGTTTATTGAGTAAATGAAAGAATTTAATGTGCTTAGTGTTTGTGGAATGACTGAATGAGTTGTAAATGCCTGATAGAAGTTGAATAAATGAATAAGGTTTTAGTGCTTGGAAAAAAAATTAAGCCTAAGAGTCACCCCCAGGGGACCTCTTTTGATGGTTAGATGTGGCCTCTCTCATTAAGCCAACATATCAGGTGAACTCACTGCCCGCCCTCCTACAAGAGATTTGACTCCTAGGGATGTAAATCTCCCTGGCAACATGGGCTATGACTCCCAGGGATGAGCTGGGTCCTGGCATCATGAGATTGAGAAAGCCATTTGACCAAAAGGGAGAAGAGAGAAATGAGACAAAATAAATTTTCAGTGGCTGAGAGATTTCAAACAGAGTCAAGACATTATCCTGGAGGTTATTATTATGGACTATATAGATATCCCTTTTTAGTTTATGATGTATTGGACTGGTCAGAGGAAAGAACCTAAAAGTGTTGAACTGTGTTCCATTAGCCTTGATCTCTGAAGATGATTATATAACTGCATAGCTTTTACAGTGTGACTGTGTGATTGTGAAAACCTTGTGGCTGATGCTTTCTTTATTCAAGTTATGGACAGATGAGTTAAAAAAATAAATATTAAATAATGTGTTTGGGGGGACAAGGTGTATACAAATTGGTCAATGAAAGAGAGGGGTAAGGGGTGTGAGATATATATTTTTTCTTTTTTCTTTCTATTTCTTATTTTGGAGCGATGCAGATATTCTAAAATGATCATGGTGATGTATACACAAGTATTTGATGCTATTATGAGACAGTGACTATATATTTTGGATGGACTCTATGATGCATAAAGATATCTCAATAAATATATTTTTAAAATGTTAATGGACTAAATTCTCCAATCAAAAGACATAGACTGGCTTAATGGAGTAAAAAATAAGGCCCATCTATAGTTATCTACATATGACTCACTTTAGCCCCAAGGACAAAAATAGGTTGAAAGTGAAAGGTTGGAAAAAGATATTTCATGCAAACAACAACCAGAAAAGAGCAGGGGTAGCTATACTAGTATCTGAAAAATTAGACTTCAAATGTGAACAATTAAAAGAGACAAATAAGGACACTATGCATTAATAAAAGGAACAATTCATCAAAATGACATAACAATCATGAATATTTATGTACCACATCAGAGTACCCCAAAATACATGAGTCACACACTGACACCACTGAAGGGACAAGTAGACACCTCTACAATACACTGCTCTCATCAATGGATACAACATTTAGAGGGAGGATCAGTAAGGAAACAGAGATTTTGAATAATAGGATAAATGAACTAGACTTAACTAGAATGCAAATAAATAAAATCAGAAATGGGAGAGGGGACATAACTACTGACCCCACCGAAATAAAGGAGATAATGTGAGGATACTATGAGCAACTAAATGCTAATAAACTAGAAAACATAGACGAAATGGACAACTTTGCAGAACATTATATCCCCACAACAGCAGGACACACAGTTTTCTCAAATGCTTATTGATCATTCTCCAGGCTAGACTCATGTTGGGTCAAAAGCAAGTCTCAATAACTTTTAAAAGATTGAAATCATACAAAATACTTTCTCAGATCATAATGGAATGAAGTTGGAAAAAAGTTCATAAATATATGGAGGCCAAACAACATACTCTTGAACAATCAGTGGGTGAAGGAAAAAATTACAAGACATATCAGTAAACATCTAGAGGCAAATGAAAATGAAAACACAGCATATCAAAACTTATGTGATACAGCAAAGACAGTGCTGAGGGAAATTTATTGCCCTAAATATCTATATTAAAAAAGAAGAAAGAGAAAAAAATCAAGGAATTAACTGTTTGTCTAGAGTAACTAGAGAAAGAAAAGCAAACTAACCCCAAAGCAAACAAAAGGAAAGAAATAACAAAGATTAGAACAGAAATAAATGAAATTGAAAACATGAAAACAATAGAAAGAATCAACAAGGAGAAGTTGACTCCTTGAAAAAACCAATAAAATTGATGGACCATTAGCTAGGCTGAAAAAACAGAGTGAGAACGCAAATAAATAAAATCAGAAATGGGAGAGGGGACATAACTACTGACCCCACCGAAATAAAGGAGATAATGTGAGGATACTATGAGCAACTAAATGCTAATAAAGTAGAAAACATAGACGAAATGGACAACTTCCTAGAAAAGCATGAAAAATCAATGCTGACTCAAGAAGAAATAGACATCCTCAACAAACCAATCACAAATAAAGAGATTAAATCAGTCATTGAGAAGCTCCCCCAAAAGAAAAGTCCAGGACCAAAAGTGTTAATATGTGAATTCTACCAAGCGTAAAACAATATCAAACCTGCTCAAACTCCTCAAAGCTACCTAACTCATTCAATGAAGTCAACATCACCCTAATACCAAAGCCAGACAAAGATATTATAAAGAAAAGAAAATTATAGACCAATCTTTTTTATGAAATAAAGGACAAAGACTGGGATGATGTAATTTAGCAATGCCCAGAGTGGACAATAATGGTGATTAAAGGTACAAATATAAGAATGTTTTTGTACGAGGGAGAACAAATGAATATCAACATTGCAAGGTATTGAAAATGGGATGGTATGGGGGGAATACAATCAATGCACACTACGGTCTATGTTAACAGTAACATTGTAATATGCTTCCATTGAATATAACAAAGGCAGTATGCCAAAGTTAAATGTCAATAAGTGGGGGATATAGGGGAAAGGTATGGGATTCTTGGCAGAAGAAATGGAAATGTCCTCATGTAGAATGTGGTTGTGAAGGCATGGCTATGCGATTATACCAGAAAGCACTGATTTTTTTTTTAACTTTTTATTTTATTTTATTTATTTATTAAATAAAAAAAATTTAACAACAAACGAACAAAAACACTCTTAACATATGATCATTCCATTCTACATATATAATCAATGATTCACAATATCATCACATAGTTGCATATTCATCATCATCATGATAATTTCTTAGAACATTTGCATCAATTCAGAAAAAGAAATAAAAAGACACCAGAAAAAGAAACAAAGCAAAAACAGAAAAAAAAGAGATTATACATACCATACCCCTTACTCCTCCCTTTCATTGATCACTGGCATTTCAAACTAAATTTACTTTAACATTTGTTCCCTCTATTATTTATTTTATTCCATATGTTCTACTCGTCTGTTGAGAAGGTAGATAAAAGGAGCATCAGACACAAGGTTTTCACAGTCACACAGTCGCATTGTGAGAGCTATATCATTATACAGTCATCTTCAAGAAACACGGCTACTGGAACACAGCTCCACATTTTCAGGCATTTCCCTCCAGCCTCTCCATTACATCTTGAATAACAAGGTGATATCTACTTAATGAGTAAGAATAACCTCCAGGATAGCCTTTCGACTCTGTTTAGAATCTTTCAGCCATTGACACTTTGTCTCATTTCACTCTTCCCCCTTTTGGTTGAGAAGGTTTTCTCAATCCCTTGATGCTGGGTCTAAGCTCATTCTAGGATTTCTGTCCCACATTACCAGGAAGATCCACACTCCTGGGAGTCATGCTCCACATAGACAGGGGGAGGGTGGTGAGATTGCTTGTTGTGTTGGCTGGAGAAAGAGGCCACATCTGAGCAACAAAAGAGGCTCTCTTGGGGGTGACTCTTAGGCCTAAATTTTAAGTAGGCTTGACCTATCCTTTGGGAACCACTGATTCCCTACTTAAGTTGGATTGTATGATGCATGAATAAAACTGTTTAAAAATGAACAGAGAGATACAAGTACTGGAGAACATATGGAGAGAGAGAGATGCATTTATTCACTGTTGGTAGGGAAGCAGAGTGGTGCAACCCCTTTGGAGAGCAGTGTGGTGGCCCCACAGGAGGCTAGGGTTGGAGTTGCCATATAAATCTGCAACCCCACAGTTAGGTATATTCTTGGGGGAACTAAGAGCAGGGACACAAACGGACATTTGCACACTGGTGATTATGGCAGTAGTGTTCACTATTTGTATTGGATGGAGGTGGCCTCTGCAGGTGAACTCACTGTCCTCCCCCCTACATGGGACATGATTTTCAGGTAAATCTCCCTGGCAACATGGGAAAGGACTCCTGAGGATGAGCCTGGCCCTGCATAGTGGGAATGACAAAGACTTCTTAATCAAAAGGGGGAAGAGAAATGAAACAAAATAAAGATTCAGCGGCTAAGAGATTTAAAATACTCAAGTGGTTATTCTGGAGTTTATTCTTACACAGTTTTAGATATCCCTTTTCAGTTTTTGATGTATTGGAGTGGGTAGAGAGAAATACCTGAAACTGTTGAACTATAATCCAATGGCCTTGATTCTTAAAGATGGTTGAATAACTATACAGCTTTTAGGGTGTGGCTATGTGATTGTGAAAACCCTGTGACTGACACTCCCTTTATCCAGGGTATGGACAGATGAGTAAGAAAAAATAAGACAAAAATAAATAGATAATAGGAGGGTCTGGGGGTAATGGAATATTTTCAGTGTACTTTTTTTACTTTACTTTTTTTTTGGAGTAATGAAAATGTTCAAAAATTGACTGTGATAATGAATGCACACCTATATGTTAATACTTTGAACCATTTCAGATGATTATATGGTATGTGAGTATGTAATATATCTCAATAAAATTGCATTATAAAAACTGAATGGGAATTCTGAAATGGATCTAACAATGGTGGGGAAAAGGTCCAAAAAGACATTACTGGGACATATGAAAAAAATTGGAACATAGACTGCAAAGCTCTATACCAATGTTAAGTTTATTGAACTTGATGTTCTAGTTTGCTACTGCTGGAATGCAACACACCAGAGATGGATTGGCTTTTACTAAAGGGATTTATTTTGTTAGTTCTTCAGAGGAAATACAGCTAACTTTCCACTGAGGTTCTTTCTTACATGAGAAGGCACAGGATGATCTCTGCTGGCCTTCTCTCCAGGCCTCTGGGTTCCAACAACTTTCCCTAGGGTGATTTCTTTCTGCATCTCCAAAGGCCTGGGCTCAGCTGCAAGTGCTGAGATGAGGTATGCTGAGCTACTTGGGCTGTGCTATGTTGAGCACTCTCATTTAAGCACCAGCCAATTAAATCAAACATCATTCATTACAGCAGGCACGCTTCTTAGCCGACTGCAGATGTAATGAGCACAGATTACGTTCATGTACCATTGGCTCATGTCCACAGCAACAGAACTAGGCACGTTCACCTGGCCAAGTTGACACCTGAACCTAACTACCCCACCTGATAAGTATATATAAGTGAATAGCCTTGTTCAAAGGAAAAACACATGGAAGCATGTTGGAGTCCTCTGTGTGGATTTTGTATTATTTTTGCAACCAACTAGTAAGTTTGGAATTGTTTCAAAATAAAAAGTTTTTTTTTAAAGTATATAGAAAAACTGGATAGAAAAATTACAAAGATTGCTGCTTGCTGTGGAGCATCCAGTTGAGAACAAATTTATAGTAGGTGATTTTTTTTTCCAGCAGAGTTCAGTTGCCCAGTCGAAAGTGTAGAGAAGAAAGAGGGATAGATTCATCCATGGTTGGAGTTACAACCAAGAGATAAGAAAGAAAAAGAGTTGACAGTGCTTGCAGGAGAGGAATTGAGGTGATAAACTATTGGATGGGGCATTAGATTATTTCAGATGTTAAGGAATGGAAACACCCTCAGCTCAAATTATCTCAATGCAGAGGTTGAATGTAAGGACACTCATGTGGAAGGGAGGAAGCTCAGGAAACTATCTCCATAGATAAACATTATGCAGAAATGAAAAAAAATGTCTAGGGTATAAGAGAAGTTCTAGAATCCCAACATCAGCTTTGATCACCTGGTTATTTTCTAACACTCAGAAGTGGATGCCCATTTACTCCCTTCCCCAGGAATTATATTATATTAATAACTCAGCTTCTTAATATTTAGTCTCTCTCTCTTCCTCTGCATATAATTACTGCTTACCCTGATTGCCCTGATTTTTTTGTGTGTCTTGCATCAAAACTCTCTCTGAAGAGACTTCAATTGGATAATTAGGCCCATTCAATATGGACCATGTTTAAATCTGATGGTTTCCCTTATGGCTAGCTTGGAAATGGTTACCTTTTGCTGTTATATTGATTTCTCATCAAATCAACATAACCAAAGTAAAAGAATTATATGATACAAGCATGGCAACCCTAAGCTACTTTTCTCAAAAGAGAATTGTGAGTAGAGGTACATGGGCCATCCAGGTCTGGTCATCAGGAAGGAAATAAAGCCAGGAGGGGTGTGATGGCTTGGGAGGAGCAATAAAGTTAGAAAGATAAAGTTCAACAAGGTTGAAGAACTATAGCATTAGGAGTAAGGGAATGAAAAACCTGGAAGGAAAGAAAGTTGGGTCAGAGAATAGTAAGGGTGGAGATCTTATGTGGCAAAAGAAGTCCGGTTGAGAATGGGGGAAATTCAACTTCCCCAATTCTTGATATTCTCACAAGCAGTGTGGACAACCAAAGCTATAGGCTGAGCCCCCAGTTTGGGGGTTTGTTCATATGAAACTTAACCCCACAGGGGATAGGTCAAGCCTACTTAAAATTAGACCTAAGAGTCACCCCCAAGAGAGCCTCTTTTATTGCTCAGAGATGGCCTCTCTCTCCAGCTAACACAACAAGCAAACTCACCACCCTCCCCCTGTCTACGTGGGGCATGACTCCCAGAGGTGTGGACCTTCCTGGCAACTTGGGACAGAAATCCTAGAATGAGCTGAGACTCAGCAGCAAGGAATTGAGAAAAACCCTAGAATGAGCTGAGACTCAGCATCAAGGGATTGAGAAAACCTTCTCGACCAAAAAGGGGAAGAGTGAAATGAGAAAAAGTGTCAATGGCTGAGAGATTCCAAACAGAGTCAAGAGGTTATCCTGGAGGTCATTCTTACGCATTAAGTAGATTTCACCTTGTTAGTCAAGATATAATGGAGAGGCTGGAGGGAACTGCCTGAAAATGTAGAGCTGTGTTCCTGTAGCCATGTTTCTTGATGATGATTGTATAATGATATAGCTTTCACAATGCGACCGTGTGATTGTGAAAACTTTGTGTCTGATGCTCCTTTTATCTACCTTGTCAACAGACGAGTAGAACATATGGAATAAAAATAAATAATAGGGGGAACAAATGTTAAAATAAATTTAATGGATTGAAATGCTAGTGATCAATGAAAGGGAGGGGTAAGGGGTATGGTATGTATAATTTTTTTTCTGTTTTCATTTTATTTCTTTTTCTGAATAGATGCAAATGTTCCAAGAAATGATCATGATGATGAATATACAACTATGTGATGATATTGTGAATTACTGAATATATATGTAGAACAGAATGACCAAAATAGGAATGTCTGTGTTTATTTGGTGTTTAAAAATATAAAATAAAAAATTATTAAAAAAAAACAATTTCAGTGTATGAGCATTGTAGGGTACCTCAAGTTTGGAAAGGAGAGGAAAGCTATTAGAATTGTTCCATCACATCAAAGCTGAAGTTTCAAAAGCCAAAAAATGGCATAAATTTGGTTGGAAAAAAAAAAGCCAGATTGTCAAAGATTTCAATAAATATAGAGGTATATCTTGGAAGTCAATACAGAACAATGATGAGGAAGAGTAAAGGTTAGGATGATTGGAAGGCATGAGCTTCAAATAAGAACAGTGGTCAGAAGCATCTCTGGGGGATGCTGACGTGGCCTCTCATCCCTAAGATGATAGGGAATGGAACACACGCATAGCCCCAGTCAACAGGGTGTGTGTGTATATTACTACAGATGATGATTTATGAATATTATATGTTAAGAAGTGCAGTGCACAATAAAGTAGTCAAATAAGACACAGAGCACAATTCTATTACTTCACAAATTTGTTTTGAAATTAGTATATGCACTATAACCAACATTAAAATTTTAAATCAATGGTTATTTTGCCAATAGATTTTTTTTATTAATTAATGGAAAAAAGAAATTAACCCAACATGTAGAAATCATACCATTCTACATATGCAATCAGTAATTCTTTTTTTTTTTTTTTATAGCTCAGATGCAGCTTCATTCAGTGCTTTAACATGATTACTTTACAATTAGGTATTATTGTGCTGTCCATTTTTGAGTTTTTGTATCTAGTCCTGTTGCACAGTCTGTATCCCTTCAGCACCAATTACCCATTATCTTACCCTGTTTCTAACTCCTGCTGGACTCTGTTACCAATGACATATTCCAAGTTTATTCTCGAATGTCGGTTCACATCAGTGGGACCATACAGTATTTGTCCTTTACTTTTTGGCTAGACTCACTCAGCATAATGTTCTCTAGGTCCATCCATGTTATTACATGCTTCATAAGTTTATCCTGTCTTAAAGCTGCATAATATTCCATCGTATGTATATACCACAGTTTGTTTAGCCATTCTTCTGTTGATGGAGATTTTGGCTGTTTCCATCTCTTTGCAATTGTAAATAACGCTGCTATAAACATTGGTGTGCAAATGTCCGTTTGTGTCTTTGCCCTTAAGTCCTTTGAGTAGATACCCAGCAACGGTATTGCTGGGTCGTATGGCAATTCTATATTCAGCTTTTTGAGGAACCGCCAAACTGCCTTCCACAGTGGTTGCACCATCTGGCATTCCCACCAACAGTGGATAAGTGTGCCTCTTTCTCCGCATCCTCTCCAGCACTTGTCATTTTCTGTTTTGTTGATAATGGCCATTCTGGTGGGTATGAGATGATATCTCATTGTGGTTTTGATTTGCATTTCTCTAATGGCCAGGGACATTGAACATCTCTTCATGTGCCTTTTGGCCATTTGTATTTCCTCTTCTGATAGGTGTCTTTTCAAGTCTTTTTCCCATTTTGCAATTGGGTTGGCTGTCTTTTTGTTGTTGTTGAGTTGAACAATCTCTTTATAAATTCTGGATACTAGACCTTTATCTGATATGTCATTTCCAAATATTGTCTCCCATTGTGTAGGCTGTCTTTCTACTTTCTTGATGAAGTTCTTTGATGCACAAAAGTGTTTAATTTTGAGGAGCTCCCATTTATTTATTTCCTTCTTCAGTGCTCTTGCTTTAGGTTTAAGGTCCATAAAACCGCCTCCAATTGTAAGTTTCATAAGATATTTCCCTACATTTTCCTCTAACCGTTTTATGGTCTTAGACCTAATGTTTAGACCTTTGATCCATTTTGAGTTAACTTTTGTATAGGGTGTGAGATATGGGTCTTCTTTCATTCTTTTGCATATGGATATCCAGTTCTCTAGGCACCATTTACTGAAGAGACTGTTCTGTCCCAGGTGAGTTGGCTTGACTGCCTTATCAAAGATCAAATGTCCATAGATGAGAGGGTCTATATCTGAGCACTCTATTCAATTCCAATTGTCGATATATCTATCTTTATGCCAATACCATGCTGTTTTGACCACTGTGGCTTCATAATATGACTTAAAGTCAGGCAGCGCAAGACCTCCAGCTTCATTTTTTTTCCTCAAGATGGTTTTAGCAATTTGGGGCACCCTGCCCTTCCAGATAAATTTGCTTATTGGTTTTTCTATTTCTGAAAAATAAGTTGTTGGGATTTTGATTGGTATTGCATTGAATCTGTAAATCAATTTAGGTAGGATTGATATCTTAACTATATTTAGTCTTCTAATCCATGAACACAGTATGCCCTTCCATCTATTTAGGTATTCTGTGATTTCTTTTAACAGTTTTTTTTTAGTTTTCTTTATATAGGTTTTTTGTCTCTTTGGTTAAATTTATTCCTAGGTATTTTATTCTTTTAGTTGCAATTGTAAATGGGATTCGTTTCTTAATTTCCCCCTCAGATTGTTCTTTACTAGTGTATAGAAAAGCTACAGATTTTTGAATGTTGATCTTGTAGCCTGCTACTTTGCTGTACTCATTTATTAGCGCTAGTAGTTTTGTTGTGGATTTTTCCGGGTTTTTGACATATAGTATCATATCCTCTGCAAACAGTGATAGTTTTACTTCTTCCTTTCCAATTTTGATGCCTTGTATTTCTTTTTCTTGTCTAATTGCTCTGGCTAGAACCTCCAACACAATGTTGAATAATAGTGGTGATAGTGGACATCCTTGTCTTGTTCCTGATCTTAGGGGGAAAGTTTTCAATTTTTCCCCATTGAGGATGATATTAGCTGTGGGTTTTTCATATATTCCCTCTATCATTTTAAGGAAGTTCCCTTGTATTCCTATCTTTTGAAGTGTTTTCAACAGGAAAGGATGTTGAATCTTGTCAAATGCCTTCTCTGCATCAATTGAGATGATCATGTGATTTTTCTGCTTTGATTTGTTGATATGGTGTATTACATTAATTGATTTTCTTATGTTGAACCATCCTAGCATTCCTGGGATGAATCCTACTTGGTCATGATGTATAATTCTTTTAATGTGTTGTTGGATACAATTTGCTAGAATTTTATTGAGGATTTTTGCATCTATATTCATTAGAGAGATTGGTCTGTAGTTTTCTTTTTTTGTAATATCTTTGCCTGGTTTTGGTATGAGGGTGATGTTGGCTTCATAGAATGAATTAGGTAGTTTTCCCTCCACTTCGATTATTTTGAAGAGTTTGAGGAGAGTAGGTACTAATTCTTTCTGGAATGTTTGATAGAATTCACATGTGAAGCCGTCTCGTCCTGGACTTTTCTTTTTAGGAAGCTTTTGAATGACTAATTCAATTTCTTTACTTGTGATTGGTTTGTTGAGGTCATCTATTTCTTCTTGAGTCAAAGTTGGTTGCTCATGTCTTTCCAGGAACCCGTCCATTTCATCTAAATTGTTGTATTTATTAGCGTAAAGTTGTTCATAGTATCCTGTTATTACCTCCTTTATTTCTGTGAGGTCAGTAGTTATGTCTCCTCTTCCATTTCTGATCTTATTTATTTGCATCCTCTCTCTTCTTCTTTTTGTCAATCTTGCTAAGGGCCCATCAATCTTATTGATTTTCTCATAGAACCAACTTCTGGTCTTATTGATTTTCTCTTTTGTTTTCATGTTTTCGATTTCATTTATTTCTGCTCTAATCTTTGCTATTTCTTTCCTTTTGCTTGTTTTGGGATTAGTTTGCTGTTCTTTCTCCAGTTCTTCCAAGTGGACAGTTAATTCCTGCATTTTTGCCTTTTCTTCTTTTCTGATATAGGCATTTAGGGCAATAAATTTCCCTCTTAGCACTGCCTTTGCTGCGTCCCATAAGTTTTGATATGTTGTGTTTTCATTTTCATTCGCCTCAAGGTATTTACTAATTTCTCTTGCAATTTCTTCTTTGACCCACTCGTTGTTTAAGAGTGTGTTGTTAGCCCGCCCGCCCTCCTCTCCCCTCTTTGTCCGCTGGCCCGGCGCGCGGCACCCACGCCCCACAGCAGCCAGCCCGCCCGCCCTCCTCTCCCCTCTTTGTCCACTGGCCCGGCGCGCGGCGCCCACGTCCCGCAGCAGCCAGCCCGCCCGCCCTCCTCTCCCCTCTTTGTCCGCCAGCCCGGCACGCGGCGTCCACGCCCCGCAGCAGCCAGCCCGCCCGCCCTCCTCTCCCCTCTTCCCCCTCCTGCTCCGGTGGCTCTCCAACCACCACAGTGCCCTCTTCCGCCTTCACCGGCTCCTCCGCCACTGGCCTCGACAGCGTTGCCACCCTCAACTTTCCTCCTCCAGAACAGCTACTGGGGGAGTGGAGACAATACAGAGCAGCTCCCAGAGCCACGACGGAGATCAAAGGGATGGTGTACCCCATCCTGGAACGGCTGACAGTCTGGGATAACCAGCTCCGGTGAGATCACCGAGGGGTGCGGGCCTTCCCGGGCGGGACGGCAAGCGGCCGGAGTCCCTCCCTTCCTCCTTCCCAGGCCAACTGGCAGAATTGGGCAGGTGGTCCCCATGGGCTGCGACGGCTGGCGCCCCCACCACGCGAGGCCCTCCCGGACCAACTGAGAGAGTTGGGTCGGAAATCCCCAGACTGCGGAGAACAGTGACCGGGGGGTCCCTTCCAAACACGTGACTCCCCGGTCCGGCTGGGAACAGTGCACTCTCCTGGGCTGTGACAGCTGGTGCCCTCCCGCAACGCTTGGCGCCCCGGGCTGACTAGGAAATTCGGTCGGGCGCTCTCCCGTGCTGCGGCGGCCGGCGACCCTCCCCGCGTTCGGACCCCCGGGCCGGCTGGCACTCTTCCAAAATGCTTCGGCTGCCGAACCTCCACTACAGCGAGAGTTTTCCAAAGTTAAAGAATCCACAGCACCTATTACTGGTGGGACCCGCAGACAAACGTGTGCCACGAGCACCACCTACTGGGCAGGATAAGAAAAACAGAACCCAGAGATTTCACAGAAAAATCTTTCAACCTGTGGGGTCCAACACCCAGGGAAATCTGACTAAATGCCCAGACGCCAGCAGAAGATAACAGATCACGCTCAGAAAATTGAAAATATGGCCCAGTCAAAGGAACAAACCAGTAGTTCAAATGAGATACACGAGCTGAAACAACTAATGCTGAATATACGAACAGAAATGGAAAACCTCTTCAAAAACAAAATCGATAAATTGAGGGAGGACATGAAGAAGACATGGGCTGATCAAAAAGAAGAAATAGAAAAACTGAAAAAACAAATCACAGAGCTTATGGAAGTGAAGAATAAAGTAGAAAAGATGGAAAAAAACAATGGATGCCTACAATGATAGATTTAAAGAGACAGAAGATAGAATGAGTGATTTGGAGGATGGAACATCTGAATTCCGAAAAGAAACAGAAACTATCGGGAAAAGAATGGAAAAATTTGAACAGGGTATCAGGGAACTCAAGGGCAATGTGAACCGCACAAATATACGTGTTGTGGGTGTCCCAGAAGGAGAAGAGAAGGGAAAAGGAGGAGAAAAACTAATGGAAGAAATTATCACTGAAAATTTCCCAACTCTTATGAAAGACCTAAAATTACAGATCCAAGAAGTGCAGTGCACCCCAAAGAGATCAGACCCAAATAGGCGTTCTCCAAGACACTTACTAGTTAGAATGTCAGAGGTCAAAGAGAAAGAGAGGATCTTGAAAGCAGCGAGAGAGAAGCAATCCATCACATACAAGGGAAACCCAATAAGACTATGTGTAGATTTCTCAGCAGAAACCATGGAGGCTAGAAGACAGTGGGATGATATATTTAAGTTACTAAAAGAGAAAAACTGCCAACCAAGATGTGTTTCCTGTAGACAGCATATAGAAGGATCCTGTTTTTTAATCCATTCTGCCAGTCTATGTCTTTTGATTGGGAAATTCAGTCCATTAACATTTAGTGTTATCACTGTTTCGATAATATTTTCCTCTACCATTTTGCCTTTTGTATTATGTACATCATATCTGATTTTCCTTCTTTCTACACTCTTCTCCATACCTCTCTCTTCTGTCTTTTCGTATCTGACTCTAGTGCTCCCTTTAGTATTTCTTGCAGAGCTGGTCTCTTGGTCACAAATTCTCTCAGTGACTTTTTGTCTGAGAATGTTTTAATTTCTCCCTCATTTTTGAAGGACAATTTTGCTGGATATAGGAGTCTTGGTTGGCAGTTTTTCTCTTTTAGTAATTTAAATATATCATCCCACTGTCTTCTAGCTTCCATTGTTTCTGCTGAGAAATCTACACATAGTCTTATTGGGTTTCCCTTGTATGTGATGGATTGCTTCTCTCTCGCTGCTTTCAAGATCCTCTCTTTCTCTTTGACCTCTGACATTCTAACTAGTAAGTGTCTTGGAGAACGCCTATTTGGGTCTGTTCTCTTTGGGGTGTGCTGCACTTCTTGGATCTGTAATTTTAAGTCTTTCATAAGAGTTGGGAAATTTTCAGTGATAATTTCTTCCATTAGTTTTTCTCCTCCTTTTCCCTTCTCTTCTCCTTCTGGGACACCCACAACACGTATATTTGTGTGCTTCATATTGTCCTTGAGTTCCCTGATACCCTGTTCAAATTTTTCCATTCTTTTTCCTATAGTTTCTGTTTCTTTTTGGAATTCAGATGTTCCATCCTCCAAATCACTCATTCTATCTTCTGTCTCTTTAAATCTATCATTGTAGGTATCCATTGTTTTTTTCCATCTTTTCTACTTTATCCTTCACTTCCATAAGTTCTGTGATTTGTTTTTTCAATTTTTCTATTTCTTCTTTTTGTTCAGCCCATGTCTTCTTTATGTCCTCCCTCAATTTATCGATTTCGTTTTTGAAGAGGTTTTCCATTTCTGTTCGTATATTCAGCATTAGTTGTTTCAGCTCGTGTATCTCATTTGAACTACTGGTTTGTTCCTTTGACTGGGCCATATTTTCAATTTTCTGAGCGTGATCTGTTATCTTCTGCTGGCGTCTGGGCATTTAGTCAGATTTCCCTGGTTGTTGGACCCAACAGGTTGAAAGATTTTTCTGTGAAATCTCTGGGTTCTGTTTTTCTTATTCTGCCCAGTAGGTGGTGCTCGTGGCACACGTTTGTCTGCGGGTCCCACCAGTAAAAGGTGCTGTGGGTCCTTTAACTTTGGAAAACTCTCGCCGTGGGGGAGATTCACCAGCCGAAGCATTTTGGAAGAGTGCCAGCCGGCCCGGGGGTCCGAACGCGGGGAGGGTCGCCGGTCGCCACAGCCCGTGAGAGCGCCCATCCGAATTTCCTAGTCAGCCCAGGGTGCCAAGCGTGGTGGAAGGGCACCAGCCACCGCAGCCCGGGAGAGTGCACCATTCCCAGCCGCACCGGGGAGTCACGTGTTTGGAAGGGATCGCCCCCGGTCACCGTTCTCCGCGGCCTGGGGATTTCCGATCCAATTCTCTCAGTTGGTCTGGAGGGCCGCGCGTGGTGGGGGCGCCAGCCACCGTGGCTTGAGGGGACCGCCTGCCCAATTGTCCCAGCTAGCCCGGGAAGAAGGAAGGGAGGGACTCCGGCCGCTTGCCGCCCCGCCCGGATAAGCCCGCGCCCCTCGGCGATCTCACTGGAGCAGGGTCTCTCAGCCAGTCAGCCATTCC
This sequence comes from Tamandua tetradactyla, assembly GCF_023851605.1. Classification (NCBI taxonomy): domain Eukaryota; kingdom Metazoa; phylum Chordata; class Mammalia; order Pilosa; family Myrmecophagidae; genus Tamandua; species Tamandua tetradactyla. The sequence continues at coordinate 52,558,045 of NC_135332.1, forward strand.
AGGATGGGGTATGCTGTCTTTTTTATCTCTGTCGTGGCTCCGGGAGCTGTTCTGTATCGTTTCTATGCCCCTAGTAGCTGTTCTGAGGAGGAACTAAGATTCACGCGTCTTACTAAGCTGCCATCTTCTCCGGAAGTTGATTTTTTTTTTTTTTTTTGCAAATAGAATTTTTGAACTTGGAAAGAAGTTAGAGATTGTGGTAGTTTGGAAGCTGCTATGTACCCCAGAAAAGGCCATGTTGTTTTAACCCACTCCTGTGGGTACAGACCTATTTTAGCTGGTAGGTTTTGATTAAGTTATTTCATACAAGGTGGGTATTAATCTGCTTACTGGAGTCCTTTATAAGAGGATAAAACACATACAAGAAGGAGAAATGAATTTAAGAGACACTCATAGACAAAAGTCCTGGAGAAGCTAAAAGAAGCTCAGAGAGGAAGCCACTGGAACCAGAAACTGAAAGCAGTGAAACTCTGTAGCAAAGGACCAGCAAACGCTGGCTATGTGCCTTCCCATGTGACAGAGGTATCCTGGATGCCAGCAGCTTGTTTTCAGAGTCCAGGTATCGTCCTGTTGATGCCTTGAATTGGACATTTTCATGGCCTTCTAACTGTAAATTATAAGTTAATAAATCACAATTGTAAAAGCCAACCCATTTCTGGTATATTGCATTCTGGCAGCTTCAGCCAACTGAAACAAGATTATGTATTACAGCATCCTTATTGTACAGAAGACCCAAAGAGGTTTAGCACCTTGTATAAGGCACACAGGTAACTAGGGCCTTCTTACAATTTAGAAGGACTTTTGGAGGAGGATGATATTAATGGCCTAGGACTGATAAAATTTTATTTGATTGTCTTATTCTCCTTAATAGTTTCCCTGTTGCAAGCAGCGGCAGTAAAAATGACTCAAATGATCCTCGAATTAGAAGATCATTTAGAAACAAATTTTTTTTCTAAAATTGGGAACTCCACAAATATTATGGTTGATGATTATGGCATCTCTCATATAGAAAACATATCTTAAGGTAGTGGCTCCTTTGATACTCATGCAACTCTTGGATAACAACCCAAAGCAATGGCCACATCTCACATCTTCCTGTCTCCAACCCCGTATCCAATTATTTTAAGAATGGACATGTGACCACATGGCCCAAATCAGGATTCAAAGCTAATAAGTGTAAGTTTTGGAAGTTTTGTTCCAACTTTCAGGGAAACTGAATCTCTTTTTTATTAGGTGGAGGCACATATTCCTGGAGCTGCTGGCAGCCAGCTTGGCACCATGAAAGGACAGCCTGCCTGAGAATGAAGAATCACCAAGAAGTGGACATCCTTTGAGCCCTGAATGAAGGTCCTTCAAAAGCAGGAAACTTTTTGAAAGCTATGAAAGCCAACAAGCTTTTTTGTTTCTTTAAATCATTTCTAGTTGAGTTTTCTCACATTTACAAATAAACCAGATAAGTTATAGAGTACAAAAATATAGCAACCATATTTCTTAATACAAGCCTCTATTACAGCTAGAGTGTAGAGAGTTACCATTTTAAACTAATATTTAGGGTGTCTGATGCTCTTTTGACATGCCACCCTCTCACTTCACACTTTCTTTGAAAACCATCAAAAACAATTTCTATGTCAGGAATACAGATTTTTAAAATCTATTCAAAAATAAATTTGTCTTAATAAAATTAAATGACTATATCCCAAAGTCAAGTAAATGGTTACAGAGGATAAAGAATTTCTTTCCATTTTCTGTTCTTTGCTTTCATTCAAATTTAGATTCAAACATATACACAGATATTTTAAGTGGTACATTAACATTTCCTGCCTAATATTTGCTAACATTTGTATAAAATGGATATCTGACTTCCCATGCAGTACTGTTTCCTTTTATGCAAAAACTGGGATTGGAGAGGTAAAAGAAGACAAAAAAAAAGTGAAATATAGGTCTTAAATAAGCAATGTTAAGGTGTTGTGCTGGTTTGAATGGATGTATGTCCCCTAGAAAAGCCATGTTTTAATTAAAATCCCATTTTGTAAAGGCAGAATAATCCCTATTCAATACTATATGTTTGAATCTGTAATTAGATCATCTCCCTGGAGATGTGATTTAATCGAGTGGTTGTTAAGCTGGATTGGGGATGACATATCTCCATCCATTTGGGTGGGGCTTGATTAGTTTCTGAAGTCCTATAAAATAGGAAACATTTTGGAGAATGAGAGATTCAGAGCGAGCAGAGCAGAATGACATAGCCATAAGACGCAGAGTCCACCAGCCAGTGGAGATGAAGAAGGAAAATGCCTCCCGGGGAGCTTCATGAAACAGGAAGCCAGGAGAGAAGCTAGCAGATGATGCTGTGCTCACCATGTGCCTTTCCAGATGAGGGAGAAACTCTGACTGTTTTGCCATGTGCCTGTCCACTTGAGAGAGAAACCCTGAACTTCATCAGCCTTCTTGAACCAAGGTATCTTTCCCTGGATGCCTTAGAATGGACATTTCTATAGACTTGTTTTAACTGGGACATTTTCTCGGCCTTAGAACTGTAAACTAGCAACTTATTAAATTCCCCCTTTTTAAAAGCCATTCCGTTTCTGGTATATTGCATTCCAGCAGCTATCAAACTAGAACAGGTGCATAAAAATGTCGCAAAAGAGGTATATACAAAGTGCTTCTGGAAGTGGAGAGAAGGGTGGAATAATGCTGGCTGGGCCAGAGAGCATGTGACATTTAAACTGTGTTAAAAGATGAGAAGGAGCCTGACAGACAGAAAAGAAGAAAACAGGTATACCATGAAGAAGGAACATCAAAGAAAAGGCAGGGCATTTCCAGACTCTGTGACATAGCTAATTTTTTTCCTGTGGGCATTAGAAGCCAACGGCTGAAAAGTTGCCTGTTATTATTTGGGTCTGTGGTTGATAACTACAAAGACAATGTGGAAGGTGGGTTGGAGGAGGGAGACTAAAAACTGGAAATTTGTGATGACATTATGATCATCTAGGCAAGAGTCACAAATAATTTGAGTACAGTAGGATAAGAAGTAGAGAATAAAGTCAAGAGCTATGGAAGAAGCTGCCTATTGGCTGGGGCAGTGAGATGGGGAGTGGTTGAAGATAACTCTCAAGTTTCTGATGTGGGAATTGGGGTGAATGGTACTGCCATTCTCCAAGCTATAGAACTTAAGAGAGGTAAGTTTGTATTCAAGAAAAAAAAATTCATTTCTTTATTTTTCTATCTAGGCCCAGGAAATAAAGTATTTCTACAACTATATCTGTAATTTAGAAATCTATTACCTATAACATAAAATTTTAATTTTGCGTTCTCTATTTAAATGCTTTAATTGCTACTTGGTATCCCATGGCATGAATGTTCCATAATTTATTTAAGAAGTTCTTTACTTATGGTTATTCATACTGTTGGTTACAGGTAATTTTTCATTTTAAAAAAGTTGCTTATTTAAACCGAAATTGAATGCACACATGCCTGCCGCCTCCCTCAACATGGCTGGGAATGTCCACCCTGCTCCCACCAGCATGGCAATGTCCTCCCAGTACCACCAGCTGCTGAGTGATTATGGGCCACCCTCCCTTCGCTAACCCAGGGAACTGAGAACAGCCAGGTACCCCGAAGCAAATATGCTGAGTTGCTGGTCATCATCGAAGAATTGGGAAAAGAGATCAGAGCCACCTAACCAAGGGGTAAGAGTGCCATGGAGAGGCTAAAACGAGGCATCATTCATGCTAGAGGACTGGTTGGGGAGTGCTTGGCTGAAACAGAACAGAATGCCAGATCCTAGCCTCCTCGGTAGCTTTGAAGGTTTTCCAGTTTTTTGAAGTTGTGAAGCTACAGATCATCTCCCCTGTTCAGGTGAAACTCTTGTTTTCAAAATGTTAAGTTTGATTTTATTTCTCCCTGTTTCCCTCCAGTGGTTCACTAGGCTCTGACTTAGACTTTAAGGTTGAAATGATATTTTTTAAAAAATTTTTTTATCATCACACGGTTGTATATTCATCATCATGATAATTTCTTAGAATATTTGCATCGATTCAGAAAAATAGAAATAAAACAGAAAAAAATTATAATACCATATCCCTTGCCCCTCCTTTTCATTGATCACTAGCATTTCAATCTATTAAATTTATTTTAGCATTTCTTCCCCCATTATTATTTATTTTTAATCCATTTGATTTACTCATCTGTCCGTAAGGTAGATAAAAGAAGCATCAGACACAAGGTTTTCACAACCACACAGTCACGTTGCAAAAGCTGTATCATTATACAATCTTCTTCAAGAAACATGGCTACTGAAGCACAGCTCTACATTTTCAGGTCATTCCCTTCAGCCTCTCCATTACCTCTTGACTAACAAAGTGATATCTATTTAATGCATAAGAATAACCTCCAGGATAACCTCTCAACTCTGTCTGGAATCTCTCAGCCATTGACACTTTATTTTGTCTCATTTCTCTCTTCCCCCTTTCAGTCGAGAAGGTTTTCTCAATCCCTTGGTGCTGAGTTCCAGCTCATTCTAGGATTTCTGTCCCATGTTGCCAGGAAGGTCCACACCCCTGGGAGTCATGTCCCACGTAGAGAGGGGGAGGGCAGCAAGTTTGCTTGTTGTGTTGGGTAAGAGAGAGAGAGGCCACATCTGAGTAACAGAAGAGGTTCTCTTGGGGGTGACTCTTAGGCCTAATTTATAAGTAGGCTTAGCCTATCCTTTGCGGGGTTAAGTTTCATATGAACAAACCCCAAGGTTGGGGGCTCGGCCTATTGCTTTGGTTGTCCCCACTGCTTGTGAGAATATCAAGAATTCTCCACTTGAGGAAGTTGAATTTTCCCCCTTTCTCACATTCCCTCAAGGGGACTTTGCAAATGCTCTTCTATGTACTTTCAAATCCATCTGGGATTTGAGACATCACTCTGGACAAACCCACAAATCTCATGCCCTACTCAAGGTTCCATGTACCTATGGTGTTCAATTAAGCTGTCCACATAAGTTTTATTAGGAACTGCCCTAGTCAAAATATAAATTTTGTATCAAATAAACATTTTTTGTTTTAGTCTCACATGTAAGTTAAAGTTTTAAAATATTAATTGCCATCTGTTTTCAAAACACTGTGTTATTGACATTTCTCTGTTCTTCCTCATGCAAAACATTTTTAAATTTGTACATTTAGTCACTATCATTATACACTGTAGGCATTCCTAGATTATATCATCTCAGTCTTTATCGTATATCTTTCCTTTTGATTTCATTTGTGCGCCCAGGCCTCTTCCCTCTATCATTCTCACATTCAGCTTCATTCAGTGTTATAACATTAGTGCATTACAGTTAAGTAGTATTGTGCTATCCTTTTCTGAATTTTTACAATCAGTCCCGTTGCACAATCTGTATCCCTTCAGCTCCAATTGCCCAATATCTACCCTATTTCTATCTCCTGGTGACCTCTGTTCTTAATTGAAATTATCCAAGTTCATTCATTAATGTTAGTTCATATCAGTGAGACATACAGTATTTGTCATTTTATTTCTGGCTAATCTCACTCAGCATAATGTCCTTAAGGTCCATCCACATTGTTACATACTTCATAACTTTATTCTGTCTTATGGTTGCATAATATTTCATCATATATATATACGACAGCTTGTTTAGCCACTCATTTGTTGATGGACATTTGGGATGTTTCCATCTCTTGGCAATTGTAAATAATGCTGTTATAAACACTGGTGTGCAAATGTCCATTTGTGTCTTTGGCCTCATGTCCTCTGAGTAGATATCTAGCAATGGTACTGCCGGGTCATATGGCAATTCTATACTTAGCTTCCTGAGGAACTGCCAAACAGCCTTCTACCGCAGTTGTACCATTTGACACTTCCACCAACAGTGGATAAGTGTGCCTCTTTCTCCACATCCTCTCCAGCACTTGTCATTTTCTTTTTTATTGATAATGGTCATTCTGATGGGTGTGAGATGATATCTCATTGTGGTTTTGACTTGCATTTCCCTAATGGCCAGGGAAGTTGAGCATCTTTTCATGTGCCTTTTGGCCATTTTTATTTCCTCTTCTGAGAAGTGTCTGTTCATGTCTTTTGCCCATTTTGTAATTGGGTTGGCTGTCTTTTTTATTGTTGAGTTGAACAATCTCTTTATAAATTCTGGATACTAGACCGTTATCTGATATATTGTTTCCAAATATTGTCTCCCATTGTGTAGGCTCTCTTTTTAGTTTCTTGAAGGAGTTTTTTGATGCACAAAAGTATTTAATTTCAAGGAGTTCCCATTTATTTATTTATTTCTTCAATGCTCGTGCTTTGGATGTAAGGTCTAGGAAACCATCTCCTATTATAAGATTTATAAGATATTTCCCTACATTTCCTCTAACGGTTTTATAGTCTTAGATCTAATGTTTAGGTCTTTGATCCATTTTGAGTTAATTTTTGTATAATTTTTGTATAGATCCAATATGGATCCTTTTTCATTCTTTTGCATGTGGATATTCAGTTCTCTAGGCACCATTTATTGAAGAGACTGTTCTGTCCCAGGTGAGTTGGCTTGATTGCCTTATCAAAGATCAATTGTCCATAGATGAGAGGGTCTATATCTGAACACTCTATTCGATTCCATTGGTCAGTATATCTATCTTTATGCCAGTACCATGCTGTTTTGACCGTGTAGCTTCGTAATACACCTTAAAGTCAGGTAGTGTGATAACTCCAACTTCATTTTTCTTTCTCAGGATACTTTTAGCTATTGGGGCACCCTGCCCTTCCAGATGATTTGGCTATTGGTTTTCCTATTTCTGCAAAGTAAGTTTTGGGGATTTTAATTGGTATTGCATTGAATCTGTAAATCAATTTAGGTAGAATTGGCATCTTAACTATATTTGTTCTTCCAATCCATGAACATGGTATGCCTGTGGTAGTTAGATTCAGTTGTCAACTTGGCCAGGTGAAGGTGCCTAGTTATGTTGCTGTGAACATGAGCCAACGATACGTGAACCTCATCTGTTGCTCATTACATCTGCAGTCAGCTAAGAGGTGTGTGCCTCCTGTAATGAATGATGTTAGATTTAATTGGCTGCTGCTTAAATGAGAGAGTTCAACGTGGCACAGCCCAAGCGGCTTAGCATACCTCATCTCAGCATTCACAGCTCAGCCGAGGCCTTTGGAGATGCAGAAAGAAATCACCCTGGGGAAAGTTGCTGGAAACCAGAGGCCTGGAGAGGCCAACAGAGATCGCCCTGTGCCTTCCCATGTAAGAAAGAACCTCAGTTGACAGTTAGCTGCCTTTCCTCTGAAGAACTAATGAAATGAATCCCTTTTTATTAAAAGCCAATCCGTCTCTGTTGTGTTGCATTTCAGCAGCTAGCAAACTAGAACAATGCCCTTCCATTTATTTAGGTCTTCTGTGATTTCTTTTAACAATTTCTTATAGTTTTCTCTGTATAGGTCTTTTGTCTCTTTAGTTAAATTTATTCCTAAATATTTCATTCTTTTGATTTCAATTGTAAATGGATTTTTTTTCTTGATTTCCCCCTCAGATTGTTCATTACTAGTGTATAGAAACACTACAGATTTTTGAGTGTTGATCTTGTAACCTGCCACTTTGCTGTACTCATTTATTAGCTCTAGTCGTTTTGCTGTGGATTTTGGGGGGCTTTGGACATATAGTATCATATCATCTGCAAACAGTGAGTTTTACTTCTTCCTTTCCAATTTGGATGACTTGTATTTCTTTTTCTTGTCTAATTGCCCTGGCTAGAACTTCCAACACAATGTTGAATAACAGTGGTGATAGTGGACATACTTGTCTTGTTCCTGATCTTAGGGGGAACGTTTTCAGTTTTTTTCCATTGAAGATGATGTTAGCTGTGTGTTTTTCATATATTTGTTTTATCATGCTGAGGAAGTTCCCTTCTATTCCTATCCTTTGAAGTGTTTCCAAAAGGAAAGGATTTGAATTTTTGTCAAATGCTTTTTCTGCTTCAATTGAGATGATCATGTGGTTTTTCTGCTTTGATTTGTTGATATGGTGTATTACATTAATTGATTTTCTCATGTTGAACCATCCTTGCGTACCTGGGATGAATCCTACCTGGTCAGGGTATAGAATTCTTTTAATATGCTGCTGGATTCGATTTGCAGGAATTTTGTTGAGGATTTTTGCATCTATATTCATAAAAGAGATTGGTGTATAGTTTCCTTTTTTTTGTAATATCTTTGTCTGGCTTTGGTATGAGGGTGATGTTGGCTTTGTAGAATGAGTTAGGTAGCTTTCCCTCCTCTTCAACTTTTTTGACAAGTTTGAGCAGGATTGGTGCTAATTCTTTCTTGAATGTTGGTAGAATTTGGTTGTTGAGCCCCCATATATTTGTGAATTTTCTGGAACTCTGCCGATTATTGATTTCCAACTTCATTCCTTTATGATCTGAGAAAGTGTTTTGTATGATTTCAATCTTTTTAAATTTATTGAGACTTGCTTTGTGACCCAGCATATGATCTATCTTTGAGAATGATCCATGAGCACTTGAGTAAAAGGTGTATCCTGCTGTTGTGGAGTGTAATGTTCTATAAATGTCTGTTAAGTCTAGCTCATTTATTGTATTATTCAAATTCTGTTTCTTTATTGATCCTCTGTCTAGATGTTCTGTCCTTTGGTGAAAGTGGGGAATTGAAGTGTCCACCTATTATGGTAGATGTGTCTATTTCTCTTTTCAGTGTGTTCAGTGTTTGCCTCATGTATTTTGGAGCATTCTGGCTCGGTGCATAAATATTTATGATTGTTATGTCTTCTTGTTGAATTGTTCCCTTTATTAATACATAGTGTCCTTCTTTGTTTCTTTGAACTGTTTTACAGTTGAAGTCTAATTTGTTGGATATTAGTATAGCTACTCCTGCTCTTTTCTGATTGTTATTTGCAAGAAATATCTTTTCCCAACCTTTCACTTTCAACTTCTGCTTATCCTTGAGTCTAAGATGCATTTCCTGTAGACAGCATATAGATGGGTCCTGTTTTTTAATCCATTCTGCCAGTCTATGTCTTTTGATTGGGAGTTTAATCCATTAACATTTAGTGTTATTACTGTATGAGCAGTACTTTCTTCTACCATTTTGCCTTTTGGATTTAATATGTCATATCTAAATTTTCCTTTTTTTTTTTTTTTTTTTTTACCTTTACTGATAGTCTTCATTTCTATACTCTTTTCCACATCTATCTCTCCTGTCTTTTCCTAGCTGTCTCTAGTGCTCCCTTTAGTATTTCTTGCAGAGCCGGTTTCTAGGTCACAAATTCTCTCAGTGATTTTTTTGTTTGAAAATGTTTTACTTTTTCCCTCATTTTTGAAGGACAACTTTGCTGGATATAGAATTCTTGGTTGGCAGTTTTTCTCTTCTAGTAATTTAAATATATCATCCCACTGTCTTCTCACCTCCATGGTTTCTGCTGAGAAATCTATGCATAGTCTTATTGGGCTTCCCTTGTGTGTGATGGATTGCTTTACTCTTGCTGCTTTCAAGATTCTCTCTGTCTCTTTGACATCTGACATTCTGATTAGTAAGTGTCTTGGAGTATGTCTATTGGGATCAATTTTGTTTTGGGTATGCTGCACTTCTTGAGTCTGTAATTTTAAGTCTTTCATCTGAGTTGGGAAATTTTCAGTGATAATTTCCTCCATTAGTTTTTCTCCTCCTTTTCCCTTCTATTCTCCTTCTGGGACACTCACAACATGTATATTCATGCGCTTCATATTATCATTCAATTCCCTGTGTCCCTGCTCATATTTTTCCATACCTTTCCCTATGTTTTCTTTTGCTTCTCAGATTTCAGATGTCCCGTCCTCCAATTCACTAACCCTATCTTCTGCCTCTTGAAATCTGACGTTGTAGGTTTCCATTGCTTTTTTCATCTCTTCTGCTGTGCCTTTCATTCCCATAAGTTCTGTGGTTTGTTTTTTCAGACTTTCGATTTCTTCTTTTTGTTCATTCCTTGCCTTCTTTAAATCCTCCCTCAATTCACTGATTTGATTTTTGGTGAGGTTTTCCATGTCTGTTCGGACATTTTGAATTAATTGTTTCAACTCCTGTATCTCATTTGAATTGTTGGTTTGTTCCTTTGGCTGGGCCATATCTTCAATTTCCTAGTATGATTTATTATTTTTTGATGGCATCTAGGCATTTTATTACTTTAATTAGTTTATTCTGGAGATTGTTTTCACTTTTTTAACCTAGGATTTTCTTGCTTGGATGACTTTGTTGTCTATCTGTTCTTTGACATCCAGTTCAGCTTATTCTGGACCTCTAGCTTAGGTTTTGTTCAACAGATCAGAATTTTTCTGTTCTTGTTTTCTTGTTTCTTGCCCTGCCTGTATGGTGTCTTTTTCCCCCCTTATGAGGATCTACTTAGGTATTATAGACCCCAGCCAGATTTTCACAGACCAAGCTGACCTCCTGCCTGGAGGAAAGAGTCACGTGCATCAGTTTTCCCTGAGGGTGAGACCCAGCAGATTGAAAGGCCTTCCAATGAAGCCTCTAGACTCTGTGTTTTTCACAGTATATGGCACTTGCCCAGTATGTGGCACTTGTCTGCCTGCGGGTCCCACCAGCATGAGGTGATGCAGTACCTTTAACTTCAGCAGACACTCCCTGCTGGGGGCGTGGTGGAGACAGAGGAGAGGTTGTAGGCTAGTTTTAATTGCTTTCCTTTTCCAGACACTGGGGTCTGAACTCCTTGAGGGAGGGATTCCACCTGAGCTGGGTCCCACCCCTCTCCTGGGGTGGAGCACAGGCTCCAGACAAACACTAAAACAAGCTTAATTCTGCCTATGCCTGGGGCAGTTGGAGCCCGAGAAGCCTTTCAGCTGTATACAAAGAGCAGTCAAGCCACAGAAACACAGTCACCAAAAGGAGAGAGAAAAATCCTTTGAAAAGAGATTTTGCAATTGAAGAGGATTAGTGTTTTAAATCATTAGGAAGGGGGTGCAAGGGTAGTTAAGTGGTGGAATTCTTGCCTGCCAGGCAGGAGACCCAGGTTGGATTCCCTGCCCACGCACTTCTCAAAACAAACAAAAACCAACCAAACAAACAAACAAAAATTCAACAAATGGTGCTGCAATAACAGAATATCACCGTTATTGGAAAGGAATGAAATGTTACCCCCCCATAAAGCATACAAAAATTTTTTTTAAAAAAAGGAAGTATGCAGGTTTTTTCCCTTGAGCATTGATTGAATATATATATATGAAAAGTTACCTATCATCAAGCCAGTGTGACTTCAAGCAACCAGCATCTCACTTTCTTCTTCTTTGTTTTGAATACACTGATGTTACCTAAATTGAACTTTGTTCCTTTTCATTACCTAATACAACTTTAAGGATTCTGTTCTTAGTAAATACTAACAGCAAGCTTTACTTAATAGCTGGTCCCAAGTTTGGCAATACAGTGTAGACTCTGCTTAATATAATTTCTATTTTGCTAAAGCATTTGTATGACTACTAGTGCTTTGAAGTAAATTAAAAAGTGCAGAAATTATAAATACAGAAGGAAGAGCAATCTATCATACCTAACAAGGACCCCCGAAAATTTTCATGCTGAGATGGTATGTAGATTTCAGTTTTGTGTTTCCTGTAAATTGATCAAAATGTCTGGGAAAAAATGGCTAAAACATTTTGCATCTTTGTATGTATTTATTACTTGATGTAATAAAGCTTATTTTCATTAACAGTTGAAAGAGAAGTGCTTGACCACATTTTCTTCAGTTGGCATGTACTGCTAATTTATTTTTTTAAATATAAAAGTAAAAAAGTTATCAGGGTTTTAATTAAGCCCAAGTCATCTCTGGTTCTTCTCTTTCCCTTCCTGCCATGCCCTAATAAATCCATCATCAAGTACAGTTGGTTCTATCTCCACGATAATGTTTCTTTTGTGTGTGTAATCTGTCTACTCCTTCTTCCTACCACCTTAATCCATGCACCATGTGCGTTTGAAAGGGTGTATGGACCCTAGAAAAACCTTGTTTTAATCAAAATCCCATTTCGTAAAGGCAGTATAATCCCGATTCAGTACTGCATGTCTGACTCTGTAATTAGATTATCTCCCTGGAGATGTAACCCAATCAAGAGAGGGTGTTAAACTGGATTAAGTGACGACATGTCTCCATCCATTTGGGTGGGTCTTGATAAGTTTCTGGAGTCCTATAACAGAAGAAACATTTTGGAGAATGAAGGAGATTCAGAGAAAGCAGAGCAGAACGACATAGCCATGAGAAGCAGAGTCCACCAGCCAGCGACCTTTGGAGATGAAGAAGGAAAATGTCTCCCAGGGAACTTCATGAAACAGGAAGCCAGGAGAAGCAGCTAGCAGATGATGCCGTGTTCGCCATGTGCCCTTCCAGATGAGAGAGGAACCCTGACCGTGTTCACCATGTGCCTTTCTAAATGAGAGAGAAACTCTGTGTTCACCATGTGCCCTTCCAGATGAGAAAGAAACTGTGAACTTCATCGCCCTTCTTGAACCAAGGTATCTTTCCCTGGGTGCCTTAGATTGGACATTTCTTTCTTTCTTTCTTTTTTAACCTTTTTTATTGTAAAATATAACATATATAACAATGCAAAGAAAGAAAAAAGCAATAATTCTCAAAGCATACTTCAACAAGCAGCTCCAAAACAGATCCCAGAGTTTGTCATGGGCCACCATTCCATCATCTCAGATTTTTCCTTCTAGCTGCTCCAAAACACTGGAAACTAGGAGGAATATTAATATAGTGATTCAGCAGCTATATTCATTTGTTAAATTTCATTTTCTCTGTTATACCTCCTTCCTCTCCTTTAATCCTTCTCCCACTCTTTAGGGATCCTTGGGAAATGCCTATTCCAACTCTTCCATGCTGAGAAGGACAGCAGGATGCAATCAATTAATAATCCTGGAAAAGCTGATCCCTCTGGGTTTCAGGATTTATCTGACCTAGGAATCCTCTGGGAATTATATTTTCCATGAAGGCAAACTTAGTACATGAAATCTTTATAGTCTTATTTCGAGCCCCAGGTGCTCTTAAGAGTCAACAGGAGTAATGTTGATTGAAGTTTAGCAAACTATGACCATTAGCACTAATTGCCTGTTAACTATTGGCCATAGCATGCATTTGGGGGGGGGGTCTGAAATCTATTTTTTTAATTAATTAAAAAATATATATTACAAGAAAGAGACACAAACATTCTTAAGATATGCTCATTCCATTCTACATGTATAATCAGTAATTCACAATATCATCACGTAGTTGCATATTCATCATCATGATCATTTCTTAGAACATTTGCATCAATTCAGAAAAAGAAATAAAAAGACAACAGAAAAATAAAACGAAAACAGAGAAAAAAATTATACATACCATACCCCTTACCCCTCCCTTTCATTGATCACTAGCATTTCAAATTAAATTTATTTTAACATTTGTTCCCCCTATTGTTTATTTTTATGCCATGTGTTCTACTCATCTGTTGACAAGGTAGATAAACGGAGCATCAGACACAAAGTTTTCACAATCACACAGTCACATTGTGAAAGCTATATCATTATACAATCATCATCAAGAAACATGGCTACTGGAACACAGCTCTGCATTTTCAGGCAGTTAGATTGGACATTTTTATAGAATTGTTCTAATTGGGACATTTTCTCAGCCTTAGAACTGTAAACTAGCAACTTATTAAATTTCTCTTTTTAAAAGTCATTCCGTTTCTGGTATATTGCATTCCGGCAGCTAGCAAACTAAAACACACCATGAACTGCTGCTTGAAGTACTTCAGTGGCCTCATAACTTGTCTATGTTTCTACTTTTGCCATAACCATAAGGTAGCTAGAATCATCTTTTAAAATAAAGCACAAATTCAATCATGGCATTCCCCTGCTTAAATTAATTCAAAGGCTTTGCATTGTATTTATAATGGAATCCAACTTCCATATTATTTCTTATAAAACCCTGAATGGACATACATACTTCTCCAATTTCATATTATTCCATTCTCTCCCTCTTTCATGGATATTGTTATTGCTTTTTGTATATCCAGCATGTGAAGCCCTTTCCCAGCGTTTTGGGGGAATTTCCTACTCTTGAGCCTTGATAGAAGACAGAGTTGCTTCTCCTACAGAAACTGCAAATACCAGTTGCTTTTTCAGCCTCTCTTGAAGTAAGGACATGGGCACAGGATCTAGGTTTTGTCAGTCAGATACATTTGCCCAGGTTTTCTTCCTTTTTGGGGGTGGTGGGGTAGGCTGGTGGTACATGGTCAAACCCAGGTCTCCTGGAGGTTTTCCTTTTTAAAACTTGATATTTTGAAATAATTTCAAACATACAGGACAGTTGCAAAAATAATACAAACCCCATAAGGAAGGCTCCAACATATCCATGCCCCCCGATACCCAAATGCACTAATTTTAACATTTTGCCATTTTTGCTATATTTTCTTTATCCTTCTTTCCGTCTCTCTCTCTCTCTCTTTCTCTCTCTCTGTCTCTCCCTCCCTCCTTCCCTCCCTCCCTCTCTCTCTCTTTCTCCGTCTTTCCTTCCTTCCTTCCACCCATCTATTTTCTGAACATCTGAGAGCAGGTTGTATACATCATAATCCTTGACCACATAATATTTCCATGTACATTTCCTAAGAACAAGGATATCCATGTATGAAATTAACTTAAGTACAGTTATGAAGTTCAGGAAATTTAATATTGATACAAAGTTTAATATCATTGTATAGATTTATAGAAATTCTATACTCCAATTTTCTTCTTATGTCTCAATGATGTCTTTTTTGAGCCTTTTCTCTCCATTCTTAGATTCCACCCAGTATCTTGTGTTTCCTTTAATTGTCATTATCTCTTTAGTTGACCTTTCTTTTTTTAAAAAAATTGTGGAAATATGTATGTAACATATGTCTTCCCATACTATTCCCCCCCAAGCATATCATTCAGTGGGATGAATCTCATCACAATGTTGCAGTACCTTTACCACTATCCATTACTAGAACTTTCCCTTCACTCCAAACACAAACCCCACAGCCAATATGCTTTAATGCCCCATTGCCCTTTTCCCCAACCCCTGGTTACCTCTCCTCTACTTTTGTCTCTATGAGTTTGCATATTCTCTGATATTTTTTTTGTGGTTGCCATGGGGCTTAAATTTAACATCCTAAATCTACAGCAATCTTGCTTGCTTTAATACCAACTTAACTTCAATAGTATACACGAACTATATTCCTATACCCCTCTATTTACCCACATTTGTGTAGTTCTTATCACAGATTACATCTTTATACATTGAGTCCAAAGCCATCTGTTTATCATTATATATTATACACTTGCCTTTTAGATCCTGTAGGAAGTTAAAAGTGGGGTTACAAATAAAAAACACAAATAGTACCAGTTCTTCTCTTTACCCATATCATTATCTTTACTGGAAATCTTAATCTCTTCATGTGGCTTCTGTCACTTGTCTAGAGTCCTTTCCTTTCAACCTGCACAACTCCCATTAATTTTTCTTATAGGGCCAGTCTAGTGATAACGAACTCCCTCAGTTTTTGTTTATCTGGGAATGTCTTAATCCCTTCCTCATTTTTGAAAGACAATTTTGCCTGATATAGAATTCTTAGTTTGCAATTTTTTTTTCTTTCAGCACTTTAAATATATCATTCCACTACCTTCTTGCAGCTTTCACGATTCTCTCTTTATCTTTGGCATTCAACATTTGATTATAACATGACACAATATGGGTTTATCTAGGTTTATTCTACTCGGAGTTCACTAAGCATCTTGGGTGTATATATTCATGTCTTCCACTAAATTTGGGAACTTTTCAACCATTATTTCTTTGAATATTCTCTCTGCCCCTTTTTCTCTTTCTTCTCCTTCTGGAACTCTCACAATATGTATGTGGGAATGCCTGATGGTCCCCCACGTGCTTCTCAGGCTCTGCTCACGTTTCTTCATTTTTTTTCTCTTTCTGTTCCTCAGACTGGATGATTGCAATTGCCTTATCTCAAGTTCACTGATTCTTTCTTCTGCCAGTTCCAATCTGCTTTTGAACCCCTCAATGCCAAGTTGTTATCAAGAGCTAGTCATCCAAGGAAGGGGAATTTGATAGAATGGAAGCAGGAGTTAGTTCCTGGGGTGACAGCTGCGTGTCTGATATCCTGTGCCAGCAATATTGGCAGTTTATGCTGCTGCATATCAATGCTCAGCAGCAGTGGCAGCAGTAACCTGAGGACGGTTCTGTCCAAATCGAGGGCATTGTTCTGTGCCACCATAACTGTGAACCTAGTCCCCAGCCTTACTGGTTATTCTTAGTAACCCAATAACCTTGTTTTTTTGATTGACAACAATGAAGATTCTTGATTTATATACCCTGTTTTTTCCACCTGCCAAACTTTTTCTGGAAGTAGAATTGAAGGACCCTATTCTATTTTACTTTGCATACCTAATACTTAAATAGGATCTGGCAAATAGCAAGTATTTGGTAAATGTTAGTAGCATTGGTCAATCATGAGCCATCCTACAAAATGGAGAATGGATTATACTTAACATGGCTGTCCCAGAAAACGCTTCAAATTTATTTATTGGCTTTGTTGGTAAAAATGACCTGGTACTCAGCACAGGTCTCTGCCAAGCTGTTATTCCAGATGTTAAAGCTGCCTAGGTTCTCAGAGTCTGAACTGATGGCCAATCACCTTATATTAAACATTTACTTTGCGCTTTGCACTACACTAAGTAATTTGCATACATTAGCTCATTTAATCATCACTCCTCTCTGAGAAGTAGCTGTTACCATTGTCCATGTAACATCCTTGCTTAAAAACCTATTTACATCATTATAAAGATAATGCATCTTCACCTTTACTTTTTTTTTCTCTTAAATTATTTTCTTAGGATACATTTTCAGTAGTGGAATTACTGGGTCAAAGAATATAGAGATTTTAAAGCCATTAATAACATTTTCTTCTCACTTGGTGAAGACTTCTCTACTCCCTTTCTTTGTATTTAACTTTTCTGTGGAGCTCCTCCACTTCCTGATACTCTGTCCATCCTAGAGCCAGACAGACAGTCGAGGCTTAGTAAATATTTATTGCATGACTGTTAAATATATTTAGAGTATCTGAGCTAAAAGCCCACCTAAGAAAAATTACTGGTTCTGTCTTTAATGGAGATTCCCAGGATGGGGCTTTACAGAATTGCCTTATTTTTATTAAATTGATTCATTCATATATCTATAGTTTGTTTTCTTGCAAAATAAGAAAATTTTAAAATGGCTTACAAAGATGCAAAAACAAATAGCAAAATAAATCCTATTACGTGTGAGAAAGATGACGCAAAGGGAATAATATAAGGGTAGGAAAGTAAAATGGAGCCAGAAATCAGGCAATCTGACAAAATGCATACCATAAAGTTCTATACACTTGCCAAAGTGGGCAAAACACAATCTTGGGTTTAAGTTTCCTGGCAGTCAACAAAAAGATGAGAATGTTATCAATTGCAAAAGATTTGCCGAGTTCAGGAAGCAAAAACAGCCTCATTACTTAGGAAAATCACTCCCCTTCCTGATGATAAGACTTGACATAAATTTCTCCTTGGGTTTCGCTCAGAGAACAAACCTTGTGGACAATGTCACCTTCAACAACATCCTCCTTATACTAAGAATGAAGAGAAATTTTGAAGCACTGTTTGTTATAACACCTGTAATAAGAGCCAAAGACATTACAACCAGTGCAGTCAATGAGGGCTTTTGTTTCTGTTTTTTCCAATGCTGCCCAGAAGGTAAACTCTCTTTTGATTATATTTAATCCTAGGGAAATAGTCATTTAACTGATTTAGTCTAAAAATTTTTAACCTGGGGTTCATAGACAACCTTTAGAGTATTCTTAATTCTCTGAAATTGTCTGCAAAAATATTGAGTCTGTGAGTAGGTGCATTTTCCCATAGAAAAGTGTAATGCAACATCCTCAACTTTAACTGTCCAGTAGAATCCCAAGAGAGATTTTTTAAAATGCTAGTGTCAGGGACCCACCTCCAGATCTCCTGATCTACTTGGCTTGGGGGAGCCTTGGCATGGGTATTTTTAAAAAGCTCACCAGGTGATGTACAAAGTTAATATCCAGATAATACCACTGCTGCTGATTGTCAGGACTTTGGGAGTAAGACCCTAGAGCAGAGGTTTTCAAAGTGTGGTTTTGAGGACCCTGGGGAAATGGAGGGGGGAATGTCTGATATTTATAATGATGCCAAGATGGTACTTGCCTTTATCGCCGTGTTGACATTTGTATTACTGGTGCAAAAGCAATGGTGGGTAAACTGCTAGTGCCTTAGCACGAATCAAGGTGGTGGCACCAAACTACAATAGTACTCCCTGAATTCTCTACTGCCGTCTATTTGTCACTTTAAAAAAGATGCAGTTTTAAAAGGGAAAAAAGAAAAGAAAAACAAAACAAAAAGTTTTTTTAATAAATAAGAGGAAAAAATGCAGTTTTATTTAACAATGTCCTCTATGAAGCAGAAAAATTGTATTAAATCTTGTCTTCTTGAGTACATATCTTTTTAATTATTTTGTGTGACAAAATGGAGATATGCTTAAAGCACTCCTGCTGTATACTAAAGTAGGATGTTTGTCACGAGGAAAGCATTTGTACAATTGTTTCAATTGCAAACGGACCACTTTTCTCAGAGACCACCATTTTTACTTAAAAGAATTAATGGCAAACTATGGCTATTCAGACTTGGCTACTTGGATGAAATTCATATTTCTCAAAAGTGAAGGAAGTGAAACTGTACTTCAATAACTGACAGTATTTGTTACCAATGATAACATTTGAGTTTCTGGGGGGTGCCAGGGTGGTTCAGTGGTAGAATTCTCACCTGCCATGTGGGAGACCTGGGTTTGATTCCCGGTCCATGAACTTCCCAAAAAACAAACAAACTAGCAAAACAAACAAAAAGCAAGCAAACAAAAATTCAACTAATGGTGCTGCATTAATAGAATACTCACATGGGAAAATAATGAAATGTGGCTCCACCATACAGCATACAAAAAAAAATTGAGTTTTGGACAAAAATTAGAATTTTAGGAAACTTGTAACCACCATGAACTTGAGAGCTCCCCAATAATGAAAAGACTTTTAAAATGATAACCAATGTGATTTTTATAATATTGGATAATGAAAGGTGTCAACATTTGGAAGATCTACATAACTCAGTAAACCAATATTTTTCAAATGACCAAAGCAAAGCAAAACACGCATGAGTAAAAGATGCATTCAAAGAGTAAGATAGACCAGTAGATTTTAGCCATACAGAGAACAAATATTTCACTGATTTGGTTTCGGATTTCACATTGCAACGCACCTTTAAGAAATGACATCTTGTTAAATTTCAGGGTAGTATCGAAGAAGAATAACCACAGTGATCTGGAAAGGCTATTAAAACATTTCTCCCTTTTCCAACTACATGTGTGCATGAGGCCAGATTTTCTTCATATACTTCAGCTAAAATAACATATTGCAACTGATTGATTGCAGATGCATATATATAAGAATCTAGCTGTCTGCTAAAGCAGACATTAAAGAGATTCAGAAAAATGTAAACATTGACATTCATCTTGTCACATTTATTTCGTCATTTTGGAAAATATAGTTATTTTCCATTAAAATGCAATTTATGTTTACATGTAATTGGTTTATTATTACTTTAAATAATATATTCCTTTGTTTTAGCTTCTAATGCAATAATTATTGATATATATAACCCACTTAAACAAAAGTTCTTTGGGATCCTCATTAATTTTTAAGACATTTTGATTTGAGAAGTACTGCTCTAGAATTTTCATTAAATTTCAAAGCAATCCAAGAGCTTAAATTTGTTAAGAACCTATGATTTTAAAAAAGAAATGGATACAGTGGGTCATGGTGGTTCAGCAGGCAGAGTTCTCGCCTGCCATGCCAGAGACCCGGGTTTGATTCCCGGTGCCTGCCTATGCAAAAAAAAAAAAAAAAAAGGAATGGATAGATGCTCACATCATCAGTCATAAAATACAAATCAAAATCATAAGATGCCACTTCACACCTACCAGTCTGGCTATTAAAAAAAAAAAAGAGGAAAGAAAGAAGAAAATAAACAAGTGGTGGCAAGGATGCAGAGAAATTGGAATCTTCCTACATAGCCGGTGGGAATATAAAACGGTGCAGCCTCTGTGGAAAACAGTTTGGCAGTTCCTCAGAAAGTTGATAATAGATTTACCAAATGACCAAGCGATTCCACTCCTAGGTATATACCCAAGAAGACTGGAAGCAGGGACTCAAACAGATCCCAGTACACCAACGTTCATAGCAACATTGTTTACAATAGCCAAAGAATGGAAACAAGCCACGTGTCCTTTACAAATGGGAGGATAAACGAAATGTAGAGTATACAGACAATGGATGTTATTCAGTCATAAAAAGGAATGAAGTCCTGATATATACTACAACATGGAAGAACCTTAAAAACATTGTACTAAGTGAGATAAAGCAGACGCAAAAAGATAAATATTTTAGGGTTCCACTTACATGAAATGACTAGAATGAGCAAATTCATAGAGAGCAAAAGTAGATTAGAAGTTACCAGGGACAGGAGGGAATGAGGGCTAGGAAGTTATTGCTTAATAAGCACAGCTTCTGTTTGAGGGGATGAAAAAAATTAGAAATAAATATTGGTAACTGTTGCACTATATTTCAAATGTAATTAATGCCACTGAATTATACACTTAAAATGATTTAAATGGAAAATTTTGTTATATATATTTATAAATAAAATTTTGAAAAAGAATGGATAAACTGATTGCATATCTCCATTAAGAATATTTTTCTTCGTTAAGTTTTTGAAAAACTTTGGAATAGCAGCGAGTTCCAGATTATATTTCCTGACAAGAACATGGAATACAGCAGGTCTGAGCTGAGATAATCCAATCAGTTGAAGATTTATAAGGGAAAAGAATTTTCACTGTTTTTATAGCCAGCAAGCCTATCCTGTGGAGTTCATCGAGACCCTTCATCAGAGCTGCCAGCCTCACAGCCTGCCCCATAGATTTTGGACTTTTCCATCCCCATGGTTGCCTGAGACATCTTTATAAATCCCATATTTACAGAAATCTCCTGTTGGCTCTGTTTCTCTAGAGATCCCTGATTAATAGAGTTTGGTATACAGGGACTGGTTATTGAGAAACCGAATCTTTACAAGTGTCAAATTGGTGTCAGCCTTGAAGATTAGGGGTTGAGGGCCACCATAGCAATTCATGAGAACAGGGTTGAGAAATGTCCTCTTCTGCCTACAGAACATATGAAAAATATGAAGAAGGGGCATTATCATTTCCAGGTGGAAGAAAATGATGAGATAATTCTGTGTCATTGGCATGATGATGGAACTGTCAGTCTGTGCTCCAGTGCTGTAGGCATAGAACCTGTAACTGTGGTTTTGCTGATGATGAAGAGCTCCCTACAAGTCAGCCATCCATAGTGAAATTGTAATGTGAACACAGAGGAGGTGTAGATAAAATGGATCAAATCATTTCCAAATACAGAGTAAGAACAAGAAACAAGAAATGGTACTCACTTTTGGTAACCTACGTAATTGACATAGCCATGAACAATGCATGGCAACTACACAGAGATTGTTAACCTGTGCCTTTCTAGACCTCATGGATTTTCGAAGATGTGTTGCACATTTCTACTTTGAACACAATGCTAATCTGTCGGATTAAGGCATATAAAGTAGACACAATACACACATTAATAAGACACAAAAATCACAACTACACATTAGATCGCATCCTTCCAAAGCAAACCTGATGTATATAATAAATATTTTTTAAAATAATAATAAAACATGTATTTATAGGAAAAAAAAAGAGATGGCACCGACAATCAGTGAGTTGACAACAGAGATACCCAAAATACCACCATTAATTCTGCTAATTGTATACTTAGATGAGGCAAGACTCTGGGTGAGAGTGGTCTTGACACCTTTACAGAGTTTTGTGGAATTAGGAGTATAATGATATTGGCTGGTTGTTGTTAGATATGCTGGATACAGCGATGAAGGAAAGGGATGAGCTGAAGGCTTCAAATTTGCAATTTAAGCGCCATATGAACGATGTAAAAGTGTTCATGTGTGCCCCGAAAGAAAATCTTATTTCCTGTGGTCGCAGACTTGAGATCTCTGAAAATCAGACACAGGGCTTCATTGTGCAAGTAGCAGATTTACAATGTAAACTAAAATCTCAAACTCTCAGGATGTCTGCTGTAAACTAAGGGCTTTGATTGGAAAAGAATGGGATCCTGAAATGTGGTATGGGGACATATGGCTTGATAATGATGGCAATGGGAAAATGCAATCCCTGGAATCTGCTGAGCCTTTGCAAGATAGACCTGCAATAGACTGCCCTGAAGAAAGAGCTTCCCAAGTTCCAGCCTGCCTTCAGGAAACAGCTTTCTGGGCCCCAGTCTGCCCAGAGGAGTCTGCCATCCAACCTCCACTTAAAGAGATTATCCCTTCGGTGCTTGCTAACCCTGTAATGACATCCCCTGGGGAAACAGCTCTCACTCCTCTGTGTGGAGTAACTAATATTGTTTCCCCAGATGAAACCACAATGGACTGCCTTAAGTCGTTGGCTTGAAAGATACTTCTATTTCTTTTCATGACCCACCCCTACCATCCCTCTTCTCTTCAAGACCTATGACTAGACTAAGTCCCAACAGGCCCTGAAAGGTGAGATACAAAGTGTGACCCATGAGGAGATAAGCTATACTCCAAAGAACTGCATTAGTTTTCCAATCTATATAGTCAGAAATCATGGGAATATGTATGGGAATGGATATTAAGAGTGTAGGATAATGGTGGAAGGAATATAAAGTTGGATCGAGCTGAATGTATTGATATGGGCCCACTAAGCAGAGATTCTGCATTTAGTGTTGTAGCTTGAGGGGTTATAAAGGGCATTAATAGTTTGTTTGGATAGTTGGCTGAAACATGGATCAAAAACTGGCTGACATTACCTGAGGTTGAAATGTCAGAGCTGCCCTAGTTTATTGTAGATGAGGGGATCCAGACGCTTAAAGATATTGGAATGTTATAGTGGATTTATCATGGAAGGCCTGCTCACATACCCCAGGAATGTCCAGAGGATATATCTTTCAGCAGAACCTTAAGAAATAAATTTGTGAGAGTAGCTTCATCATCCCTGAAGAGCTTTGTAGCTGCCCTTCTCTGTAGGTCAGATATTACTGTGTGAACTGCTGTCACTGAGCTGGAATCCTTAAACAGAATGGGGATGATCAGAGCCTGAGTTGGCAGAAGCCAGGTGGTGACAATGAATCATCATAGACAAGGTGGGTGTGGCCACTTAATGGATAGCAGATGCAAAGCAACAGTCAAAATAATCTGACTCACAGAGATTTGTGGCGTTGGCTAGTAGGTTATGGGGTACCTAGAAGTAAAATAGATGGACAGTCTATTACATCTTTGTTTGAGCTATATAAGCAGAATTCTAGGTCAAGTGAATAGAAGTCTAATTTGAATTACAAAAACAGAGAATCATGGCCCTTTAATCAATTCCCAGACTTGAAGCAGTTTACAGACCTAGAGCCCCTTGAATGAGGGTAGGACTGGGTAGGGTACCCTTGGGGAAGGACCTTGTTACACTGCCCAAAATTTACACTGTTAACCTTCCTCCCAGCCTTCCCCAAGGAGACCTATGGCCTTTTATCAGGGTGACTGCATTGGGGAAAAGCAAATGATCAAATAATTCAGGGGTTATTAGACACTAACTCAGAAGTGACACTAGTTCCAAGAGACCAAAAATGTCACTCTGGTCCACCAGTCAGAGTAGCGACTTATGGAGTTCAGGTGATAGATGGAGTTTTATCCTGGACCCATTCTTTGGTCATTTCTCCAGTTCCAGAATGCATAATTGGAATCGACATACTGAGTAAATGGCAGACTTCCCACACTGGTTCCCTGACTCTTGGAGTGAGGGCTATAATGGTAGGACTGGCCAAGTGGAAGCCACTAGAACTGCCCCTACATAGGAAAATTGTGAATCAGAAGCAATATTGGATTACTAGAGGCATTGCAGAGATTAGTGCCACTCTTAAAGACTTGAAAGTAGTAGGGGCGGTGATTTCCCCCATATCCCCATTTGTTCTAGTTTGCTAGCTGCTGGAATGCAATATACCAGAAACAGAACAGCTTTTAAAAAGGGGAATTTAATAAGTTGCTAGTTTACAGTTCTGAGGCTGAGAAAATATCCCAATTAAAACAAATCGATATTTTTTCTAAGGCATCCACCCAGGGAAAGATACTTTAGTTCAAAAAAGCCGATGAAGTTCAGGGTTTCTCTCTCAAGTGAGAAGGCACATGGCAAACACAGTCAGGACTTCTCCCTCAGCTGGAAGGGCACATGGCGAACATGGCTAGCTTTCTCTCCTGGCATCCGGTTTCATGAAGCTTCCTGGGAAGCGTTTTCCTTCATTTCTAAAGGTCGCTGGCTCGTGGACTCTCTGCTTCGTGGTGGTGTAGCATTCTCTGTTCTCTCTGAATCTCTTTCATTCTCCAAAATGTTTCTTGTTTTATAGGACTCCAGAAACTAATAAGACCCACCCAAATGGGTGGAGACATGTCATCACCTAATCCAGTTTAACAACCACTCTTGATTGGGAGAAATTTCCAGGGAGATGATCTAATTACAGATTCAAAATACAGCATTGAATAGGGATTATTCTGCCATTTTATGAAATGGGATTTTGATTAAAACATAGCTTTTCTAGGGTTGATATATCCTTTCAAACCAGCACATCATTCAATTCTCCTGTTTGGCCTGTGCAAAAAACAGATGGATCTTGGAGGATGATAGTGGATTTTCAAAAACTTAAACTGGTAGTGACTCAAATTGCAGCTCCTGTTCCAGATGTGGTATCATTGCTTGAGCAAATCAACACATTGCCTCATATCTGGTATGCAGCTATTGATTATTGATCTGGCAAATGCTTTTTTCTCAATAGCTGTCAGTAAGAACCACCAGAAACAGTTTGCATTTAGCTGGCAAGGCCAGCAGTATTCCTTCACTATTCTGCCTCAGGGGTATATCAACTCTCAAGCCCTTTGTCAAAATCTTTTTTTTTTTAAACTAATTAAAGAAAAAAAAGAAATTAACACAACATTTAGAAATCATTCCATTCTACCTATGCAATCAGTAATTCTTAACATCATCACATAGATGCATGATCATCATTTCTTAGTACATTTGCATCGATTTAGGAAAAGAACTAGCAAAACAACAGAAAAAGATATAGAATGTTAATATAGAGAAAAAAATAAAAATAATAATAATAGTAAAAAAAAGAAAAAAAAGACAAACAAACAAACAGACAGACAAAAAAAACAAAACAAAAAAACCTATAGCTCAGATGCAGCTTCATTCAGTGTTTTAACATGATTACTTTACAATTAGGTATTATTGTGCTGTCCATTTTTGAGTTTTTGTATCTAGTCCTGTTGCACAGTCTGTATCCCTTCAGCACCAATTACCCATTATCTTACCCTGTTTCTAACTCCTGCTGGACTCTGTTACCAATGACATATTCCAAGTTTATTCTCGAACGTCGGTTCACATCAGTGGGACCATACAGTATTTGTCCTTTACTTTTTGGCTAGACTCACTCAGCATAATGTTCTCTAGGTCCATCCATGTTATTACATGCTTCATAAGTTTATCCTGTCTTAAAGCTGCATAATATTCCATCGTATGTATATACCACAGTTTGTTTAGCCATTCTTCTGTTGATGGAGATTTTGGCTGTTTCCATCTCTTTGCAATTGTAAATAACGCTGCTATAAACATTGGTGTGCAAATGTCCGTTTGTGTCTTTGCCCTTAAGTCCTTTGAGTAGATACCCAGCAACGGTATTGCTGGGTCGTATGGCAATTCTATATTCAGCTTTTTGAGGAACCGCCAAACTGCCTTCCACAGTGGTTGCACCATTTGACATTCCCACCAACAGTGGAGAAGTGTGCCTCTTTCTCTGCATCCTCTCCAGCCTTTTGTCAAAATCTTGTCCACAAGAAAACCTTCTTGACCAAAAAGGGGAAGAGCAAAATGAGACAAAATAAAGGGTCAATGGCTGAGAGATTTCAAACAGAGTCGAGAGGTTATCCCGGAGGCTATCCTTACACATTAAATAGCTATCACCTTGCTAGTCAAAATGTAATGGAGAGGCTGGAGGGAACTGCCTGAAAATGTAGAGCTGTGTTCCAGTAGCCATGTTTCTTGAAGATGATGATTGTATAATGTATAGCTTTCACAATTTGACTGTGTGATTGTGAAGACCTTGTGTCTGATGCTCCTTTTATCTACTTTATCAACAGATGAGTAAAACATATGGAATAAAAATAAATAATAGGGGGAACAAATGTTAAAATAAACTTAGATTGAAATGCTAGTGAAAGGGAGGGGTAAGGGGCATGGTATGTATGAATTTTTTTTTCTGTTATCTTTTTATTTCTTTTTCCAAATAGATGCAAATATTCTACAAAATGATCATGATGATGAATATGCAACTAAAAAAAAATTTGTCCACAGGGATCTTGATCACTTCTCCCTCCCACAAGACATCACACTGTTCCATTATATTTGATGATATCACGTTGATTGGCAAGAAGTAGCAACTACTCTAGACTTACTGGTAAGGCATTAGCTTGTTGGGGATGGGAGATTAATCCAACAAAAATACAGAAGCCTTCTACTTCAGTGAAATTTCTAGGTGGTGTGGGGCATGTTGAGATATCCCTCCTACCTTGAAGGTTAAACTGTTGCAACTGGCCTCTCCTATGACCAAAAAAGAGGCACAAAGCCAACTTGGCCTCTTTGGATTTTGGAGACAACATATTCCTCATTTAGCTATGCCACTCTGGCCCATTTACTGAGTGACATTAAAGCTGCTAGTTTTGAGTAAGCTCTGTGACATGTCCAGGCTGCTGTGCAAGCTGCTCTGCCACTATATGATCCAGCAGAGCCAATGGTGTAGGAAGTGTCAGAGGCAAATAGGGATGTTGTCTGGAGCCTTTGGCAGGCCCCTATAGGTGAACCACAGTGTTACTGTGGCAGTTTGAAAGGATTATGTTCCCTAGAAAAGCCGTGTTTTAATCCTCATCCATCTCATAGCAGCAGCCATTTCTTTAAATCCCTGTTCAGTACTGTAGGTTGGAAATTTGATTAGATTATCTCCACAGAGATGTGACATGCCCAATTATGGGTATTAGAGGGAGATGTGACTTACCTATTCCAGATGGGTCTTGATTAGTTTCCTAGAATCCTTTAAAGAGTAAACATTTTGGGAAAAGCTCAAGAGCCCTGAGAACCACAAGAACCCACACAACCAGAGACCTTTGGAGATGAAGAAGGAAAATGTCCCTGGGGGAGTTTCATGAAACAAGAAGCCTAAAGAGAAAGCTAGCAGATGTCACCATGTTCACCATGGGCCTTTCCAGTTGAGAGAGAAACCCTGAATGTCCTCAGCCTTCTTGAACCAAGGTATCTTTTCCTGGATGCCTTAGATTGGACATTTCTATAGACTTGTTTTAATTTGGACATTTTCACTGCTTTAGAATTATAAACTTATCAGTTCTGTTTCTGGTATATTGCATTCCAGCAGTTAGCAAACCAGGACATCTACTCTGTGGATACAAGTCATCCTCTTTCCTCAGCAACTCCTGCCATTGCCCAATCAGCTTATGAACAAAGTGGGCATGGTGGTAGGGATGGAGGTTATGTGTGGGCTTAGCAACATGGACTTCCACTCACCAAGGCCGACCTCGCTATGGCCACTGCTGAGTGCCCAATCTGCCAGTAGCAGACACTCACATTCAATCCCTGATATGGCACCATTCCCTGAAGTGATCAACCTGCTACCTAGTGCTAAGTTGATTACATTGGACTACTTCCATCATGGAAGGGGCAGCAATTTGTCTAACTGGAATAGGAATGTACTCAGGACATGAGATTGCCTTCCTTGCGTGGAATGTTTCCACAAAAACTGCCATCCATGGACTTATGGAATGCCTTATCCACCATTATGGTGTTCCACACAGCATTGCTTCTGATCAAGAAACCTTGTTCATAGCAAATGAAGTACGGGAATGGGCACATGCTCATGGAATTCACTGGTCTTACTATGTTCCCCACAGTAGATAGAATAGGGGATGGCCTTTTGAAGACCCAGTTATGGTGCCAACAAGGTAGCAATACCTTGCAGGGTGAGGCAGTATTCTCCAGGAGGCTGCGTATGCTCTGAATCAGCATCCACTGTATGGTGCTGTTTCTCCCATAACCAGGATTCATGAGTCCAGGAATCAAGGGATGGAAATGGGAGTGGCACCACTCACTATCACCTCTAGTGATCCACTAGGAAAATTTTTGCTTCCTGTCACTGAAATCTTAAGCTCTACTGGCAACAGGTCTTAGTTCCAAAAGGAGGAGTGCTCCCACCAGGAGACACAACAATGATTCCTTTGAACTGAAAGTTAAGACTGCCACCTGGCCACTTCGGGCTTCCATGCCACTGAATCAAAAGGCACAAAAGGGGATTACTGTTCTGTCTGGGGTGATTGATCTTGACTATCAAGGGGAAATAAGATGACAATTATACAATGGAGCTAAAGAAGAACTTTTCTGGAATATAGGAGATTCCCTAGGGTGTCTCTTAGTACTAACCTGTGATTAAAGTCAATGGAAAACTACAACAGCCCAATCCAGGCAGGACTACCAAAGGCCCAGAAACTTCAGGAATGAAGGTTTCAGTCACCCCACGTGGCAAAGAACCATGACCAGCTGAAGTGCTTGCTGAGGGTAAAGGGAACATGGAATGGGTAGTAGAAGAAAGTAGTGATAAATATGAGCTATGATCATGTGACCAGTTACAGAGTGAGGACTGTGATTATATGAATCTTTCTTCCTTGTTTTTTTTTTTTATGAGTATGTTTGTATTTGTACATAAACAAGTATCTTGTTTTCCTCTTATCATATGACATAAGTTGAATTGTGCATGCTTTTTAGTATTTAAGTTACAGGATATGAGGTTTAAGAGTAAATGATATTGAAGCAGAAGGGATACAGATTGTGCAGCAGGACTGATTGTAAAATTCAGAAATAGATAGTACAATAGTACCTAACTGTAATACAACAATGTTAGTACACTGAATGAAACTGAATGTGAGAATGATAGAGGGAGGAGGGTTGGGGGTACAAATGAAATCAGAAGGAAAGATAGACAATAAAGACTGAGATGGTATAATCTAGGAATGCCTAGAGTGTACAATGATAGTGACTAAATGTACAAATTAAAAACTGTTTTTGCATGAGGAAGAACAAAGGAATGTCAATACTGCAGGGTTTTGAAAATTAATGGTAATTCATAGTTTAAAACTTTAACTTCTGTGTGAGACTAAAGAAAAAAATGTTTATTTGGTACAAAATTTATATTTTGACTAGTGCATCTCTTAATAAAACTTATATGGACAGTTTAATTGAACACCATAAGTACACAGAACCTTAACTAGGGCATGAAATTTTGCAGGTTTGTCCAGAGTGATGCCCCAATAAATCCCAGAGTGATTTGAACAGTGAATAAAAAAGTATTTGCAAAGTCCCCTTGGGGGAATGGGGAGAAAGGAGGAAAATTCAACTTCTTCATTTGGAGAAGGTCTGATATTCTTATAAGCAGTGAGAACAGCAAAATTAATAGGCCAAACCCTCAGTTTTGGGGGTTTGTTCACATGAAACTTATCCCTGCAAAGGACAGGCTAAGCCTACTTAAAATTAGGCCTATGAGTCACCCCCAGAGAACCTCTTTTGTTGCTCAGATGTGGCCTCTTTCTCAGGCAACACAGCAAGCAAACTCACTGCCCTTCCCCTCTTTACACGGGCATGATTCCCAGAGGTGTAAACCTCCCTGGCAGCATGGGACCGAAATCTTAGAATGAGCTGGGACTCAGCATCAAGGGATTGAGAAAACCTTCTCAACTGACAGGGGGAAGAGAAAAGTGAGACAAAATAAAGTGTCAGTGACTGAGAGATTTCAAATAGAGTCGGGAGGTTATCTGAGGTTATTCTTATGCATTATATAGATAACCCCTTTTTAGTTTAAGTTGTATTAGAGTGGCTAGACGGAAGTGCCTGAAACTGTAGAGCTGTGTTCCAGTAGCCATGTTTCTTGAAGATGATACAGCTTTTGCAAAGTGACTGTGTGATTGTGAAGACCTTGTGTCTGATGCTCCTTTTATCTATAGTATGGACAGATGAATAAAAAATATGGATTACAAATAAATAAATAAGGCCACGGTGGCTCAGCAGGCAGAGTTCTTGCCTGCCGTGCTGGAATTCCAGGTTCGGTTCCCGGTGCCTACCCACGCGAATAAATAAATAAGTAATAGGGGAAACAAATGTTAAAGTAAATTGGATAGAGGAAAATACTAGTGGTTAATGAGAGGGAGAGGTAAGGGTTATAGTATGTATGAGTTGTTTTTTTTTCTTTTTATTTCTTTTTCTGGAGAGATGTTCTGAGAAGTGATCGTGGTGATGAATATACAACCATGTGATGAAATTGTGAGCCATTGATTGCACACCAAGTATGGAATGTTCATTAGTTAAGAATGTTCGTGTTGTATATTGATGGGTTTTATGAATAAAATTTTTTTTAAAAAAAGAGTGAATGATATTTAAAGACTTGTACCCTATTCTCGAGAGATGTAGTGAGCCACCAGTTGTATGCAGGACAGTTGAGTATTGTTAGGTGAAACTTATGTCTGTTATTGTGTTCTATTTGGAAATTAAGCATATTTCAAGATGATGTGTATAGCTGCTAAGCTGAGAAGGAGTGGACTGTGATGATTAGGTTCTGCTGTCAACTGATCAGCTCATGATGCCCAGTTATTTGGTCAGGCAAACACTGGCCTGACTTTACTGCAAGGATATTTTCTGGCTGGTTGCTAAACCAGAAGTCTGGTGTATTAAACCATCGGTCAGTTGATTGCATCTATGGCTTAATCTATAATCAACTAAGACTATTAAGAAAGAAGGGAGACTTTTTCACTGTTTCTTCAGACAGTGAGCATCTCCTGAAGAATTCATCCAGACCCTTCATTGGAGCTGCCAGCTTCACAGTCTGCCCTACAGATTTTGGACTCTTCCATTCCCACAGTTGCATGAGATACCTTCATAAATCTCCTATTTGCAGATATCTCCTGTTGGTTTTATTTCTCTAGCAAACCCTGACTAATTCATTATCCACCATAAGTGTACAATTCAATGTTTTTTAGTACATTTATAGAGTGCACAACCATCATCACAATCCAGTTTTAGAATATTTCCCTCACCTCAAAAATTTCCCTTATAATCATTTGCAGTCAATTCTTGCTCTCACCCTGTGGTAGACTGGACAATACCTTTCCCCACTCCCCACCCCTGAAAGACATGTCCAAGTCCTAAGCCCAGTTCTGTGGGTGTGAACTCATTTGTAATTAGAATCTTCAAAGGTTCTGTAAGATGAGGTCAAACTGAATCCAATATAACTGAAGTACTTATAAGCAAAGGATTTTTGGACACAGAAGCACAAGGAGGAGATAGAAAGAGACAGAAGGCCATGTTACGGAAGCAGGGACTGAGTGCCAGCAAGCCACCACCAGAACATTGCATACTTTGGGGAAGGCGTAGCCTGCTCATACCTTGATTTTGGACTTTTAGCTTCCGAACTGTCAGCCAATTAGTTTCTGTTGTTTAAGTCAGCCAGGCTGTAGTAATTTGTTACAGCAGCTCTGGCAAATGAAAGCACAGCTCTAACCCCAGACAACTACTTATCAGCTTTCTGTCTCTAGAGTTGCCTTTTCTGGAAATTTCATAAAAATGGAATCATATATTGCATGTAAATGAAATCTTGTGTGTCTTACTTTTTCCATTTAGCATGCTGTTTCTTCAGTTTATCTATGTTACATAGTGTGTTAGTGCATTCTCTCTTATTGCTAGGAAATACTATTCTGGTTTATGGATACACCACATTTTGTTTATCCTTTTACCAGCTGACGTACATTTGGGTTGTTCCACGGTTTTGCTATTATGAATAATGCTGTTCTGAACAGTCATGTGTAAGTCTTTGCATGGACAATTGTTTCAGTTCTCTTGGATAGTATCTAGCAGTGGAATTACTGAGTCATATGGTAAGTTCATGTTTAACTCTTTAGGAAACTGCCAAACTACTTTCCAAAGTGGCTATGTCATTTTACATTCCTACCAGCAAGGTACAAAGTTTCAGTTTCTCCACATCTTTACCACCACTTGGTATTGTTTGTCTTTTTTATTATAGCCATCCTCGTGAATGTGAAGCAGTATCTCATTCTGGCTGTAATTGGTATTTCCCAAATGACCAATGATGTTGAGTACCTTTTCCTGTGCTTAGTAGCCATTCACATATCTTCTTATCTTCTTTGGTAAGATCCTGTGTCTATTTTACTACAAAGTTAATGCCACTCAACCAATACCTTCCAAACATGCTATATTTATTCTTGCCTCTCTGCATTTAATAATACTCCTTCCTATTAAAACTAAGAAGTTAGAATTTAAGGGATGATTATGATTACTGAATCATTATACAGATATTCCTTTTGACTTTCTGGTATATTAGAATAATCAGAGGGAAATACCTGAAATCTTTGAACTGTAATCCAGCTGCCTTGATCTCTGATAATGACTGTATAGCCTATTCTTGTCCCCTTCTGATTGTAAAAACCTTGTGACTAACCTTCACTTGTACCCATTCATCCAGTTTTTCAACTTTAGAGTCCTGTGATCACCAAAGACAGCCCCTAATGTTTATTTATGAGGGGGCCTCAGGTCAGCTCAGAACTAACCCACCCTAAGTCCAAAGTTATCTTGATAAAGGTAACCATATCTAACTAAAATGGGCCCGCTTGACACACACAGTAGCTTAAACTTTAACCTATAAGTGACTTATACCTCATTATAATACTAAAAATCATCATATTTAGGCCACCATTTTCTTATATACATTCTGTGACTAAGCATTCTGTGCATGCTCAATTATTAGATCACCTCTGATTATGTCATCTGGAGCCGTTGTGCTCATTATCCTAAAACCTGCCCATCTTTTGATACTATAAAGCTCTCAGAATTACTGCAGTTTGGGGAGACAGATTTTGGGCCGATAGACCATCTGATCTCCTGCTTCATGCCTAGCAATACAATTTTCCTCTCTTTGAAACCCTGGTGTGTCGGGAATTGGTCATTTGAGCACAACGGGCCAAAGAATCTACTGCCTTTGTCTAGTAACACTATCACCTAAAATGTCTTGCTATTTTATGATCCTAAATTGACCATTTTTAAAAACCCAGCTTCAGATTCATGCCTACTCTACGCATTAATACTAGCCCATTTTTTTATATATTCTATATTCTACAGTATTCTGTGTCTGTGTATAGCAGGAACCCAACAAATACCTATTAAGTGTATAGATGGACTTCGTCTTCACTAAAGCATATGAGTTTCACTCAATTTCTGAGCAGAACAGACCTTCTACGTGTATTTCTTAAGAACTGATCTGTGGAAGTAGAAAGATGAATAAAAGGAAAATAAAGTATAAAAAGCTTTTATCTTCTACTATGCTTTTGAATACTCTTCCTATTGAATAGAAATACTCTTCCTATTGTAACTGAGAAGTTAGGATTTACTATGATGCATAAAATTATGCATCTAAATCATCACTTTAGGCCTTAATGAGACCCAAAGACCTGTAATTATTCATCCATTAATTAGTTTAACTATCATTTATTGAGGATCTACAATGCTATCAGCCATTGTGTAATTGCTGTTGCTAGAGGGAGAAATAGAGATAAATAAGATATGATCCTTACCCTCTCTCTGCTTGTTCATAGCAAGAAAGAGAGACAGGTAATCAAATAATTCTAATCCAATAAGTGCTATAATAAAGGTAGCCCCAATTTAGGACCACAGAGAAAAATGCAATCATGATATCACAAAAGAGATGACTTTGATTTGTATCTTTTAAGAAAGAATATTAGCTAGGTGAAATGTAGGGCTTCCCGGTGGGAATCTGGCCCAGCTCTGAGCTTTTCCTTTACCTCAGGGAAGTCAGACTGTCTGTCAAAAACCTAATTCAATTTTGGATTCAGTAAAATGAATTAGGACACAAAATGTATCCTGCACTGACCTGGGTTCCTGGGGATAAATGGGAAAATGTCAACAATAGCACTTCTCCCCACCTTTTTTCCCTTCTGGACCCATGTCTAGGCATTACCCTTTGTGTTTTTAGCAACTTGAAAAAGTATTAGAAATGCAACAAGGGTGGAAGGGCACAAGGACTAGAAAAATGGAAATCTTAAAAGGCTGTGTTTCAATCTGATCTCTTTAAGCCTGTAGAATATACCTATGAGAGCAGGAGACTGTGTACTGTAAATAAGGTTAATTGTTCCCAGGTAAAGCCAGCAGGTTGTTAGGCCCAAAAGTCCTACCCACCCTTATCGCTCAATTGCTATTTGATTTCAACCCATACTGACTTTTACGTAAGCCTCTCTTGGAGGGCTTAATCTGGAAAACAAATGGGGATAATGGCCAAGGAAACAGGGAAAGCATGAATAGTAATATTAGTCTTGGGAATTGTTATTCCGAATAATTTGAAAAGGGAAGCTGTTTCTCCTGCCATTAACTTACTGTCATGAAAAGACATTTAGATTTCAGTCAGAATTTGAATCCTGATTCTGAAACCTTAGTCAAGTCACTGAACTCTCCTAAGTCTTAAATCTATTTATCAGAAAAAGAATACACTTTTAATTCTTTATTGCAAATTAAAGGAATTAAAGTATGTAACTACTGATTATCTGCTTGGTGATGGTGATCATAATGCTAATACCAATTCTTACATTTATTGGATATTTTCTATGTGCTAATGTTCCAAAGTAATAGGCATGATAATAATTATTTGTTGAATCTCTAAGTTTCAGTTTCTGGGGGGAAACTACCTTTGTTTACCACTACATCCATATCAAAGATTAGTGGATGAAATGGTTCCCCATCCTAGCTACACATTAATCCTCTAGGGGACTTCTTTAAAATATCAAATCTTATGTGCTAGATCAATTAAATTAGAATGTCTGTGCATAGACCCAGCTCCTCATTGTAGAGTGAAGGAGAGTTAGGAAGAGGTAATTTAATCACATTTTTCCTAAAAAATGAGTATCCAACTTCTGAAAGCACTACCAGGCATCCCAAAGAGCCCCAATTTGCTCGATTTTCACTTCATTCATGTGTTTCCCTGTTTTTTTCCATATGAGAAGAGCTCCAAATAGAGACTTCTTTGACCATTTCTGAGGCTTTATAAAGAAAGGATGCATCAGAAGCATTGTTAGCTCTGCACTTGTAGAGACAAGTCTCATGTTATTTGTTTCTGGGACAAACTCTTGATTTCTTTTAGAGACATTTTGTTGAAGATTTATTAATTCAGTTATTTGATATTGATGGTATTTCCATGCATCAGGAGCTCTTCTGGGTAGTGAGGAATTAAAGAAGAAAATAAATTCCTTGTCGCTAAAGACCCTTCAGCATAAGAAACCCAAATAAATAACAACAACAACAACAAAAATGTGGGAACTCTTATGTTGAAATATGACTAAAAGATCTGAGAATGTGCACGAGGGAGTGTGAATTGTGGGAAAAGCTGAAGAAGAATTGTGACATTTGAGCTGGACTTTAGAAACAAGAAGGGAACAAGGGATGGGCAGCGAATAGAGAAGGGGCATCTCTGGCAGAGGAGCAATGTAAGCAGGGGGCTGGTGGTATGATAGAATGAGGGGTACCCAGTGTTGCAACCAAAAAAATCAGGATTTGAGGGATGATTTTGATTACTGAATCATTATATAGATATATTTTTTTGCTTTCTGGTATATTCGAGTAGAAGAGAGAAATTCCTGAAATCTCTGAATTGTAATCCAGCTGCTTTGATCTCTCATGATGATTGTATAGTCTTTATCTTCTGCTCCTGTGATTGTAAAAACCTTGTAACTGACCTTCATGTGTACTCATTCATCCAGTTTTTCAACTTTAGAGTCTTGTGATCACTAAAGACAACCCCTAATGTTTATTAATGAAGGGTCTGGGGTCAGCCCAGACCTAACCCCCCAAAATCTAAAGTTATCTTGATGACTGAGACTAGATCTAACCAAAGTGGGCCTGCCTAACATGTGCAGTAGCTTAGACTTTAACCTACAAGTCACCTATACCTCTCCACCATTTTCTTACACACATTCTGTGACTAAGCATGGAATCAATCTGCGCATGCTCAATAATCAGATTGCCTCTAATTACATCATCTGGGGCCACTGTGCTCATTATCCTAAACCCTGCCCATCGTTTTCTCTAATAAAGCTATCAGAATTACTGTAGTTTGAGGAGATAGATTTTGGGCCACTAGGCCATTTGCTCTCCTATTACGCACCTAGTAATAAACTCTTTCTCTCTTTGAAGCCCTGGTGTCTCAGGAATTGAGCATGTCGGGCAAAAGAATCCATGGTCTTTGTCCAGTAACAGTGTTAGTCAAATATAAGGCATATAAAGAAAGTATAGAAAATGAGACTAGAATGGTATTAGATAAAATAGAATGGAATTAGAGAGTGAGAAAGCTTTGAAACAACCTTTTCTGCAGAATGAGAATGGAAGCTACCATTTATGACCACTTATTATGTGTAAACATTTGCTAGATGCAGGATATACATTGATAAACTAAGTAGATATGGTCCCTATTCTAATGCAGTTTACAATCCAGCGAACGAGGGAGATAGATAGCAAATAGGTATATTCTACGATATGTATCATTACTGGGGTAAGTGCCATGAAAAACAAATGTGAGAGAGCATGATGTTAGGGATGAAGGCCAGGTTAGTGATGATGGTGGGGGTGGCGGTGGGTGGAATGGACATGGACCAAGACTTGAGGATGAAAAATCAATCACGACAAGAGCATAAGGAAGAGATTTTGCTAAAGTGCTAAGGCAGGAGAGAGTTTGTTATGCTCTAGGAATTGAAAAAAGGCCAGTATGGCTGAAGCACAATGGCAGACAATGAGGGTGGATAGGTGGGTAGAAACCAGATGATTCAGGGTTTCTTCTAGACTCAGATAAGGAATAGGAAATTTATTCTTAGAAGGATGGAACGTTGTGGTTTTAGGCAGGGGAATAAAATAACTACGTATGTGTTTAACATTACTTTAGTTACTAAATGGGGAATGGATTGAAGAGGAGGCAGGGCAATCAGTTAGGAGGCCTACAGAAAATTTTAGGGGAATAGTGGTTCTATCAAAAGAAATACTGAAGGAAATTAAGAGCAGAGAGTGTTTGGAAAGGATGGTGATGACTTAGGTTTTACTCTTATTGGCTTTGGGATGCTAACACTATGTCAATTTTTTAGCATAGCCAGGAAATTTGCAGCCAGTGTAGAGAATGGAGAAGCCATTCAATTCTAGAAACTTGTGGGTAACTAATACAAGGGTAAAGAGGGTTAGAAAGGGAATACCAAGATTGGTGAGAAGGCAGGCCAAGGTACTTTCTTGGGCAGAGCTACTTTTACAGGGGTGTCAGATACCTCACAAGACCCTTTTGGATATGCTCCACAAACTTCTGGACTAGCCCTTAAAACAGAACTCTGGAACAATGAAATTTCTGCATCTTCAGATTGTATCACATAGCAAGAAGGAGATTAATGTTTGTTGAATGAATAATGTCAGTTATCCACCTGATATTATTGAATTAATAATATCAGTTATCTACCTATCAGGCACAGCTGAACAGGTAGGAGTGGATGGGATCCCTGGGGGAGGGATGGGAATTGGAAGAAAAGGAAGCAGCCAAGATCAGTAGTTCTGATCTGATAGAAACTGAATGTTGTGACCACAAGAGAAATTTGGGTTAGATTCTGGAAGATCCTAACATTGGCATTATTTAATAAGAATGGGAAAATATCTATTAAGGAAAAATGTTTAAATCTCTGTGTCTTTATGTCTGAAGAGATTTTTTTATTAGAGAAATTGTAGTTGTACATAAAAATCAGGCATAAAATACAGATTTCCCATATACTATCCTATTGTTAACACCTTGCATTAGTGTGATATATTTGTTATAATTCATGATAGAACATTTTTATAATTGTACTATTGTTGCGCAAAACAGGGACAAGGCAGTAAGCTTCCTGGAACATTATGCGGAAACAGAACAAACCGGGGCCGAGGCTCCAAAGTTTCAGGAAGTAGGTTTTATTGTCTATGGCTATAGGGCTCAGCCGAGTAGCCTCTGAAAGTCTGAGCCCTGAACAAAAGGTTAACATCAGTTTTTATAGACAGGATGACACGTTAAAGACAAGGTAAACAATTGGCTGGTTTAAATTAGGAAGGGTGGGAAGCTGGGTTTATAGAAGCAGATGAGCGGTTAGTGGGGAGGGGGCTTCACAGGGGCTTCTCTTATCCTGCCTATTGGCCGTCCTGAGGGCCTGGGAGATTTTTCAACAGGGAGTGGCCCAAGTAAGCAGGGACCTGCCTGCTGCAACAGGAAGTGGCTTTAACAAACAGGGACTGCCTACAACGTTCCCCCCTTTGATGCTTGCCCATCCTAGCATCAAGTCTCATCCTCTTCTTGTTGCAGGTGTTGGTATGTCCTGATCTGAGCTGGGCATGGGAAACAAGGTAGCCATGCAGGGTTTAGGCCCCTGCATAGTTGAGGGGGATGAGGGTCTCTGTCCCACCTCTGTTGGTCCCACGTTTTCTCCTGATGGCCCCTTTGCAACTGTGCCTGTCTTAGGCTGTTCCTCCCCTGAGAAATCTCACCTGTCTTTGACTAACCAGCCATCCTCTGGGGCCAAGCAGCGTGATGTGAGGTATGCAAGAAAGTCAGATCTGTTTCCTGGACAGCTGTGCTCCCTGGCATCCACGCCCAGCACCTGCTTTGGGATTTCCTTACCTGCAGGCAGGGCTCTGGCTCTGGTCACATGGTTTGGGGGACCCAGGCTTTTTTTTCTGGGCCCAGTGGGTAACTTCAGGCAAGAGACAAACTGCATGGCACCAGCTCCCAGGAGGCCTCCACCTTAGTACAGCCAAGAGCTCCCCCGCCGATTTCGTATTGCACCACCAGGTGCAATTACACCACCAGGAGGACCATACCAGGAAAGGTGTTGGATTCGGTGGGGGGTAAAACTGTACTTGTGTTCAAGGTTAGGTGGACTTGGGAACTGCTTCCCTTTAGGGGTTATGGTGATAGCCTTGCCACTTTAGAGTAGCAAAAACAGCACTACTGAACCTGGCAAAGTGGGACTATAGCATACTGGGGACCTTCCTTTAGGGTGCATACAGAATAATGCAGGTCTGAGAACTGCCCTGGCATGAATACTGGATATGGTTTTCACCTTTTTCCCAACGTAGGTGGGCTTGAGGCATGCCTGGCATGCGTCATTCTCCTTGGAGGGGCTTACGGCCATACCGAGCAGAAATAGAGGAGTGAGGCGCACGGTGCTGGCTATGGGGAGTGCCACCGCATGAATGTACAATTAGCCTCAGGGAAGGAATGAAGACACATACTCTGGGCAGCGGCTCGGTGGGGGGAAGTTACCTGGGTAAGAGGGATCCCACCAAATTGGAGTAAAGTTGGTTTTCAGGAAGAACTCCAGGTGACCTATTTCCAGGAGGGCTAAAACTGCTAAACAAAAGACAAATGCAAAGAGCAAGGAAAGACAATTAGTTCACAAACCTGGTAGGCTGCGGTGTCCATGCATCGATTCCTTAATCTTCCGCCATGCGTAGATCAGTCATCTGGGGTGACTGAGGCAGGGCTCAGGTCTCCTTAGGCTTCAGTTGTGCGTTGACTATCTGCTTCCGGTGAGCTAGAGCAGGGCAGTGACAGCCATTCAGGCCTCAGTCGCGGGCTGGTCAGCTGATCTCGGCTGTGATGGAGAAGGGTGCAGTGGCTTCCAGAGAAGGATGAGCATCAGGTGTTCAGGAGCAGGGGTGCATGCCCAGGGGTCAGCTGCAGTGGCCCTCTTGACCCAAGGGTGGTGAATTCACGGGATGATCCCCATGACTCTGACAGCTGCTGGGGTTACTAAAACAACACAGTAAGGACCTCTCCATTGAGGCTGGAGGGAGCTTTTTTTCCTAGTCTTTTACTCATACCAAGTCCCTTGGCTTAAATTCATGTAAGAGAGGGTATATGCTAAAGGGTTTGGGTACTGCTTCCAATACTTTTCCTTTTGGTTCACCTAAAACTTTTCCTAACTTTGACCATAATTTCCTTTTCCACAAACCTTTGGCAACTTACTATATTTCTTCAGGCTTTGTTTTATATTTTTCCAATTTTATCTTAGGACAAAACTTTTTTTTCCTTTTCAGTAATAACACATCCTTTATATCCTTCATACTTAAGTCATTACTTCAAGCAAACATTTCATTACATTCAATTACTATCAAAATACTTAAAATGCTTTAGTTAATGCATGTTTGAAACATCAATATACAATTTTTTTAATAAGAATTAATGGCACATATCAAGACTTTTTCAAAACACTGTAAGGATAAAACTTGTAAGCAGGGAGCTTCTCAATATTAAACAGCTTCCCCAATTTAAAAATATGAAACATGAAACCAAAGGGGAGCCACAAATTTGAAGTCAAAGATAATGGGGTTTGGCCTAATCCCTTTGTCTGGAAGAAAGTGATTAAATGAGGGAATAGGGGTGCCAAGGGAGCTGGACGCAGGTCTTCTGCCTTGCCAGGAGTAGGAGCACTATTTACTTTACGGTTATAACTTGGTTTACATTTTTTTCATATATTTTCTTTAACTCATTATTTGACACAATGTTAATACTTTTTTGGTTGACCCCAGCTTCCAGCAGGGCTTGAAACATGTCTCTGCAGGGAATCCTCTTACTGGTATTGGGAAACCATTTCCCAGCACATCTTTTGGCCTTTCCTTCCCCTGTATTCCAGTTTCCCTTATCACCCACCTCTGCCATTTTATTTAGGACACTGTTAAGTGGATTGCCTGTTTCTCCTAACAATAAAGTCATTATTAAGTGTTTATATGCTGGAGGTCTTGCCTAAGTGATAGCATTTCCCTGTGAAGCATTGACAGGGAGGAGGTGGTATGAAGTCAGCCTACAATTGCTGACTTCATAATGTCCTATTTAAATCTCTGCATAGCATCTCACAAAGTGTACCAGGGTCGATTATTTCGTGGCCACATAGTGTCAGTAGGGCATTGCTTATTACACCTTTGTGCAGCCAATGCCAACAACTTAGAACTTTTTCCAGTCTGTTGTCAAAACTTCTGAAAAGCAGTTTGTATAAAGGGATTGGTGCTAATTCCTACAAGTTTTATGCACTCAGCATAGTCCAGCACTACTCCTCCAGCCCCTGCATCAGCAATTCTGACCATCCAGGTAATTAATGGCTCACCAGTTTTCTGAGTAAAATGCCTAAGAATGTCAGTTATTATTTGTTCTTTTATAGTGGTTTTGAAGTAAACTGATTGCTCTGTTTCTCTTCTTTTTGCCTTTGTATTGGGCCAACTCCTATTTTTTGGAGGATATTTACTTTTTTTTTCTGACAAACTTTCTCATCTAAAATATTCCTATTTTTTCATCATCTGCCTCATCCGACACATCACCATCCCACTCATCAGGGTCCCAATCAGCAGTGGCAGTGGCTAGTACCATATGTACTTTCCCTTTGTTCACTTTACCTCGCCTCTTTTTGTATTTATATTGGGCCACATGGACTGCAGCCCTCTCAGCTACTGACTGATAATTACAAATTTGATTTTCCAAAACAAAATCTTGATTCTGCAGCATGGACAGTTTTTCCTGTAATTCTGCCAATTCCTTTTCATAATTCATTTTTTCAGAGATTGCTTGGTTTCTCTGTTCACAAATTTTTCTGTTTTCCATTAACAAAGCCCATCCTTTTCTATACACTTCAATTATTTCTTTCCCTTTTTCTAATGGAATGTTTTCTAGACACAGAGCAACCTGAATAAGCTCTCCCTGTTTAATTCTATTCCCCCAATCTTCACAGGGTCCTGTGCAGTTTTCCCAGTCCTTTGCAAGTGAGGAGTAAAGGATAGGAGTAAATCATCCTATCCTGGGATTTTTTGGTTTTTTACTTTGAATGTAGAGGACTTTTTTCAAAAATGACATTATTTCTTAATCAATGTCTAAAGCTTATGGCTCACTATTAACCTACTTCAAGTAAATTTTGAGGAGGGGCTACTGACCTAAAAATTCCAGAATGTCTTATAGCATTAGAAAGTACAAACCAGAGAGACAAATTGTTTAAATCCAAAACTTTCTGCATACAAAAAGGACAAGAAACTGGCAACTTCAAATTTATCAAGAATGGTCCTAATAAAGCATTATAATATTCAGAGGAACACAGTCCATATTTTCTGCACAAATTTTCTAAAGCTTGTCTTACTGACCTTTACCATGATGAAGCTGTGCTAAAATGTGAATCCTGCTCACAGTGCCAATTTTGACCCACGAAAGGCAATGTGATATTTGTGGCCATTTAATTTATAGGTTCAGATTCACAGACAACATAGATTTC
Source organism: Tamandua tetradactyla (assembly GCF_023851605.1). NCBI lineage: Eukaryota > Metazoa > Chordata > Mammalia > Pilosa > Myrmecophagidae > Tamandua > Tamandua tetradactyla. The sequence goes on from NC_135332.1 coordinate 52,600,750, forward strand.
AGTGATATAAATACAGATTTTATTAGGAAAGTAATTAAAGAAAATAATTTAAAGATAGTAATTAAAAGAGTCTTCAAAAATAAAGCATAGTTACATCACCAGATAAGATGGCACCAACACCTGAAGAGAAGTTCTGGAGAGTTTCAGAAGCAGCATTCCAACTCTCATTAGTAAAAAATCCACAGCAATCTTGGAGACAGCATTCAGAGTCTCCTTAGTTAAGATCCCTAGCAGATGAGCCCCCAGTCTTGGGGTTTGTTCACATGAAACTTAACCCCACAAAGGATAGGTCAAGCCTACTTAAAATTAGGCCTAAGAGTCATCCCCAAGAGAACCTCTTTAGTTGCTCAGATGTGGCCTCTGTCTCCAACCAATACAACAAGCAAACTCACCACCCTCCCCCTGTCTATGTGGAACATGACTCCCAGGGGTGTGGGCCTTCCTGGCAACATGGGACAGAAATCCCAGAATGAGCTGAGACTCAGCATCAAAGGGATTGAGAAAAACTCTAGAATGAGCTGAGACCCAGCATCAAGGGATTGAGAAAAACCTTCTGGACCAAAAGGGGGAAGAGTGAAATGAGACAAAGTGTCAATGGCTGAAAGATTCCAAACAGAGTCGAGAGGCTATCCTGGAGGTTATTCTTACGCATTAAGTAGATATCACCTTGTTATCCAAGATGTAACAGGCTGGAGGGAACTGCCTGAAAATGTAGAGCTGTGTTCCAATAGCCATGTTTCTTGAAAATGATTGTATGATGATATAGCTTTCACAATGTGACTGCGTGATTGTGAAAACCTTGCGTCTGATGTTCCTTTTATCTACCTTGTCAACAGATGAGTAGAACATATGGAATAAAAAATAATAGGGGGAACAAATATTAAAATAAATTCAGTTTGAAATGCTAGTGATCAATGAAAGGGAGGAGTAAGGGGTATGGTATGTAAAATTTTTTTTTTCTGTTTTTGTTTTATTTTTCTGTTGTCTTCCTATTTCTTTTTCTGACTTGATGCAAATGTTCTAAGAAATGACCATGATGATGAATATGCAACTATGTGATGATATTGTGAATTACTGATTATATATGTAGAATGGAATGGGCATAAAAAAAAAAAAAAGATCCCTAGCAGAGCATAAGACTCTGATGAAGCACTCTCCCTCTCTCATAAGAGTCTTTTTTTCTCTTCTTCTCCTAAGTTTCTCCTCTTTCTTTCTCTAACTGCTTGCATGCAGTTTTTTTTTCTCTCCTCTTTTTATGATATCTTCACACAATAGTGGCCAAATTCCAATTAGCTTATGTGACCAGGCCCAGTTTGGTCCTCTGGGAACTGGCCAGGGACCAAGAGGAGCTTCCTGGGACCTAGATATTTTTATTAAAGTACACCACCTTATGTAAAGGAAAAAATAAAATCATGAAAATAAAGTACACCACCTTCCAGGAGGATAGCCAATCCTCCCAGCTAGAGTGCACATTTCAACTGCTTCTTAGCAAGGTCATGCAATGGCAACATCAGTTGTACAGAACAGACTCTCTTAATGAGATCAATTTTAAAACCCCTACACAGATGTTCCCCTTTTACTCTGAAATGTGAAAATTTTAATTTATAAGACAGAGTAATGATAAGCCGTAATATAAGAGAATTTCTTTTTCTTCTCCCCACTTTAATTCACACAGTTTCCTAAGTCGGCCAGGGGTAGCTTGACTCCCCAGTCATCAGTAAATGCTTTCTTACAGTTAGACATCATGCACTACAACAGTGTCTTACTGACTTCCCCAGCTGTATCGGTGGTGCCAACGAAGAGGGAGAGGCTTACAGACAAACAACAAAGGGATTTGAACAAACTGTTGCTTCGTTCAGTCTGGCTGCTCCCCTAGCAGGGACGTTGGGTGCCTCTTGGCTTTGGAGGTCCGGTATAAACCTGGTCCTCCAACTGGAGACCGATACTCCGACAGTCTCTGGGAGTTGACCAGGCTCCCCTTCCACTCAGGCTCCCTTAGCCTTTTACAAATGAGCTGAAACTGACGTACCCGGGCGCTTACCAGTCAGACAGGCGGTGCTCCTAGAAACCTGGTTCCAGAAACTGTCCCAGATCCATCACTGCTCCGGTGGTGACGAGTGCCCCAGCCAGGGAGGTTAGGAATCCAAAAGATGGGGAAAAGCCCCAATGCTGGCACTAGATTCTGTCGGGTCTCCGGTCCGGGCAATGCTGCCACCGTGGGTGAGAAGGGTGATAATGTCACCAGCCTCTCGGTCCCAGATGAGCCCCAGAAATGTTGCAGGAAACAGGGACAAGGCTGCAAGCCTCCCAGAACGTTACATGGAAACAAAACAAACCGGGGCCGAGGCTCCAAGGTTTCAGGAAGCAGGTTTTATTTTCTATGGCCACAGGGCTCAGTTGAGTAGCCTCTAAAAGTCTGAGCCCCGAACAAAAGGTTAATGTCGGTTTTTTTTTGTTTTGTTTTATTTCGGTTTTGGGTGCATGATCTGGGAATCAAACCTGCGTCTCCTGCGTCAAAGGCGGGCATTCTAACCACTGAACTACCCGGCCACCCAACATCAGTTCTTATAGACAGGATGACCTGTTAATGACAAAGTAAACGATTGGCTGGTTTAAATCGGGAAGTGCGCGAAGCTGAGTGTTACAGAAGCAGATGAGCGGTTAGAGGGGAGGGGGCTTCACAGGGACTTCTCTTATCCTGCTTATTGACAGTCCTCTGGACCTGGGAGATTTTTCAATAGGGAATGGCTCAAGTAAAGAGGGGCCTGCCTGCTGCAACAGGAAGTGGCTTTAACAAACAAGGGCTGCCTGCAACACTATTAACTATAGACCATCACTTACAATAGGGTTCACTGTGTTGTACAGTCCTATGAATGTGGTTAAAAGGGGAACTTTTAAGTTGTATTTATGTTACTAGAATGAACCTGAACTAAATTTAAATATAGACAGCATTCTGGATACATAGGATCCCAAGCATTGGGTGACATGATTTCAATTAGATTTGTATGTTTTTACATAGGTTGCAATAGGACCAACTGGGAATCTTTAAACAATAGAATGTTGGGTAAAATGGCACTCAGTCATTGGGAAATTGTTTTTCGTGCTAAACAGCTAAGTAGGGTCCCTATAAAAAACTGTAATTAAAGGGGAGTGAAAACAATCCCTCTGCTTACTGTTTAAGTGGATTTAACTAAAACGTATTTGTATGGATGGGCCAGCCCATTCCACATGCAATACGTATCTAATTTATTTGGATTTAGAGTTCTAGCGAACAAACCCAAGGGGCCTAGAAAAGACCAGTCATCTCTGCTTTTCCACAGACAGGCAGTAGCACCCGATTGTCAGTGGTAAAGCACTAGCATTCAGACAGAACTGGTTTCCATTCTTACTCAGCACTTCCTAGCTGTGTGACTTTAGGCAAATTAGTCAACCTCTCTAGGCCCCATTTTTCTCATCCAAGCTTTGTACACAATGAAAAAAACCTATCTCAAGTGAAAATTAAACGAAGGAAAAAAAAAGTATTTCACTCAGTGCCTTGCAGGCAGCACCTGACACATATCACTGCAGAAAGACAGTGTAGAAACAATATAAAATCCAATGTTATTATATGCCAACTACTGTGCTTAAGAATTTTAAATACATTATCTCATTTTATCCTTTGAGAAAGGTACTATTTCTTATCTGCATTTCACTCATGAAGAAGCACATTTAAAGACAGAGAGCTATATAAATGCCTCGTTAGCAACAATCATCCCCAGGTGTGCACTTATAATTTAAGGCATATATTTGCATGCGTACAAATGCAAGGATATTTACACACCCATTGTTGCCAGGCCCACATTTCCTGGTATTTGTACCTGAAAATGGAATTGCATTAGTGGAACTAACTGGGAGAGAACCCACCCAGCCCACCCAGCATGGGCATTTTATTGAAAAGGGTGATGTATTGCAAAGAGTACAACTCTATCTCTAACTTCCCGTAGAACCTTGAATTAGTCATTTAAGTAAGCCTTTGGGCCTCAGTTTCCACATCTATAAAATGATGGGGCTGGCCCATTCACAAATCTCTGAATCTAAGCCTCAGGCCTACCACCATGTATAGATGTTCTATACAAACATCTGCCTCCATGGCAATGCCACTCATTTCTCAACAGTCCTGGTATGCTGCTCTACTCCAGCCTGCAGTGTTGTTTCCATCACAAATTCCTGGGTGAAAAGAGGGCTTGGATGGGGATCTGTCCCTGACTTTAGAAGAAAATCTAGAGTGAATTGTCTGTGGTAGTGGGTATGTACTAAAACAGAGAAACGGCTTCAATATTTAATTCACAATAAATTACCCTTCTCAGAGGTAGAGGAATCTTCTTAGCAGAGATGAGAGTCAAAGGGTCACTTTACCACCAAGTGCTGAGTCAATGAATAGAGGAGACTGTGACCCAAGTTCATTAGTATCTGAGAGGATGCCAAAGGAACATTGTCAGAAGGTGTTTAAATCAATACAATTTTTCAAAAGGGATTCCAGTATTTAATTCCAAGCTACATAGAAAAAAAATAACACTCTTTTACTATGATGGGCATTGCCAGGGCTCCATCTGAGAAGCAGCGGGGCTCTGGGGAAAGGTCTCAGAGTCTGAGAACATCTCTTTTCAGGGAAAGCAGAGACATCCTTGAAAAGGCTGTCTTTCTCTATTTTCAAACTATTGCAAAGTTGAGAGACATCCTTGAAAAGGCTGTCTTTCTCTATTTTCAAACTATTGCAAAGTTGTTTCCCAAAGTCTGAGGTTGATAAATGGTAATGACAATGATGAATTTATCAATAGGAGCTTCTGCTTTTTCCTCCTCATCACATATTGCTTCCTTAGATTTGAGCCAGAGAGTATAAAGGAGCACCAGCCTTCTATAACTCGGATGTAAACGAAGCAGATGCTCAATAAGTGACTGAGTTTGAAGAACTGACTTTCTGAGAGGGGAGTGTTTGTAGGAGAAATATAATCAGCATTTCACTAGGTTCCCACCTGAGGGCAGCAGTGTTAGTGTTTGCTGACTCCTTGAGATTTGCCTACTGAGATTTGCATTGCAAGGGCACTGAGGAGAGGAAGAACGGAGGTAGAAAGCTGGGAACCTGGCTGGTGTTAAGCAAAATAAAATGGCCACCTCCAGAAGGGACCCCATCCTGAGAAAGGATTTTGCAGAAGACAAAAACGATTTCCTTCCAATAAAATGGAACAATGGAATGCACCCTACTGCACTGCAGAAACCAGTCTGTCCAGTGGAAATAGCTTATCAGAATGGACAAGCAGACCATATTAAATGTATATCTACTCTCCACTTTGTAAGCCCCCCTTGTGCAAAATGGAAAGTTAAATTTCAGCCAATCAGAACATTTCCTCACTTGCTTCCACATTTGCCCCACATAAGCTTCCCCTTTCCACTCCCTTGGTGGAGCTGTTTTCTGCATACAGTTTGGATGCTGCCTGCTTCATGAATCAAACTGCTCAAATAAACTTGTATAAATAAGATCTTATCTGATATTTTATTTAACACTGGCAAGAGTTCCTAGGAAAAGGCTGTCTGTAGTCAGATACAGAGCTAAGCCCATGGAGCTAGGGGACTCCAGGATGGTCTGGGCAACAAAACTTGCTGAGCGATAGAAGAGCTATGACATTGGGGCAAATCAAAGCTGACTGTAGGTATGTATGGTCCTTCCAAGACCTGTGGAGCTGGAATTTGCTATTTTCCCTCTTGCCACTAGAGGGTAGAATATGAAAAGAAGATTTGAGCATTCTCATCCTCTCACACTGGCTATTTAACCCTGGTGGAATTCTAAGTCTTAGGAATAAGGCTCTTTCCCAAATTGTTCTTTGTCTTCCCTCTTAACTCTACACCTTTATTGCCCCTGTTCCATCTCAACATACATAATCCTTAGGGAAACAGTGTGGTGGAAAGAGCAACCAGAAGTCTCATCCCAAGCTCCTACTTTTCCTTTTCCATCACTCACACATCCAACTAATCACTAATCACTAATTCCTATCTACTCTATCTCTCAAATAAACTACTTGTAGTAGTAGCTCATTAAATATTTATTGATCAAAATAATAAATGAATTAGCATATCTGTGTCACAGTTATCATCCCAGTCCAAGCTACTACCATCTCACACCTGATCTGCAATAGAATCCCAGGTCAACTTCCAACATCTCAAGTAATTCATTGTAATGCATTTTATTCTGCTGCAAAAGCAGTCTCTCTGAAATGCGAATGTGCTTAAAACCCTTCAGCGACTTCCCCTTGCTCTTAGAAAAAAGACCATATTATCGATTGAATTGTGTCTCCCCAAAAGCCATGTGCAAGTCTTAACTCCCAGTTTTGTGATTGTGAATTTATTTGTATATAGGATCTCTGAAGCTGTTATTAGTTAAGATGAGGCCTAAGTATTAGGGTAAGCCCTAGTCCAATAAACTGATGTTGTTATAAGGATGGGAAATTTCGACACAGATGAAGAAACAGACAAAGAGGGAGGGCCATATGATGGAAGCAGAGATTGAGTTATGCTGTCACAAACCAAGGAACAAGTGATGGAGCACCAAGCATTGCAAGCCGCCCACAGAGACCAGGGGAGAGAAATTGAATGCATCTCCCCTTTAAGAGAAAGTATGACCCTACAGACATCTTGATTTCGGATGTTTAGCCTCCAGAATTGTGAATCATCAAATTACTGTTGGTTAAGCCACTAGTTTGTGTTACAGCAGCCCTGGGCAAGCTAAGATCATAATCCTTAATATGGTCCACAATGTAAATAAACTGGTAGTTATTAGCATCTTGGGCACTTGCTAGTTATATGACCATGAGAAAGTTCCTTAATCACACTGATTCTTGGTTTCCTCATTTTAACAATAATTATTTCTACCTCATAGGGTAGGATGATTAAATATGCTAATATACATAAAATGCTCAGCACACTGTCCAGTTCCGACTTCAAAAAATAGTAATTACTACAATTATTAAGATCTGAATGATATACTGTTTGCCTGCCTTTTGCTATATCCCCGCCTTAGGTTTCTTTTAGGTCCTGGAATGAGCCATGCCCCTTTTTACTCCTACTCCTTTTCCCAGTCCCAGTGTAGTTTACTTTCTCTAAGAAGTCTTTCTTGATGCCCACGTCTCGGTTAGATGTTTCTGCGAAGGGCCCCCATACAGCATCCTAGTATAACGTTTACCATAGCCTGCGTTATCCCAGTCTTGGCATAGTGGCTGACATCTAGCAATCCCTCAACAAATATCTATTGAATTGATTCTAGACTCACTGCACTTTTCTATCTCCATGTTCTTTGTACATGTTTCATATTTCTATTTTGGATAGACTGTCATGACTGCTATATCCACATTTCCTTCCCAGGTAAAACTTTCCCACCCACAGCCTCCATTGAAGAGGCAGTCCTAGGTAGCTACATGTCATGCCCCACAGAGCTCCAAATTTTGCCTTGGCTGACTGGACCAGGATTGGCATTTGATGTGACGGTGGACCATGTACAACCTGGCCGGCAAATTACAACATACCTGGCACAAAAGAAAAGGAGCAGGTCAATCAAATTCTTTCGTACTCTCTTAAATTTGTATTAGAAAAAGGGAGAATGTGACTATTAGTGACAAGAACAAGAACTGACATGAAGCAAAAAGGAAAGCCATAAGATAAAGTCAGTGAGGGGTCACGGCAAAGCTATGAGGAAATAGAAACTTTGATGCAGAGAACATTCATACAAAGTGAAGGAGAAGGAGCCACTTGATGGTGGTAAAAGAGGCCCTGACAGGAAAAGAATAGCTAAGTCATGCTAATGATCGAGCACTGGAATGAAGATATTTAAAATTCTGTCTATTGCTCTACTGGGCTGTTAGTTCCCTGGGTTTCTGTGGTATATCCCTTTAAAATAAAATTGCTGAGCTAAATTGAATGAGTTGTTTTTTGTAGCCCAGGGTGGCTAACTGATCAACTGTTTCTTTGTAGGCATTTTTCATGGCTGGCTCCCTCCTCTGCTCTCCCTCTCTCTCCGTTTAGAATAGCACTTCCCACACTATCTATAATTATTGGTTTATACAGCCATCTCTACCATAAGAATACTAGACTGTGAACTCCTTGAGGGCAGGGTACCTTGCTCGTGTTTCCGCCTAGTGACTAGCGGTATACATGATAAATAAAATATACTCAATAATGTTTTTTGTATGAATGAATGAAAAGATTGTCTTACCTAGACTCTGTCTCAATATACCAGAAATCTGGGGCAATTTTTTCGATATGATTTAAGTGGGTCATAAATAATAGAATTTGGAGGGGGTTGGGGAGAAGAAAGATAACAGTTAAGGAAAACAGCAAACTCTTACATAGTATTCACGCTGTGCCAGATATTTGCATATTTTAATTTATTAAATCTTCATGAAAGCCCTCTGAAGTAGATACTATCATTTCCCCCATTTTACAGACAGGGAAACTGAAACACAGAGAAAGCGTTGCCAAAAAAAGTCACCAAGTAAAGGGTAGAGTAGGGATTCAAATGAGGAAGTTTGGCTCCAGAGTCCACAAGCTTAACTATCATGCCAAATGGCATTGAATTTAAGGCAAATGAGATCATATGAACGCTCCTTTCCAAGGCACCTTGTAGCACCTTCACACACATTACAGAGGTAATGTAATCATTACCTTAACGTATCATAACTTGATGTAATCATAACTTACATCAAGAGTACCCTTCCTTTTTGGGAACCTAGCCTCCAGTTCTAGCCTCAAATTACCAAATTCCCTGATTCTTCCCAAAGGCACAGGAAAATGAAAACCAAAGGATACATGCAGACTTATTTTGCAAACTCCACATACTCTCACCTGGGAGGCTGGGCAGATTTCTAGGTTAGTGACTAAAGAAAGGATCATATTAGAGTAGGAAAACTTTTCATCTGGTACTAAAATCAGCATTTTCTCAGCTGTTCCAAGAACTGACAATCTTTTCATGAAGCCAACAATTGATGGTGTGTGTGTGGTGGTAGGGAAGGGGGAGGAGGATGGATGTAGTGGTGATTCCTCTTTATACTATGTTTTTAAAGGAGTCTGGGTTTAGAAAGCTCTTGCAGATCCCTTTATTGGCACTCATAAATAAGTACATTACTTTTGAGTTGCCAAGGCAATAGGAAGCCAAACTTCTGGAGCTGTTAATTGTGAGTGATAAGGAGCCAAGGAAAGGAAAGTTTTGTGATGGAAGCCTGGGGTTGTCTGGGGGTGGAAAAGGGTGGGATTATATTGGTATAGTGTAAACCCAGATGTCTTCTGGCACGCGAGATAAGTAGCAAAGACCAGAACATACACTGTGGCTACCTAGGAGTTTCCTATCACGCTTTGTTCCTCCTGATAGCTAGAGATCTCCCAGAGATCTGAGTGAGTGACCAGGGAGAGATCTGATTGTAGCAACTGTTCAGCACTAAAATGTTCTTAAGTCTTAATAGTGCTGTGTAGGGACAGAAGAGTCTTTCGGTTCCCCAGAAAAGTACAAGCAAGAGTTACCTGTACCTGAGTGAAATTCACTAGGGAGGGGAGGGAGATTTGGGTTTGGGCTAAAGTCCTGACACAGTCAACTGGCTTTTTAAAAAAATTTTATTAATAAAACCAATCAACATACAATATGAACATTCTTTTTTTATCACATACTTGTATATTCATCATCATGATCATTTCTTAGAACATTTGCATCAATTCCGAAAAAGAAAACAGAGGAAAAAATGCATACATACCATACCCCTTACCCCTCCCTTTCATTGATCACTAGCATTTCAATCTTTTAAATTTATTTTGACATTTGTTCCCCCTATTATTTATTTATTTTTAATCCATATGGTTTACTCGTCTGTCCATAAGGTAGATAAAAGAAGCATCAGACACAAGGTTTTCACAATCACACAGTCACGTTGTGAAAGCTATATCATTATAAATCATCTTCAAGAAATATGGCTACTGGAACACAGCTCTACATTTTCAGGCAGTTCCCTCCAGCCTCTCTGTTATGCCTTAACTAAAAAGGTGTTATCTATTTAATGTGTAAGAATAACCTCCAGGATAACCTCTCTACTTGGTTTAGAATCTCTCAGCCATTGACACTTTATTTTGTCTCATTTCTCTCTTTCCCCTTTCAGTCAAGAAGGCTTTCTCAATCCCCAGGTGTTGAGTTACAGCTCATTCTAGAATTTCTGTCCCATTTTGCCAGGAAGGTCCACACCCCTGGGACTCATGTCCCACGTAGAGAGGGGGAGGGCAGCGAGTTTGCTCGCCGTGTTGGCTAAGAGAGAGAGGGCACGTCGAAGCAACAGAAGAGGTTCTATTGGGGGTGACTCTTGGGTCTAATTTTAAGTAGGCGTAGCCTATCCTTTGTGGTGTTAAGTTTCATATGAACAAACCCCAACATTGGGGGCTCAGCATATTGCTTTGGTTGTCCCCACTGCTTGTGAGAATATCAAGAGTTCTCCACTTGAGGAAGTTGAATTTTCCCCCATATCACCATTTCTCCAAGGGGACTTTGCAAATACTTTTTTATTCACTGTTCAAATTCTTCTGGGATTTATCGAGGCATCACTCTGGACAAACCTATAAAATCTCATGCCCTACTCAAGGTTCCATATACTTATGGTGTTCAACTAAGCTGTCCACATAAGCTATAATAGGAAATGCACTAGTCAAAATACAAATTTTGTACCAAGTAAACATTTTTTGCTTTAGTCTCACACACAAGTTAAAGTTTTAATATATTAATTGCCATCTGTTTTCAACACCCTGCATTATTGACATTCCTTTGTTCTTCCTCATGCAAAACATTTTTGAATTTGTTACATGTATAATCTAGGAATGCCTAAAGTGTATAATGATAGTGACTAAATGTACAAAGTCAACTGGCTTTTGCTGACTGCCATCCTTGAGACAATATACCCCTTTCAGGGGACAGCTAAAGTGTACAGAGGATTGTTCTTTTCTCATGGTCACCTTAATCCCCACCCCACCATAAACTGGAATTTTTAAATGAGGACCCAAGGAGTTCTTCCAGCCTCAGTTTCTGCCCAAGATCCAGGTCCTCTTAACCTTTCCCCAATCCACTTCCCCACATCTCTGATTTTTCTCCCTGGAGTAGGAGGCTCTAAGGGTACCACAGCTGACTCTGCCAGGCACAGAGGGTTGAGTCATCCTGCAGGCGTCAGAACTGTTAGCAACAGCTCTGCTGATCTGTATGCAGCTCCAACTCCCTCTCCAGTTCAGGATTTTGTCTTGTTCGAAAGCAAAGAACAGAACACAGATGGCTGGTAACAGAATCCCACAGGGGCCTCCTTCCCCACTGAGTCCTTCCTGCTAATCCTTTTACAGAAGGAAAAATAAATGGTGAATGGACTGAAAAAGTATGGGCACTTCCTACACTGTTCTTTAGGTCTTGGTGGAAGGTTTCTGAGAAAAACCTCCAGCCATCCATTAATAAATTTCCCAGGCATGTTCACTTTCTGGTCCTTCTTTGTCCCCATCCACTTCTTTTCACTTCCTTCCTCCCTTTTCCATGACAGTGTTTCCTGTTGCCTGCTGTATCTTTGAACCTGAGGGAGTACTTGGCCTGAATGCCTTCTGTTTGAACCAGGCAATTCTAATCCATACATGTCTAAGAAAATTAAATAAATTGTAAGTTCAGAGTGCTGATTTAGTTAGCTTTAACTCTTGGGAGTCCCCTTAGTTTCTTCTCTTCTACTGAGCTGTAGCATGATGCATTACAAAGAACAAAGGCTTTGGAGGCAGAGGAAGTGGGTTCAAAGCCCTATCTGAAAAAAATAAATAAACAATTTTTTTTTAAAATCTGCTCTGCCAATTATAAGTTGCGCAATCTTGGGCAATTTACCTAAGCTCTCTCAGCCCCAGGTACAATATCTGAAGATGTATATAATAAAATCTACTTTGCCAATTCACTTATAGATTAAATTGGAGGTACAACAGCATCTGTAACAGAATAGATGTTTAATAAATATATTAATTCTCCCTGGTTCCTCTCATCTCCTGCTGCTGTGTTGGGTCCCTAATTTTAAAGAACCTGGGGAAAAAGTTTGTATCCATCCCCAGGTGCTGCTGATGTAATTGAGAAAAGAAAGGAGAGTGGGAAGTCTGTGTGTTTTGCAAGTCTAGAGGTCCAAGACTTCGTTATAACAAGCATATGAATATGCTGATAGTACTTTTCTCCAATTTTAGAATTCTTGGTGAAAATTGCTGTTTTCCTTATGCTACTGCATACTGTTTTATTTTCCTTAAACTATGCCTGGGTTGAGCAGTCCCTCCTAAAATCCATGACCCCCTGGAACCTATGAATATGACCTTATTTGGAAATAGGGTCTGTATGAGTCAGGGTTCTCTAGAGAAACAGAACCAGTAGGAGATATCTGTAACTATGATATCTCCTATGAGGTTTATAAGAGATATAAAGGTGTCTCACACAACTGTGGGAAAGGAAGAGTCCAAAATCTGCAGAGTACACTGTGAAGCTGGCAGCTCTGATGAAGGGTCTAGATGAACTCCACAAGAGAGGCTTGCTGGCTAAAGAAGCAGTGAAAAAGTCTTTCTTCTTCCTTAAAAAGATTTCAACTGATTGGACTATTATTTTGTGCCTGTTGCTCAGTGGCATGAGAAGTCCAAAGTGATAATCTTGACTATCAGTTCAATGGAACCACTGTTGTGTCTCCTGGTAGATGCACTCCTCTTTTTGGAACTAAGACCTGTAGACCAGCAGAGCTTAAGGTTTCAGTGACAGGAAGCAAATATTTTCCTAGTGGATCACTAGGGGTGATAGGGAGTGCTGCCATTCCCATTTTCACCCCTATATTCCTGGACCATGAATCCTGGCTATGGGAGAAACAGCACCATACAGTAGACACTGATTTAGAGTACACACAACCTCTTGGAGAACACTGCCCCATCCTGCAAGGTATTGCCACCTAGTTGGCACAATTATTGGGTCTTTAGAAGGCCATTCCACTGTTCTATCAATGCAGCTGCCTCTGGATGATGGGGAACATGGTAAGACCAGAGAATTCCATAAGCATATGCCCATTCCTGTGCTTCATTTGTTGTGAAGTGGATTCCTTGATCAGAAGCTATGCTCTATGGAATACCATGACAGTGGATAAGGCATTCCATAAGAACAAGGGTGGTAGTTTTTTTTTTTTTTAAAGGAAAGACAGAGAGAAGGAAGGAAGGATAGAAGGAAGGAAGAGAGGAAGAAAGGGAAACATCTTTTAAGCATTTTCTTGTTTTTATTGTATTTTGTTTCTCCGTTTTCGTTACATGGGCTGGGGCCGGGAATCGAACCGAGGTCCTCCGGCATAGCAGGCAAGCACTTTGCCCGCTGAGCCACCGCGGCCCGCCCAAGGGTGGTAGTTTTTGTGGAAGCATTGCATGCAGGGAAGGCAGTCCTGTATCAAGAGTACATGTCTGTGTTTATTCCAGTTAGAACACATTGCTGCCCCTTCCATGATGGAAGTAGTTGAATGTAATCAACCTGCCATCAGGTTGATCACATCAGGGAATGGCACCATATTAGGAACTGAGCGTGGGTCTCTACTGCTGGCAGCTTGGACACTCAGCAGCTCTGTGAAGTCACCCTCTGGTGAACATTCATATGGGACACAAATAGCTTCGTGTTCTTTGTCCACTCAGGAACATCTATCCACATACCTCTTCCCCAGATCTCTTCATCACCAATTTTCCATTTATGCTCCTTCCAAGTCCCTGACCATCCAGCCAAACCATTAGCAACAGCCCATGAGTCAGTATACAAACACCTCTAGACAGTTCTCCTTGGAAGCAAAATGAACAACCAGGTGCAGTGTTTGAAGTTCTGCCCATTGGGTGGATTTCTCCTCATCATTGTCTGTCCTTTGAGGACATTCCAGAAAGGGGTTGTAGTGCTGCAGATGTCAACTTCTGGGTGACCCTTGCATATTGTGCAGAACCATCTGTAAACCAGGCCCAAGTTTTTCTCTTCCCAAAATGCCATAGCTCTGGACTGGGAAAGAAAAGGTAATGTGGCAGGAGTGGGGGCCATGGGTGTCTGGGCCACTTCCTCATGTAACCTGCTTATGCCTTCAGGACCTGCTCTGGCCCGATCTCATATATGCCATTTCCATTTTATAATGGAGTGCTGCTGTGCATGTCCAACTTTATGGCTTGGTGGGTCAGACAATACCCAGCTCACAATAGGCAACTTAGGTCTCATGATAACTTGGTGGCCCATAGTTGAGCATTCAGTCTCTACTAAGGCCTGGTAGCAGGCTTAAAGCTGTTTCTCAAAAGGAGAGCAGTTGGCAAGACTATATTCCAAAATCCTAAGGGTCTGCATTGTGATTCTCCTATAGGGGCCTGCCAAAGGTTCCAGATAGTATCTCTATTTGGCTTTGACACTTCCAGAACCATTGGATCTTCTGGATCATATGCCCAAGTGGCAGAGCAGCTTGCACAGCAGCCTGATATGTCACAGAGCCTCCTCTTGTTCTGGTCCCTCCTCAAAACTAGCAGCTTTTCTGGTCACTCAGTAAATGGGCCAGAGTAGAACACCCAAATGAGGAATATGTTGTCTCCAAAATCCAAAGAGGCCAACTTGGCATTGTGCCTCTTTTTTGGCCATAGGAGGGGCCAGATGCAACACTTTATCCTTCATCTTAGAAGGGATATCTCAACATGTCCCACACCACTGGACACCTAGAAATGCACTGAGGTGGAAGTCCCCTGTATATTTGATGGATTTATCTATCATCCCCTGACATACAAATGCCTTATCAATAAGTCTAGAGTAGCTGCTACTTCTTGCTCACTAGGTCCAAGCAATATGATATCATCAAATATAATGGAATAATGTGATATCTTGTGGGAGGGAGAAATGATCAATTCCTGCAGACAAGATCAAGACATAGGGCTGGTGATTTGATGTACCCTTGAGGCAGGACAGTGAAGGTATACTGCTGGCCTTGCCAGCTGAATGCAAACTGTTTCTGACGGTCCTTACTGACAGCCATTGAGAAAAAAGCATTTGCCAGGTCAATAACCAATAGCTGCATACCAGGTATGAGGCAATGTACTGATTTGTTCAAGCAATGATACCACATCTGAAACAGGAGCTGCAATTTGAGTCACCACCAGGTTAAGTTTATGATAATCCACTGTCATTCTCCAAGACCCATCTATTTTCTGCACAGGCCAAATAGGAGCTTTGAATGGGGATGTGGTGGGAACCGCCACCCTTGTATCCTTCAAGTTCTTAAGAGCGGCACTAACTTCTACCATCCTTCCAGGAATCTGGCCTTGCTTCTGATTCACAATTTTGCTAGGTAGGCACAGTTCTAGTGGCTTCCACTTGGAAGGTCCTACCATAATAGCCCTCACTCCAGGAGTCAAAGAACCAGTGTGGGGATTCTGCCAGTTGCTCAGCATGTCAATTCCAATTATGCATTCTGGAACTGGGGAAATGACCACAGAATGGGTGCAGGGACCCACTGGACCCACTGTGATGATGGACCTGAGGTAAAACTCCATTGGTCACCCAAACTTCATAAGCCCCTACTTTGACTGGTGGATCAGAGTGACGTTTTGGGTCTCCTGGACCTAGTGCCACTTCTGAGGCAGTGTCTAATAACCCCTGAATTATTTGATCATTTCCTTTTCCCCAATCCACAGTCACCCTGGTAAAGGGCCATAGATCTCCTTGGGAAAGGCTGGGAGGAAGGTTAACAGTGTAAATTTTAGGTAGTGCAAGAGGTTTGTTCCCCAAAGATACAATTCCCAGCCACCCCGTCATTCAAGGGGCTTTGGGTCTATAAACTGTCTCAAGTCTGGGAATTGATTAAGGGCCTGTGATTCTCTGTTTTTGTAATTCAAGTTAGACTTCTGTTCACTTGACCTATCATTTTGCTTATACAGCTCAAACAAGAATTTAGTAGACTGCCCATCTATTTTACTTCTAGGTACCCCATGATCTACTAGCCAACATTACAATACTATTTTGACTGCTGCTTTGAGTCTGCTGTCCATTAGGTGGCCACACCCATCTTGTCTATGGTGATTCACTGTCATTACATGGCTTCCACCAATTCAGGATCCAATCATCCCCATTGTGTTTAAGGATTCCAGCTCAGTGACAGCAGTTCACACAGTAATATCTTACCTACAGAGAAGGGCAACTATACAGCTCTTCAGGGATGATGTAGCTAGTCTCACAAATTTATTTCTCAAGGTTCTGGTGAAAGATATGTCCTCTAGACATTCCTGGGGTGTGTAAGCAGGTCTTCCCTGATGAATCCACTCTTATTCCCATCTCTCTAACCCCCTGGATCCCCTCATTTACATTATATATGGGCAGTTTTGGCTTTTCAACCTCAGGTAATGTTGGCCACCTTTTGATCCATGTTTCAGCCAACCATCCAAACAAACAGTTAATGTCCTTTCTAACTTCTTGAGCTACAACACTGAATGTAGAATTTATGCTTAGTGGGCCCATACTAATACATTCAGCTTGATCCAACTTTATATTCCTTACACCATTACCCCACACCCTTAATATCCATTCCCACACATGTTCCCCTGATTTCTGTCTATAGAGATTGGAAAACTTATGCAGTTCTTTTGGAGAATAGTGTACCTCCTCATGGGTCAAACTTTTTGGGGTCTGTTGGGACTTTAGTCTAGTTCTAGGTCTTGAAGTAAAGAGGGGTGGTGGGAGCGGGTCATGAAAAGAAACAGAAGTATCTTTCAAGACAATTACCCCAGGGCATTCTGTTGCAATTTCATTTGGTGAAACAGGAATAGTAGCTCAGACAAAGGAGTGAGAGCTGTTTCCCCAAGGGAATTCATTACACGGTTAGCAGGCACTGAAGGGGTAATCTCTTTAGGTGGAGGTTGAATGGCAGACGACTCTGAGCAGACTTGAGGTCAGGAAACTGTTTCCTCAAGGCAGGCTGGAGGTTGGGAAACTCTTTCCACAGGGTAGTCCATTATAGGTCCATCTAGCAAAGGTTCAGCAGATTCGAGGTAGTCCATCTCCCCATTGCCATCATTATCAAGCCATATATCCCCATCCCACGTTTCAGGATCCCATTCTTTTCCAATCAAAGCCCTTACTTTAACAGCAGACACCCTGCAAGGTTGAGATTTTAGCTTATGTTGTAAATCTGCTACTCTCACAATGAGGCTCTGTGTCTTGTTTTCAGATATCTCAATTCTGTGACCACAAGAAATAAGATTTTCTTTCAGAGAAAATATGGAAAGTTTTACATCATTCATATGGTGCGTAAGTTGCAAATTTGAAGGCTTCAGCTCATCCCTTTCCTTCATCACCGTATCCAGGGTATCTGACAACAATCGACCAACATCATTATACTCTTAATTCCACAAAACTCCATAAAAGTGTCAAAAACACTCTCACCCAGAGCCTTGCCTTGTATAAGCATTCAATTGGCTGAATAATGGTGATATTTTGAGTATCTCTCTCTCCAACTCACCCCATGGACTGCCAATACCATCTTGATTATTGGAAACAGTCATCAATGTCTCTGAGTCTAATCAGAGTACAAAACCAATTGCAAACACCCATTTTTAAGATTCTGTTTCTCAAGAACCACTCCCAGTACCAAGCTGTATTAGGATTCTCTAGAGAAACAGAACCAACAGGAGATATTTGTAAATATGAGATTCATGCAACTGTGGGAATGGAACAGTACAAAATCCATAGGGTAGGCTGTGAAGCTGGCCGCTCTGATGAAGTGGATGGATGAACTCCACAGGAGAGCCTTGCTGGCTGAAAAAGTAGTGAAAAAGTTTCTCTTCTTCCATAAAAAACTTCAATTTATTGGATTATCACATTGGTGGGAGGCACGCCTTAATTGATTGTAGATGTAATCAGCCACAGATGCAATCCACTGACTGATGATTTATTATACCACCTTCTGATATTTCAGCCATGAAATATCCTTGTAGCAATGGCCAGGCCAGTGTGCGCCTGATCAGACAAATGGGAATCATCACTTGGCCAAGCTGAACCAGATCCTAACCATCATAGGGTCTTTGTAGATATAATCAGTTAAGATGAGGTCATCCTGATTAAGGCAGATCCTAAATCCAATATGATTGATATTCTTATAAGAAGAGGAGAATTTGGATACAGAGACACACATGCAACATGCAACAATGGAGAAAGAGATTGGAATGATGCATCTAGAAGCTAAGAAGGCCAAGGACTGCTGGCAACTACCAGAAACTAGGAGAGAAGCATGGAACAGATATTTCCTTGAGAATTTCTAGAAGCAATCAACCCTGCTGACACCTTGATTTTGGATTTCTAGCCTCCAGAACTATGAGAGAATAGATTTCTGTGGCTTTAATCCAACCAACATATGGTACTTACAACAGCCCTAGGAAACAGTACAGAAGAGGCTGATTGCTAGTTGACTGTATAACCTTAGGTAAGACATTATCCCTGTCTGGACTCCACCAAAACAAAAGATTACTGCTCCCCTTCACTCCAAGAAAGTAGTTGGATTGGTTGAAGTTTGTAAACTCCAGGAGAAAAGTACAGGGTGGTATTATCCTTGGCAATAAGAATATACAGGAAGTGTTTGTACAATCAGGTCAGATGCCACTGTTCAATTTATATGATTACCAAAGACTCAGCTGACACAGGGCTGTGGTTTGACATGATTCCTTTGTTCCAGATAATAAACGTGTGTAATGTCAATTATACTCATGTGTTTTGCTCTAGTCGAAACAAGAAGGAGGCTGATGATGCGCCCGGGCCATTGTACTTCATTCTTTCTATCCAGGTGCTCTCTGATAACACGTTTTTCCTGTCCTTCTTTGTAATTGGTAATTAAGCTCTCAGCTGAGTTGTCAGGAATCTTGAGCGGTTTCACAGACAGTCACCATCAGACAATTTAAAATGCTGGGCTTTTCACAGCTGGCATGTTCCCTTTCAGGAAACCAAAGTTTCTCAATTCCAAACTCCTCCTATCATTCAGAGTCTGATCTAAGAGGAGAGCTAGCTTCCTCAGTGTATGATCGAATTCCAAAGGAGAGATTGGGTCCAGTGATGGTGATGGAGATACCTTTGCATTCATGCATATCCTGAGTAGTAAGGGCTAACTATGGTTTAGGAGTGGAGTGGGAGTCTCTCTTCAAAGACAGAGGAAAATCTTAGTCAAGTTGCTTTTCTTTTGGTTCACAAATCCCAGCTCCTTTTGGATAAGGGAATTTAGGAAGTTAATTGAAAGAAATCAGTTCTTCCCAGTCTGGGTCAGGAGTTCCTCAGATGGGCTCTCCTGTTTACAGTGACCATAGCTCTAAGCCAGATTGCACTATAAAGCCTGTTGTGCTGCTCATCTCTCGTTTTTTCTGCCTGACATCAATTCTCTTTCTGGTAGCTGGCCCTCAGTTTCTTGCTGGCAACCGGTTCCTTCTCTATTCACAGTCTATATAGGGTTATTGTGAAGTTGATTCTAGGTTGTACTCTAGCACAAAGCACACTGAGCTAATCAGGGTATGACATACCCCCTAGGCCTGGCTCAGAGATGGGCACGTTGGCCCAGTTAGGGCCAGTGAGATGCAATAAAGTTTCTCTGGCATTTCTGGAAAAGAAATGTCTTTTTTCCTGCTAGATCTGAAATGTGGTGATGACGATATAATGATAACAATAATGAAATAATTAACATTTATTGAGCACTTATTCTATGCTAGGGGAAGTTTTAAACACTGAGCTTATTTTATTTAGTCCTAATAATCAAATTGGCTAGGTACGATTATTATTCCCTTTTAAAAATGAGGAAACTAAGGCACAGAGAGTTTTAATTAACTTGTGAAAGGTTACATAGCCAGCATGTAGTGAGGCCAGGTGTCAAACTCTGCATTTACTTGAAATCTCTATACTCTAATGCCTTGAGAGAATGTAGGGGCTGAGATTGCTGTTGCCCTTTTTTTTTTTATTCATTTTTTTTTAAAGCTGATTTGTCCTTTTCTTTCTTTTTTTAAAAATATTTTTATTGTAAACAGCAAACAAACATTCTTGACATGGTTACAATCAGTAGCTCACAATATCATCACATAGTTGTGTATTCATCACCATGATCATTTTTTTGAACATTTGCATCTCTCCAGCAAAAGAAATCAAAAAGAAAAAAGAAAGAACTCATACATGCCATTCCCTTACCCCTCCCTCTCACTGACCACTAGTATTTCAATTTACTCAATTTATTTCAACATTTGTTCCCCCTATTATTTGTTTATCTCTTATCCATATTTTTTACTCATCTGTTCATCCTGTAGATAAAAGGAGCATCAGACACAAGGTTTTCACAATCACAGTTACTTTGTAAAAGCTGTATCATTATACGATCATCTTCAAGAAACATGGCTACTGGAACACAGCTCAATAGTTTCAGGTACTTCCCTCTAGCCACTCTTATACATCATAAACTAAAAAGGGGATATCTATATAATGTGTAAGAATAACCTCCAGGATAACCTCTCGACTATGTTTGGAATCTCTCAGCCACTGACACTTTGTCTCATTTCTCTCTTCCCCCTTTTGGTCGAGAAGGTTTTTCTCAATTCCTTGATGCTGAGTCCCAGCTCATCCTAGGATTTCTGTTTCATGTTTTTTTTTCATTCTTAAATGTTTTATTTTGAAATAGTTTTAAACTTACATGATTTATAAAAATATATAAAACCCATACAGAGAAATCCAATACATTCCCCACCCAGCAAACTGGATCCACCAACTTTTAACATTTTGTCACATTTGCCGTATCTTTCTTTTCTTCTTCCTCTTTCTCTTCCTGTCTGTCTATTTATCTATCCATCTATCTATCGCTGTTTTCTAAATATTTGAGAGTAGGCTGGATACATTAGGCTCCTTGAAAATGTAATACTTCCACACATATATTTCCTAAGAACAAGGATATTCACCTATGTAACCAAATAAGTGCACTTATCAAGTTCAAAAACTTTAACATTGGTAAAAAGCTTACTGTCTATAATTAAATTTTTTCAAATGTACCAAAAATGTTCTTTTGGGACTTTTCTCCTCCATTGTTAGATGCAGTCTAGTATCATGTATTGCATTTAACTGTCATTTGTCTCCTTAGTTGCTGTTTTTAAAAACAAAAATTGTGGAAACATACACAATATAAATTTTCCCATCTAAACCACTTCCAAGGGTACCATTCGGTGGGATTATCCACATTCACAATATTACACTAATTCACCACCATCTGCAAATAGAACTTTCCCATTACCCCAAACAGAACTCCTACACCCAGTATACATTAACTCCCCATTTCTCCTTCCCCCTAACCCTACCCCTCACAACCTGTGCTCTACTTTCTGTCTTTATGATTTGCATATTCCAGTTATTTCATATAAGTGGGATCATACAATAACAGTCCCTTTGTGTCTGGCTTATTTGACTTAACACGACATCTTCAAGGTTCATCCATGTATATATGTGTATATACCTGTGTGTGTATATATAAATGCATACACACAGTCTTCATTCCTTTATTTCTTATTTTATAAATGTATTTTTGGATTTTTGCATTCTTTTTTAAAAAATACAATGTCATTGATATATATTCACACATCATACAATTCATACAAAGAATACAATCAATGGCTCTGAGCATCACCACATATTTGTGCATTTATCAGCTTGATCAATTTTGGAACATTTTCATTATTCTAGAAAAAGAAATAAAAATAAAGGAAAATCAAAACATTCCATATCCCTTATCCTCCACCCCCATTTTGACCCCTAGTGTTGCTGCGGTACATTTATTATTATTGACGAAAGAATATTAAGATATTACTGTTAACTACAGTCCACAGTTTATGATAGGTACATTTCCCCCCATATATCCCTTGTTTCAGTTTACTAAAGCTGCTGGAATGCAATATACCAGAAGTAGATTGGCTTTTATAGAGGGTATTTATTAAGTTACAAGTTACAATTCTAAGACCATGAAAATCTCCAAATTAAGGGCCCACCTGAGCACACCTTCTCAGAGGACAGGTTGCTGGCATCCAGGTTCCTCTCTCACATGGGAAGGCAAATGGCAACGTCTGCTGTCCCCCTCTTCCGGCTTCTGGTTTCAAATGGCTCTCTCAGCTTCTGGCATCTCCTGGACTGCTTCTCTTCTTTATTTCCAAATGTCTGTGTTTGAGCTTTTTCCAAAATTTTTCCCTCTTAAAGGACTCCAATTAGCTGATTAAAATCCACCTAATGGGTGGGGTCATATCTCCATGGAAACAACGTAATCAGAGGGTCCCACCTGACTTCCTTGAAGATGGTGGACTAGGATGGGCTGAGTTCACCTTTGCTCCCTGGAACAGAAGAAGTGACAGAAAAATGACTGGGATAGCAGTCCTGGGTAGGAGTGACCAGAGAGGATATTCTACACCATCGTAGCAGATCCTGGATAAAACAGTGGAGAAATTGGGATGGAGAAAACAGGGTGTGTGTGCTCAGCCGTGACTCCACCCAGGGTAAGCAGCGGTGTGCAGGAAGGAGCAGGTTCCAAAGGAGCAGGGTGCTCCTGCATCCCTACTTGCCCCTGCAGTTAGCTTGGGAGATCTTCCCTCTCAGCTCCCATAGAGAACCTGGGATGTCAGTAGACCTGGTTTGCTAGTGCATAGAGACCTTCCAGCCAAGGAACAGTGCCTACCCCGAACCCCTTTCTCCATGGAGGCCGGGAGACTTCAGGTATGCCTGGGCAGAGGGGCATGGCTGAGGAAATGAGCCAAGCTGTGCCGCACTGCCAGGTTTTTCTGGATTGGCTGAGGGCAGGGGCAGTTGAAATACTCCATCCTACAGCCCAAGGTCATTCCAAGTGGGAGACTGGCAATCACCATACCCATCAGGTCCACAATGGGATTCTCCACCAAGATGCACACTGCTCAGCTCCAGCCCTGGGGTTGGTGGCTTTCAGCACACACCGAGTACAGTGGCCTTGGCTGGAATTGCACCAGGTCTCTACCCTGCTCTGCCAGCTGCTGCAGTCGGGAGAGGTGGGCCTGAGGGGTAGAGGTGGGCCTGAGGGGAAGAGGTGGGCCTGAGGGGAAGAGGTGGCCCAAGAGTGCCAGGTGCTAGGAGAAGTTGCAGAAAGTCGTTATGGCAAACTATCTATCTGCCTAGCTTTCACAGATCTTCAAGTAGAGCTGCATCTCCTGCATGATATCTAGGCTTGGTTTTGTGGGGAATTACTGACAAACCAAGAGCAAAAGGAGACCATCCAAGCAATTTCAAAATCTTAAACAAGTAAGAAAAATCAACTTTGAAAACACCCTTATCAAGATAATCAAATGCCTCACAGCTAACAGAAAATCACATGAAAATGCAGGCAAATATGGTTCAGTCAAATGACCAAATTAAAACACCAGGGGAGATACAGAATTTGGAACAACTAATCAAAGACATTTATAGAAATCTACTATGTAAATTTAACAGATTGGCTAATGACATAAAGGATATCTAGACTTGCATAAAGAAGAATTTGAAAGAATAAATAGAAAATAGCAGATCACATAGAGATGAAAGATAATATAAATCAAATTAAAAATATACTAGAGACATACAACAACAGATTTGAAGAGGCAGAAGAAAGAATAAGTGAACTAGAGGACAGGACAACCAAATTTGAAAGCATAAAATAACTAAATGTACAAAAAAAAAAAAGGAAAAATTGCAATTGGATCTCAGGGAAATAATGGATAACACAATGCACGCAAATAAAAGAATCACTGGTGTCCCAGAAGGAGAAGAGAAAAGGGCTATGAAGATTAGTTAAGGAGATAATGGGGGAAAACTTCTCAACTCTTATAAAAGACATAAATATGCAAATCAAAGAAGCCCAACAAACCCCAAATAGAATAAATCCAAATAGATCCGCTCCAAGACACATACTAATCAGACTGTCAAATGTGGAAGAGAAGCAGAAAGTCCTGGAAGTAGCAAGAGAAAAAACAATTCACCATATACAAGGGATGTCATGGAAGACTAAGTTCAGACTACTCAACAGGCACCAGGGAGGTGAGAAGACAATGGTATGGTATATTTAAGATTCTAAAAGAGAGACTTCCAGTCAAGAATTCTTTATCCAGCAAAGCTGTCCAAAAGCGAGGGAGAGGTTAAAAATTTCACAGAGAAACAAATGCTGAGAGAATCTGTTAACAAGAGACCTACCTGCCTTGTAAGAAATACTAAAGGTATTTCTGCCAGCTGAAAAAAAGAAAAAAAAAAGGACCGCTAGGGAGGTCTGGAGGAGGGCACAGAATTGAAGAGTTCCAGTAAGGGTAACTTAAAGGATAAAAACAGAGAGAGGGACTTCCTGGAAGATGGCAGAGCAGAAAGGAGTAAGTTCACTCCAGCTCTGTGGAACAAGATGGGGATGGGGAGAAAATGATCAGTACTGTGGTCCCCTAGGAGTGAGTAATCAAACAGGGTCTCTGGGGAATTCGGGGGAGGAGGGGGGACCGGGATGGGAGAGTGGGGTAGGGTCTGGTGACCATGATCCCCACCAGAGGCAGGCTGCAGCGCGAGATGAGGTGCAATTGGAGGGAACTGATGGTCCCTCTGTTCCAGCTTGCCCCAGTTGTCGGCTGGGAGACCTCCCTGTGTGAGTTGTAGATGACAGCACCAGCGGGGAGCCTGGAGGTGGACCTGATCATCCACCAGTGGGGGGCAGGCCTCCAAGCATGGGGAGTGATTGTCCAGCTGGGTGCTGGGAATAGAGGGTCCCATGGGGGTGGTATCTGGTGGATCACAAGGTGCTGCTGGTCAGGTGATCCCCCAGGTGCTGGTCGGCTCCCTAGTCCTGCTGGCAGGGACCAGTAGTAAGGCAGCCACAGGCTGAGAGCAGTGCTGCCGGCCATGCACACAATCCTCAAGCTGCTGCAGGCCGGGAGGAGGAGACCTCCTGGGGAGAAGTGCCTCGAGTGCGCCACCTGCTGGCAAGAAGTGGCAAGTGCAGGCCTATTGCTCTATTTAGGGAGGGGAGATACCTTAGCATTGCCACCTGCTGGGGTGAAGGGGACAGGCTAACTCCCTATCTGACTAGGTTTTTATTTTTTATTTTTCCTAATATTATTTTCCCCCCTTTTTAATATATTTTTTCTGTATATTTTTATTAGTAGGATTGTTTTACATTATTTTATAATTTTATAGCTATTTCATATTTTTAATTGATTATTTTTATTTTTATTTTATTATTATTTTTTGTTATTTTATTTTCATTTATTATTATTTTTTTCTTAAATTTTCTCTCCTTTTGGTGGATATCAGTCTGAGTTCATTCCCAATATATCTTGGGGTATCTCCTTTTGACTCCGGGGTCTACTACTGTTGATGTGCATTTTGCTGTTGTTCTGGTTGTTGGTTTTTTCACATTTTTACTGTATTATTATTATTATTTATTTTTATTATCTTTTTCTGGGGGGGAGTGCACGGCTGAGAGTTGAGCCTGGGTTTCCCATGTGGTGAGTGGCCATTCTACCACTGAAGTACCCGTGATCCCAGACTAGACCCTCAAGTTGAATTGTATCCCCTACATGTGATCCAGCTGGCGGGAATAAATGACAAGCCAAGTGCAAAAGGAAACCTTCAATGCAGACCCAAGTAAATATACAACTTTAGATGAGTGAAGGAAACCAAGCTGCAAAATAACCATATCAGATAATCAAATAACTGAACACAACAGAAAACTGTAAAGCATTTGAAGATCCATGCAGAAACAGTCCAGCCAAATGACTAAATCAAAATTCCAGAGGGGACACAGAATATGGAACAACTATTCAAGGATATTTATAAAGGAAAAAAGGATATCCCTTTATTTATAATTTATTTTTAAAAATTCCCTTTTTAAAAACCATTCTATTTCTTGTACATAGCATTCTGGCAGCTAGCAAACTAAAATACTGCTTACAAGAGACACATCTTGGACTCAAGGACATAATTCAATTGAAAGTGAGAGGATAGAAAAAGATCTTCTATGCAAGCTGTAACCAAAAGAAAGCAGGAGTCGCTATATTAATATCAGACAAAATAGACTTTAAGTGTAAAGATGTCATAAGAGAAAAAGGACACTACATATTAATAAAAGGGACAATTCACCAAGAGGAAATAACAATCATAAATTTCTACGATCCCAATCAAGGAGCTCCGAAGTACGTGAGGCAAGCATTGGCAAAACTGAAAGGAGCTATAGACGTTTCAACAGTAATTGTGGAAGACTTCAATATACCACTCTCCACTATAGATAGGACAACCAGACAGAGGATCAATAAGGAAATAGAGAACCTAAACTGTGGGATAAATGAATTAGACCTAATAGACATACACAGATCATTACACCCCAATATACCAGGATATACATTCTTCTCCAGTGCACATGAAACGTTCTCCAGGATAGATCATATGCTGGGACATAAACTAAGTTTTTATAAATTTAATAAGATTGAAGTTATCCAAAGCATTTCTCTGATCACAATGGAATAAAGTTAGAAATTATTAATCACCAAAGAACCAGAGCTTTCACAAATATATGAAGATTAAACAACACACTCTTAAATAACTAGTGGGTCAAAGAAGAAATTACTAGAGAAATTGGCAAATATCTGGAGATGAATGAAAATGAGAATACAACATTCTCATTTATGGGATGCACTTATGGGATGCAGCAAAGGCAGTGCTGAGAGGGAAATGTATAGCTCTAAATGCCTATATTAAAAAACAAGAACAAGAAAAAATCGAGGACTTAATGCTCATCTGAAGAATTTAGAGAAAGAATAACAAACTAACTCCAAAGCAAATAACAGATGAGAGATAACAAAGATTAAAGCAGAAATAAACAAACTGGAGAATAATAGAAAGAATCAACAAAACCAAAAGTTGGTTCTTTGAGAAAATCAGTAAAATTGGTGGCCTTCTAGCTAGACCAATAAAGAAAAACAGAAAGGATGCAAATAAACAAAATAAGAAATGAGAGGGAGGAAATAACCATAGATCCTGAAGAAATTTAAAAAACCATAAGAGAATACCATGAACAACTATATGCCAACAAATTAGACAACTTAGATGAAATGGACATATTTCTAAAAATGCACGAACTACCTATACTGACTTGGGAAGAAATAGAAGATCTCAACAAACCAATTATAAGTAAAGAGATTCAATCAGTCATCAAAAATCTTCCCACAAATAAAAGCCCAGGACCAGATGGCTTTACAGGAGAATTTTATCAAACATCCAAAAAGAACTAACACCAACACTGCTCAAACTCTTCTAAAACTTTGAGGGAAAAGGCATCATCTAACTCATTTATGAAGCTAACATCACTCTAATACCAACATCAGATAAAGATGCTACAAGAAAGGAAAACTATAGACCAATCTCCCTAATGAATATAGATGCAAAAATTCTTAACAAAATACTAGCAAATTGAATTCACTAATTCCATTAAAAGAATCATACATCATGAGCAAGAATGATTTATACCAGGAATGCTAAGGTGGTTCAACATAAGAAAATCAATCAACCTAATACAGAACATTAGCAAATCAAAAGGGGAAAATCACATCATATTGATTGATGGATTCAACAAAATCCAGCATCCTTTCCTCATAAAAACATTTCAAAGGTTAGGAATTGAAGGAAACTTTCTCAATATCATAAAGGGCATATGTGAAAAGCCCATAGCCAGCATCACAGTTAATGGTGAGAAACTGAAAGCATTCCCCTTAAGATTGGGAATGAGACAAGGATGCCCGTTGTCACCACTATTATTCAACATTGTATTAAAATTCCTAGCCGGAGCAATTAAACAGGAGAAAGAAATAAAAAGCACCCAAATAGGAAAGAAAAAGGTAAAACTTTCATTATTTGCAGATAACATGTTCCTATACTTAGAAAATCCTGAGATATCTACAACAAAGTTACTTCAGCTAATAAATTCAGCAAAGTGGCAGGATACAAAAATCAGTAATGTTTCTAAACACAAGCAATGACCAATCTGAAGTGACAATTAAGGAAAAAATTTCATTGAAAATAGCAACCAAAAGAATCAGGTATCTAGGAATAACCAGGGATATCAAGAACTTATACACAGAAAATTATTTTAAAATTGCTAAAAGAAATTTAAAACCTAAATAGATGGAAAGACATTTGATCCTTATGGATAGGAAGGTTGAATGTTGTTAAGATGCCAATTCTACCCAAACTGGTCTACAGATTCAATTCAATACCAATCAAAATCCCACAACCTACTTTGAAGACTCAGAAAAGCTGGTTATCAAACTTATATGGAAGGGAAAGAGACCCTGAATAGCTAAGGATATCTTAAAAAAGAGTAGGAAAGTGGGAAGACTTTCACTTCCTGACTTTAAAGTGAACTATAAAGCCACAGCGGTCAAAACAGCATGGTACTGGCACAAAGACAGAAGTATCGACCAATAGAATAGAATCAAGAGTGCAACAATAGGCCATCAAAGTTATGGACATTTGATCTTCAACAAGGCCCCCAAATCCACTGAACTGGGACAGAACAGTTGTGCCAGTTTGAAAGTATTATGTACCCCAGAAAAGCCATGCTTTAATCCTAATCCAATTTTGTGGAGGTAGTTGCTTCTTTTAATCCTGATTCAATGCCACAGGTTGGAAGCTTTTGATTAGATTAACTCCACAGAGATGTGACACACACAATTATGGGTGTGGCCTTTTGATTAGATGGAGATGTGACTCTACCCATTCCAGGTGGGTCTTGGTTAGTTTACTGGAATTTTTTAATAAAGGAAACATTCTGTGTTCTAAGAAATGATCATAGTGATGAATATACAACAATGTGATGATATTGTGAGTTATTGATTACATACCAAGAATGGAATGATCATATGGTAAGAATGTCCATGTTTGTCACTGCCTTTCCCCTGTCTACATGGGACATGACTCCCAGGGATGTGGACCTTCCTGGCAATGTGGGACAGAAATCCTAGAATGAGCTGGGACTCAGCACCAAGTGATTGAGAAAATCTTCTCGACCAAAAGGGGGAACAGCGAAATGAGACAAAATAAAGTGTCAGTGGCTGAGGGATTCCAAACAGAGTAGAGAGGTTATCCTGGAGGTTATTCTTACACATTAAATAGGTATCACCTTATTAGGCAAGATGTAATGGAGAGGCTGGAGGGAACTGCCTGAAAATGTAGAACCGTGTTCCAGCAGCCATGTTTCTTGAAGATGATTGTATAATGATATAGCTTTCACAACATGACTGTGTGATTGTGAAAACCTTGTGTCTGATGCTCCTTGTATCTACCTTATCAACAGATGAGTAAAACATACGGCATAAAAATAAATAATAGGAGGAACAAATGTTAAATTGAGATTGAAATGCTAGTGATCAATGAAAGCCAGGGGTAAGGGATATGGTATGTATGAATTTTTTCTGTTTCCTTTTTATTTCTTTTTCTGAATTGATGCAAATGTTCTAAGAAATGCTCATGATCATGAACACGCAACTATGTGATGATATTGTGAATTACTGATTATATATGTAGAATGGAATGATCATTTGTTGAGAATGGTTGAGTTTGTTGTATTTTTTTTAAAAATGAAAAAATTAATAAAGAAAAGAATGTTCATGTTTGCATGTTGTTATGTTAAATAAAATTTTTAATTAAAAAAAGAAACATTTTGGAGACACAGAAATGGCAGAAACCTCAAACCTACAGAGAAATAACAGAGCCAACAGAAACTTTGAGGTAGAGCTGACAGGCAAGGAATAGAGACAACGATGTTTGGAGATGCTTGGAGCCTAGCAGACTGATTCACCATGAGATGTTAAGCAAGACAGAACCTGGAGGGAGCCAAGTGAAGCCTAGAGATGAAAGCAAACCTGGAGAAGCAAAGTGAGGAATCCCCACAGGAACAGAGGCTGAAAGCAACGAAGCTCAGGAGCAAGGGACCAGTAAGGGACCATCGTGTCTTTCCAGCTAACAGAGGTTTTCCACATGCATCGGCCTTTCTTGAATTAAGGTATCTTTCCCTGGATGCCTTAGTTTGGCCACTTACATGGGCTTATAACTGTCAGCTAGTAACTTATTAAGTTCCTCTTTTTAAAAGCTGTCCCAGTTCTGGCATACTGTATTTTGGCAGCTTCCAAATTAACACGATAGTCTTTTCAATAAATGGGCAAGGGAGAATTGGACATCAATAGCCAAAAGAATGAAATGGATCCTTACCTTACACCTATACAAAAAATTAATTCAAAATGGATTATAGACCTAAATGTAAGAGCTAGTACCACAAAACTTCTAGAAGAAAATGCAGGGAAACATCTTCAAGATCTACTAATAGGAGGTAACTTCTTAAACTTTACATCTAAAGCACAAGCAGTGAAAGAAAAAATAGACAAATTGGAACTCCTTAAGATCAAAACTTTTGTGCCTCAGGGCGGGCCGCGGTGGCTCAGCGGGCAAAAGTGCTTGCCTGCTATGCCGGAGGACCTCGGTTCGATTCCCGGCCCCAGCCCATGTAACAAAAACGGAGAAACAGAATACAATAAAACAAGAAAATGTTTAAAAATGTTTCCCTTTCTTCCTTCCTTCCTTCCTTCTCTCTGTCTTTCCTTAAAAAAAAAAAAAAAAAAAACTTTTGTGCCTCAAAGGACTTTGTCAAAAAGGCAAAGAGGCAGCTAACTCAATGGGAGAAAATATTTGGAGATTATATATTGGATAATTGCTTGACAGAGGCTTGACATCCTCTGTATTTAAAGAAACTATACAGCTCAACAACAAAAGAATAAACAACTCAGTTATAAAATTAGGATATGAATACATACTTTTCTGAAGAGCAAATATAGACGCTAAAAGCACATGAAGAGGTGCTCATTTTCATTAGCTATAAAGAAAATGCAAATTAAGATGACAATGAGATATCACCTCACCCCTATAAAAATGGCTGCTATTAAACAAACAGACAACTACAAATGTTAGAGAGGATTTGGAGAACTAGGAGCACTTATTCACTGTTGGTGGGAATATATAATGGTGCAGCTGCTGTGGAAGACAGTTTGATGATTCCTTAGAAAACTAAATATTGAGTTGCTCTTTGACCTGGTGTTCTAGTTTGCTAGCTGCTGGAATACAATATACCAGGAACAGAATGGCTTTTAAAAAGGGGAATTCAATAAATTGCTAGTTTACAGCTCTAAGGTCAAGAAAATGTCCCAATTAAAACAAGTCTATAGAAATGCCCAGTCTAAGGCATCTAGGGAAAGATACCTTGGTTCAAGAAGGCCGATGAAGTTCAGGGTTTCTCTCTCAAGTGAGAAGGCACATGGCAAACAGGGTCAGGGTTTCTCTATCACCTGGAAAGGCATGTGGCGAACATAGCATCATCTGCTAGCTTTCTCTCCTGGCTTCCTGTTTCATGAAGCTCCCTGGGAGGCATTTTCCTTCTTCATCTTCAAAGGTCACTGGCTGGTGGACTCTCTGCTTCGTGGTGCTGCAGCATTCTCTGCTCTCTCCGAATCTCTCACGTTCTCCAAAATGTTTTCTCTTTTATAAGATTCCAGTAAACTAACCAAGACCCACCCAAATGGGTGGAGACACATCTCCTCCTAATCCAGTTTAACTACTCTTTTTTTAAATTAATTTTTAAATTTTGTTTAAATACCAAAAAACACCAAACGCAAACATTCTTAATTTTTATCATTCTGTTCTACATATATAATCAGTAATTCACAATATCATCACATAGTTGCATATTCATCATTGTGATCATTTCTTGGAACATTTGCATCTATTCAGAAAAAGAAATAAAAAGAAGTCAGAAAAAAATTCCATACCCCTTACCCCTCCCGGTCACCAATCACCAGCATTTCACTCTAAATTTATTTTAACATTTGTACCCCTATTATTCATCTTTATTCCATATGTTATACTCGTCTGTTGATAAGGTAAATAAAAGGAGCATCAGACCCAACATTTCACAATCACACAGTCACATTGTGAAAGCTATATCATTATATAATCATCTTAAAGAAACATGGCTACTGGAACACAGCTCTACATTTTCAGGCAGTTCCCTCCAGCCTCTCCACTACATCTTGGATAACAAGGTGATATCTATTTAATGTATAAGAATAACCTCCAGGTTAACTTCTCTACTCTGTTTGGAATCTCTCAGCCATTGACACTTTATATTGTCTCATTTCGCTCTTCCCCCTTTTGGTCGAGAAGGTTTTCTCAATTCCCTGATGCTGAGTCTCAGCTCATTCTGGGATTTCTGTCCCACATTGCCAGGAAGGTCCACACCCCTGGGAGTCATGTCCCACGTAGACGAGGGAGGGTGGTGATTTTGTGTGTTATGTTGGCTAAAGAGAGAGACCACATCTGAGCCTCTCTTGGTTCTCTTGGGGGTGACTCTTAGGCCTAATTTTAAGTAGGCTTGACCTTTCCTTTGTGGGGTTAAATTTCATATGAACGAACCCCAAGACTGGGGGCTCAACCTATAGCTTTGATTGTCCGCACTGCTTGTGAGAATATCAAGAATTCAATTTGGGGAAGTTGAATTTCCCCCTTTCTCACCATTCCCTGAAAGGGACCGCAAATACTTTTTTATTTGCTGTTCAAATCACTCTGGGATTTATCGGGGCATCACTCTGGACAAACCAACAAGATTTCATGTCCTACTCAAGGTTCCATGTACTTATGGTGTTCAATTAAGCTTTAACAACCACTCCTGATAGAGTCACATCTCCAGGGAGATCATCTAATTATAGATTCAAACATAAAGTACTGAATAGGGATTAGAAGAATGGGCTGGATTTATAAAATGGGATTAAGATTAAAACATGGCTTTTTTAGGGTACATACATCCTTCAAAATGGCACACCTGGCAAGACCACTACTCAGTATATACTCAGAAGAGTTGTGTGCAGTGACACGAACAGACATTTTCACACAGATGTTCATAGCGGCAGAATTCACAATTGCCAAGAGATGGAAACCATCCAAGTGCCCATCAGCAGATGAGTGGGAAAACAAAATATGATACACATAGATTATGGAATATTGTGTAGCAGTAAAACAAAACAATGTCCCTAAACATATTTCAAGGTGGATGACACTTGAGGACAATGCTGAGTGAAATAAGTCAACCACAAAAGGACAGATACTGTATGATTTCGTTAGTATGACTCTGATAAAGATAATCTCAGAGGTTACACTATAGAATATAGCAGACCTAGAGGTACACAAAAGCTAGAGATGGAGGAAAGGCTACCCAGAGAAGTTGAATCTAAACACAAGGGAATGGACAGAAGTGTTGTTAACTAATTAGTGGGTTTATAAGTAGCATTGCCACAGTAAAGATGAATTTGATTGAAAGAGGATGTACAGTGCCATGTATCCCAATAATTAAATTTACGGAAAAGAGAGAGAGAGGGAAAAGAATATATAAATCTGACAAATAAAAACCAAAGGATAAGATGATAGATTCAAGAACTGCTTTTGCAGTAATAGCTTTTAATGAGAATGGACTAAACTCACCAATTAAAAGATACAGATTGGCAGAATGGATTAAAATATATGATTCATCTATATGCTGCTTACAAGAGACTCATCTTAGACCCAAGGATACAACAGATTGAAAGTGACAAGATGGAAAAAGATGTAAACGAAAGAAGTATTAGTCTGATACTAATATCAGACAAAATAGGCTTTAAATATACAGATGTCACAAGGACAAAGAACACTATATATTAATAAAAGGGACAATTCACCAAGAAGAAATAATGAGCATAAATGTTTATGCTTCTAATCAAGGTGCTCCAAAGTACACGAGGCAAATACTGGCAAAACTGAAGAAAGTAACAGATGTCTCAAAAATAATAGAGGGAAACTTCAGTACACCATTCTCCTCTATAGATAGAACAACTAGACAGAGGATCAATAAGGAAATAGAGACCCTAAACAAGGTGATAAATGAATTAGACCTAATAGACATATGTAGATCATTGAACCCCCCCCCCCCCCCAAAAAAAACCAGGATATATATTCTTCTCCAGTGCTCCTGGAACATATCCAGGATAGAGCATGTGCTGGGGCACAAAACAGGACTTACTAAATTTTAAAAGACTGAAAATTTTCAATGCACTTTCTCTGACCACAATGAAATGAAGCTGAAATCAAAACCACTAAAGAACCAGGACTTTCGCAAATATATGGAGATTAAATAACAAATTCTTAATCAGTGGGTCAAAGAAGAAATTACAAGATAAGTCGGTAAATATGTAGAGACTAATTAAAATGAGAATACAAAATATCAGAACTAATGGGATTTGGGCAAAGGCAGTGCTGAGAGGGAAATTTATACTCCTAAATGCCTATATTAAAAAGAAGAAAGAGCAAAATTTGAAGACTTAACTGCTCACCAGGAGAACAAGAGAAAGAATAGCAAACTAACCTCAAAGCAAATAAAAGAAGAGAAATAAAAAAGATTAAAGCAGAAATAAAGGAATTGGAGAATAACAACAACAACAAAACAATAGAAAGAATCAATAAAACAAAAAGTTGGTTCTTTGAGAAAATCAATAAAATCGATGGACCCCTGGCCTAGCTGACAAACAAAAAACAAAGAGGATGCAAATAAAGAAAATACGAGGAGGAATGTTACCATGGACCCTGAAATTAAAAAAAAAATCATAAGAGGATACTATGAACAACTATATGCCAACAAACTAGACAACTTAGATGAAATGGACAAATTCTTAGAAAGAAGGAACAACCTACACTGGCTCTAGAAGAAACAGAAGATCGTAATGAACCAGTCACAAGTAAGGAGATTCAATCAGTCATCAAAAATCTCCATACAAAGAAAAACCAAGGGCCAAATGACTTCACAGGGGAATTTTACCAAACATTCCTAAAAGAAATAACACCAATCCTGCTCAAACTCTGCCAAAAAATTGAGGGAATAGGAACACTACTTAATTCATTTTATGAAGTTAAACATCACTCTAATACCAAAACTGAATAAAGATGTTACAAGACAGGAAAACTACAGGCCAAGAAAGGAAAACTACAGGCCAATCTTCCTAATGAACATAGATGCAAAAATTCTCAACAAAATACTTGCAAATTGAATCCAACGACACATTAAAAGAATTATACACCACGACCAATCTCTGCTCTTTTTCAATCTCCTAATAACCTATGACTCAGAGTTTGCTCATTTTAGTTACTTCATATTAGTGAGATTGTACCATATCTGTTCTTTTGTTTCTCGCTTATTTTACTCAACATAATATCCTCAAAGTTCATTTATATTGTTGCATGCCTCATGACTTCATTCCTTTCATATATTCCACATGTGTATACACCACAGTTCACCCTTCTCCTCATCAGGTGCTGTATTCTTCATAGGATGGATTTTGTTATAAGGTTTCCATGTGTCTGTATTTGGAGGGATTGCAGTTGGTAAATCTTGGGGGCTGAGGTGCTTCCCACTGGTGCTACTTATTTAGCATACCCTAACAATTAATACTACCATTTAGACTTTCAACATACAGGAAATAAATGAAGATTTCCAATACTGATTTTTATCAAATGCTCCCTTGAGCGATATGTGATAAGCACTAGTGACAGGAGCCCCTGTCCCAAAGTTCGGGTTTTATGCAAGCACTTAAGCTTGTCTGCTATGTGACTTCTCCTGCATAACCTGCTCTCTCCTACCTGTTTCCCCCATCTACTGCGCAGGGTCAGAGATCTAGTCTATTTATCAAGTAGTACCATACAGGTGGTTATCATGAAACTCATCCCTTATTTCTCCTCTTTATAAATCTTCACAGTAGAGAAATGTTAGAATATTGTAAATATAGAATCTGAAGGCATTTGGGACATTGTGGAGTTTATGAATCACAAATATTTCTATGAGAGGTTTAAGAAGGTTTCACATAGATCATACTGAAGAGAACTTGTATCTTAGCAGTTTATTTCATCCAGCAGAGATATACCCCGGGGGAGTGGGGTGGAATGGCCCCAGCAGGTTCAGGTTTACATCATCCCAGTTTAGTGAGCCCACAAGCAAAGGAAACGTTCTCACTCTTGCATATAAAATCTAAAGGAACAGTCTGAGTTGCCCAGCTTGGGTCTTGTGTTATATCCTTTTCTGGGCCAGTTGCTTCCCCAAGGGGTGAGATATTTTGATTGAACTAGCTGCAATTCTGTGCCCACTCTGTAGCAAGAGACTCCGAGTAACAGACCTCCATGAGAGCTACAGAAAATGGTGGAGGGGAGATTCCTCAAAGGAATATAGGGTAATTTTTACCAGAAAAAGAGAGAGAAATTCCAGACAGACAAAAACAAAAGATGTTCTCTACAGGTAGAATGGAACTGCTGGTGAAGCCAAAGTTTGGTGGGGATGCTAGCTAGAGTAGAATACATTAGCACTTTCTGTGGGGTCATGTAAAAGAAGCAACCACTACCTGAATACAATATAATTTTCAAACCTCTGACCTCTTTTGATCTTCACCATAGCTTTGAGCAATAGAAGGCATACTCATTTTACAGGATATATTTTTGAGACTCAAGCTACACAGCGAAGCATAGAAGAAAATGCTTACTTCATATTGCAGGGCCAGGTATAACTCTGGTATGTATATCAGTTCAGGAAGCAGATGACTTGCAGACATTGCTTCATATATGCAGGGCCAGGTATAACTCTGGTATGTGTATCAGTTCAGGAAGCAGATGCCTTCCAGACATTCTTGGGACCTTAGATAACCCTGAGAACATCTGACATGTGCAGTACCACAGAAAATGCCTGTCAGCTAGGTATACACTGCCAGGATGATAACAACTTCTAGAGAACTCTAGTATTTGTGTGCATCTTTTCCTAGAGTTCTCTATCACACTAATCTTTGCAGTAGCTATTTGTCCGTATACTAGAGGTAACAGCCTTCCTTTATTCAATCTTCTTTCCATTTCCCACACTTAACCCAATTTTTGGCACATAGTAGACCCACAATAAATATCTGTTGAATGATTTAACTGATAAAAAGCAAACATTTATTGAATGTAAATTATGTGCTTTATGCTAGGCTCTGTAGATATAGAGATGAATAAGATACCATTCCTAACCTTGAGGAGCTCACAACCTAGTAGAAAAGACCAACAATAAACTTTTCTGTGTTATTTAGGACTCTTTCATTGGAAATGACAGAGAACCAGACCAAAAGTAGCCTATGCAGCCTGGGAATTTTGGGACTCACACAGCTATGGTTAGGGCTGGCTTCAGGCAGAAATAGTTCCAGGGCTTAAATGATCTGGTTTATCTCCACGACTTATCTTCCATCGGTTGCTTTGGTATGGGACTTCACAACAAGAGGTAGCAGCAACAAAAGCAATAAAAAAAATAAGGTAAACTGGACTTCAACAAAATGTAAAACTTTTGTGTATCTAAAGACATTATTGAGAAAGTGAAAAGACAATATAGAAGGGGAGAAAATATTTGGAAATCATATATCTGATAAGAGTTTAATATCTAGAATAAAAAACTACTACAACTCAACAAAAAGACAAACAGCCCAATTACAAAATGGGCAAAAGACATGAATAGGCATTCCTCCAGAGAAGATATACAAATGGCCAATAAGCATAGGAAAAGATGTTCAACATCAGTAGTCATTAGGGAAATTGAAATCAAAACCACAATGGGATACCACTTCACACTAATAAAAAAG
The DNA here is from genome assembly GCF_023851605.1 of Tamandua tetradactyla. NCBI lineage: Eukaryota > Metazoa > Chordata > Mammalia > Pilosa > Myrmecophagidae > Tamandua > Tamandua tetradactyla. Next base: position 52,638,565 of record NC_135332.1, read on the forward strand.
TAAAAAACAAGTGTTAAAAAAGATGCAGAGAAAGAGGAACCTTAGTACATTGTTGGTGGGAATGTAAAATGTACAGCCACTGTGAAAAACAGTTTGGAGATTCCTCAAAAAGTTAACATAGGATTACCATATGACTCAACAATCTCACTTCTATGTATATAACCAAAAGAATTGAAAATAAGGACAAGAACAGATATTAGTATACCAGTGTTCATAGCAGCAAAAGTCACAGTAGTCAAAAGGTGGAAGCAACCCAAATGACCACCAGCAGATGAATGGATCAACAAAATGTGCTTTGTCCATATGATGGATATTATTCAGCCTTCAAAATGAAAGAATGGATAGAGGTGATGGTGGCACATTATTGTCATTATAATTAACAGTTTGTTGAACTATGAGTGAAGGTTGGAAAGGGGAATTCAGAGTCATGTATGTTACCAGCAAGAAAGCTGGAGATTAAAACATGGGAATGTATAACACAGTGAATCTAGTGGTGGATGATGACTGTGATTAACTGAAAAATATTATTAAAAATTTCTTTCATAACTAGAACAAATATACAACACTATTACAAGGAGTTAATAATAGACAGGTGTGCTGGTTTGAACTACTACGTACTCCAGAAAAGCCATGTTCTTCTAATCCAATCTGTGTGGGCAGACCTTTTGGTGGGACCTTTTGATTAGGTTGTTTCCATGGAGATGTGACCTACCCAATTGTGGGTAGGACCTTTTTTTTAAAACATTTTTTATTGTAAAATATAACATATATACAAAAAAGCAATATATTTCTAAGTATGTTTTAATAAGTAGTTATAGAACAGATTTCCATGTTTGGTATGGGTTACAGTTCCACATTTTCAGGTTTTTCCTTCTAGCTGCTTCTAGCTGCTCCAAAACACTAGAGACTAAAAAGGAATATCAATATAATAATTCAGTAGTCATACTCATTTGTTAAATCCTAACTTCTCTGTTATAACTCCTCCTTCTCCTTTGAGTCTTCTCCCAAGTTTTAGGGATAATTGAGTTATGCCCATTCTAATTTTTTTCATGTTGAGAAGGGGTCTTGACAATATGGGTTAAGGGGATGGAACTGGTTCACGTTCTTGGAAAGACTGGCACTTCTGAGTTTCAGGACTTATCTGGCCTAGGAACCATGTGAAGGTTTTAGGGTTTCTCAAAAGTAAACTTAGCGCATGTAACTTTTGTAGGATCTCAGCTAGAACCCTAGGTGTTCTTTAGGGTTAACAGGAATGATATTGGTTGGGGTTTGGCAAACCATGGCAATTAGCAATATCTAGCTGAAGCTTGTGTAAGAGTAGTCTCCAGAATAGCCTCTTGAACAGACTCTGAACTATCTTAGCAACGGTACCATATTTTGTTACATTTCATTTCCCCCTTTTGGTCAAGAAGGTATTGTTGATCCCATGGTGCCAGGGCCAGGCTCATCCCTGGGAGTCAGGTCCCAGGTTGCCAGGGAGACTCACACCCCTGGATGTCATGTCCTATGTAGCGGGAAGGGTATAATAATTTTACTTGCAGTGTTGGGCTTAGAGAGAGAGAAAGGCCACATCTGAGCAACAAAAGAGGTTCTCTGGAGTAACTCTTAGCATAATACAGGTAGGCTTAGATTCTCTGCTACAGAAATAAGTTTCATAAAAGCAAGCCTCAAGATCAAGGACTTGGCCTACTGACTCGGGAGTCCCTACTGTTTGAGAAAGTATCTGGGGTTTCCCAGGTAAGGGAGTTTGATAGTTCTAATTTTTTCTCTCCAGTCTCTCAAGGGACTTTGCCAATACTTTTTAATTATCTGCCCAATAAATTCTGAGATGTAGCCAGGTCATACATTAAACTATATATACAGAATTACAAGCTCTCATTCCCATTCTGGACTTTGTGTATTTGGGTGGTTTAAATGAACTATCCAGACAGGTTGAGTTAGATTTGTGTGTTACAGAAAATTTAGGTTTTGGACAAAATAAAGTCTCTTCCTTTGGTCTCATTCAGTAGGTGAAGTTCTAAAATACAGCCACTGTCATCCTTTATCCTGTATTCTAATTTCTTGGAGTCACAAAGGTATCCAAAGTTCCAGGGAAATACCAGGTCATATATATAGCACAGTATCTCAGAATCTAGAAATAATAATTAAAGCTCCAGGAATAAATGTGACTGCTATAAAAGCTTACAGTCTAGGCCCCGATTTTCTCGTAAGTATTTTCTAAAAGAGACCATACAATATTTGTCCTTTTGTTTCTGGCTTGTTTTGCACAACATAATGTCCTCAAGGCTCACTGATCACGTTGCATGCCTCATGACTTTATTCCTTTCTGTAGCCACACAATATTCCACCATGTGTATACACCACAGCTCGCCCTTCTGCTTCTCAGTCAGTGCGTCATTTGGCTATATTCATCCATTGTGCATCATGGATAATGTCCAAAATAATCAATGTATCACAGTATCCTCACTTAGTTGTACAATCATCATCACCCTTAATTTTAGACAATTTTCATTGCTCCAAAGAGAAAAATAACAGAAAAAACTCCCTCACCAAAGAGAAAATCCAAACCTCCCCTTAAATGTTCTCCACCCCTCCCACCTTAGTTTATCCCTAGTACTGCTGTGGTACCGGTGACGTCTTCCTGTTAAATATAGGCCATAGCATGCAATAGTTTTCCCCTATATCCCAGTATTATTGACTCTTTGTACAAGATTCATACCTTTGAAGTAGTTCATGCAAGAACTTACTTATATTTGTAGTGTTAATCAGTGAGATACATGGCTCTATACAACTGCTTTCAATCATACTCCTCCTTAATATGGCAATATTATTTATAACCCTTCTAATTAACTACCATTACTTCTATCCATTCCCACACATTTAAGTTCAACCTCATTAGGTAACTATTCACTTATCTCTAGCTTCTGTGAATCGCTAGGTCCTCTATAATCTACATTATCAGATTCTAAGTTTACCTTTACCAGGGTCATATTAGAGAAATCACATAGTATCTATCCTTCTGTGTCTGGCTTATTTCATTCAGTATTATGTCCTCAAGATTTATCCGTGCTTTCATATGCTTCAAGATCTCATTTTGTCTTACTGCTGCATAATATTCCATCATATGTATATACCAAATTTTGTTTATCCACTTGTCTGTTGATGGGCAATTGTGAATAATGCCACTATGAACATCTGTGCGCAAATGTCTGTTCCTGTCACTGCTTTCAGCTCTTCTGTGTATATAATGAGTAGTGGTATTACTGGATCATAGGGCAACTTGTTATTTAGTTTTCTAAGGAACTGTCAAACTATGTTTCTAGGCTGAGAAGATTTGTGAAGGGAAGAAATAAAGGATCAGTTTCATGGTAACTACTTGTATGGTACTGTTTGATAAATAGACTAGATCTCTGTTTCCTGCTCAGGGGTTGGTAGCAGCAAGTGGGAGAGAGCAGGTTGTGTAGATGTCACATAGCAGGCAAGCTTGAGTGCTTGCATAAAACCTAAACTTTGGGACAGGGGCTCCTGTCACTAGTGTTTATCACATAGAGCTAAAGGGAGCATTTGATAAAAATCAATATTGGAAGCTCTTTCATGCATTTCCTGCATGTCGAAAGTATAAATAGTAGCATTCATTGTTGGGGTATGCTAAATTAGTGGCAGCACTGGGAAGTACCTCATCCCCCAAGACTTACCAACAGCAATCCCTATAAAATACAGACACATGCGAACCTTATAACAAAATCCAATCTATAAAGGGTACGATGACTTATGAGAAGGGTGAACTGTGGTGTATACACATGCGGAATATTGTGCAACTGCAGAAAGGAATGAAGTCATGAGGCATGCAATGATGTGAATGAACCTTGAGGACAAGATGTTGAGTGAAATAAGCTAGAAATGAAGGGACAGATATGGTATGGTCTCACAAATATGAACTAACTATAATGAGCAAACTCTGAGTCATAGTTTATCAGGTAATAAAAAGGAGTGCAGAATGTTCAATAAGGTTGATTGTAAACGTTTGGAAATAGCACAATACTGTGTGATAGTACACAATACTGTAAGTGTAATTAACAAAGCTGAATATGAATATGTTTAAAAGAGGAAGGTTAGAGTTGTGTATTTAAACAGAAGGAAAGCTAAAGGATAAAAACTGGGACCATATGACTTAGCAAAACCTTGAGTGGACAATGATGGTAGTTAATTATATAAATATAAGAAAGTTCTTACATGAACTAGAACAAACATACGTCATTATTACAAGGTGTTAATAATGGGGTGGTATATGGAAAAATACATAACTAATGTAAACAGCAACACTGTAATATTCTGGCAATAATGGTAGCAAAGGCACTATACCAGAGCTAGATGTCAGCAACAGGGGGATACAAGGGGTATGGGGATTTTTGCTTCAGAAGAAGTGAGAATGTTCTCATATTAACTGTAGAGGTGAATGCACAACTATGTGATTATACCAAGAGCTATTGATTGTACACTTAGGATGGATTCTATGGTATATGAATAAAACTGTTTTAAAAAAATGGGTGGGGATAGGAGGTATATGATGTGTTGGGTTTTCTTTTTCATTATTATTTCTTTTTTGGGGGTAAACAAAATGTCCTAAAATTGACTGTGGTGATGAATGCACAACTATGTGACGATACTGTGAGCCAATGATTGTATATTTGGATGGATTCTATGGTGTGTGAATATATCTCAATAAACTCGCAGTAAAAAATCCAAGCTTGGAGGGCAACAGTGGCTCAATGGTAGAGTTCTCGCCTGCCGTGCTGGAGACCTGGGTTCATTTTCAAGTGCTTGGCCATGTTAAAAAAAAAAAATTCAATCTCTAGAGAAAAATAGCCAAGATATTGGGAGCTGAGTATGGTGTTTGGAGGGACAGAGAAAGAAAAGAGAGAAAGAGAAAACACCTAAGAAAATTCTTTTAGTTCCTGAGGCATTGGACTTATCAGTTACATGGTCTAGCAAATTTTCTCTTCTTCTTGAGCTGATTTGAATCATCTCTTTCAACCAAGAGTTCATTGGTATAGTATTACCACTTAGTAAAATGATGGATAAAGAGGAGGTCCCAAAACAATCCTAGGCCAATAAAATATTGATTTATTTTATGTTTTGTTTGCTAGCTGTTTATATTCCATATCCTATGTGGCACAAATCATATAGGAATTCATGTAGTTTCTTTCTTTCTTTTTTTTTTTTTTTAATCCTGGCAGACACCAGCTAAAGAGAAGGGCATGACCATTTGGTCTTGTAGATACATTCCAAAGACATCTCAGTCCACAAACATGCTGTCCAATCTTTCGCATATTCATAGATGTGTCAAACAATTATGATGCACTAATCATGGAGTACCTGCCAGAAGGTAGTGTCAGAGCCCTGAGGTGAATATCTACCTTCTTACATATACATAATAATAGCTTTTAAACATCTCCCATGGGTAGGCTCAGTACTAGGCACTTTATTTACAAGTTATCTCATTTAATCCTCACACAATTTTCTGAGGGAGGCAATGTTAACCCAATTTTACAGACAAGAAAATAAAAGTTCAGTATGGCTATGAAACCGATGCAAAGTAACTCTACTCACTGACACTAATAAGTAATGGAGGTAGGATTCCAAAGTCAATGCTTTTAACTATTATATACACCCTTCCCATTTCCAGTTTGATTTCTTCAGGGCTAGATTTCTTTTAGACTCTGGTGTGACTTTAATTTATTCATGGCTTGCTACAGATGATTATCTAATAGCTACTTGAGACTGAAGGGTTTCTAGGGCAGGACTTTTTCTTGGACTGAATTGTATTCTACCATCCTTAAGGTAACATGGCCTAGCATTTATCCGTTCTTATCGGTTAAAATGGAAGATCTGTTTCCTTCCAAATGCAGGGCATTTTTAAAAGAGGCTTATAAGAAGGATCCAATTGAATGGGAATACAGCGTTCAAGAAACAATTCTGTATATGAACAGTTTTATTTTCCAGCTATAAAATCATGCTTACATTAGGCAGCCATTTGTAGACATGTCTTAGAGCTGTGTGACAGCCAGACTGCAACCTGCCACAGTTGATTGGTCCTGGGACAAAGCCAATGGAAACAATGATGTACTGATAATAATCCAGGGTTAAATGAGCTTACAGTAACTTTATTTATTTATTTATTTGATAATTACCAGTTCTATGGAGTGCCTCATCCTGGTTTCTAAATTAGGAATTCTAAGACACATCCTTCTCATCAACTATCCTTTCACTCACTCAGCTTTACCAGTTTTTGCTTTCTACAGCAATTTCCATAAGCAATCACAATGTGATTGCAAAAAGTTTGCACATTAGCTAATGTTGGGCAGAGATACCATCGTGACCAGTGAATTTTCCCCCAAATTTTATAGGAGTCTTATAGAATATCCAGAGAGTTTTCTCTTTCTGTCCCTATCTATAGGCCAAATGTGCCTGTGCATGCAAACACACACACACACACACACACACATTTCAAAGTTCAAGTTATCTGCACGTGTTGTTTGCATTATTCATATAATTATAGATTTTTAACTACAAGAGATTATTTTAGTCTATTATGTTAGGTAGGAAACAGGCCCAGAACTGTGAAAGTAAGGTCTGGTTCAGCATATCCTATGATCACAGCTTGTTTTGCAGTGTTATTTAAATGTTTTGGGCATGCAGACCTTAACTCTGTAACGGGAATTTCAATTGGGGTAGGGGAGAATGTGTAGGAAGGAGGACTGAGAAGCAATGAAAAAAATAACAGGGACTTAAGATTCTGATTGAACCTGTACTCTAATGTTAGCTTTCCACTTATGAGCTGTGCAATCGTGCATGAAGTTATATAACTTCTCCGAGCTTCTTTCCTCCTTTGCAATGGGAATCATCATCAACCCTTTCTTTCAGGATTGTTGGGAAGATCAAGGGGATAATGAATGCAAAGCACTTGCTTCATATAGTGCTTGGCAAAGAGTAACTATAAATGTCAATTCTGTCTACCCCTTCTGTATTTTACTTCAGCCTATCACATATTAGGAATTCAACAGGTATTAATTTGAGTTGAATAAGTGACTTTGTGCACATGACTCAATCCTCTACTGAACTGTAATACTAAAAAGATAGTTTCAATGTATGGAGGTACTTGTATCAGGCAGTGTACCTACCCAAACATTGACAAATTATCTTCTCACACATTGATACACATGAAAGTGACATTATACACACAGAGGCATCTCGTGCACACTTCAGATAATGTACATGGCATCAAGGTGCCCTTGGTTGACAGTGCTAGCAGTACAATATGATGGAAAGAGAGTGTGCTTTGGATTCATTCAGACCTGAGTTCGAGTTCTAGCTCACCATCTACCTATTAGTTGTGTGATCTCAGGCAAGTGACACAGCTCTCTGAACCTCTGTTTTCTTATCTGTAAAATGAAAAGTAGTAATAATAGCACCTGCCTCACAGGGTTATTGTGAGGATTCAATAAGATGATGTTTGGAAAAGGTTTTATTCTTAGTTTTGTCACTGCTTGGGTAAATTTTCTATCAAGATCAAAACTTGGCTGGTACCATTCTTCTTCCCACAGCTTTCTGACCCCAATTTGCAGGCTCAAGAGATACTTAACTGGGATATGAGAAGGTCTCTTAAGGGAGTTGACACTTGAGCTGAGTCTTGAAGGATATTACGTAAGTAGAGAAGGCATTTCAGCCAGTGCTATGTACTGGAGGTAGGATGTTAGCAATTAGCAGGATAACAGATAACAGTTCAGCATGGTGGGAACATCCTAAATGAGGCTGGAGAGGTATGCAGGGATTTTGTTTGGATTTTATTTGGAGGGCTTTGGGGAGTCACAGAAGAGTTTTAAGCAGAGAAACAACACAATCAGCTTTTTAAAATTCCATTTTAGAAAGATTAAAACCATTTTCCCTGGCATAAAGAATGGAGCACATGGGGGGTGGGATAGAGAGGAAAGTAATTAGAATGCAACTTTTGTACTCCAGGTGAGAATCTATGAGGCATGAGCCATGGCAGAGGCAGTGGGGATGAAAAAGGGGACAAATCAGAGAAATGATAAGGAAAAAAATTAAATCTACAGGAAACTCAATATCTGCAACTGTTCCTACCACAATGAGTGTCATTCCTTTCTTTCTATCTGGTAAAATTTAGAAAATGAAATAACTGATATGTTTTACAGTATCTACTAACAACGCTTCCTATTGATTTTGAGATAAACCTATACATGTGTATGTATGTGTATATGTGTGGAATTTGAAATATTTGAGGAGGAAGGCCTATTAGACACAGAGACAAACAGTTGGAATAAAAAAGATAACCAGGTTCTCTTAAGATTCCTTACATGCTGAGGAAACAGGGAGGACAGCCGTTACAATTGTGGCAGAGGTGGAGGTGAGGGTGAGAATAAGATGATGGCAGATACAAAATATTATGAGAAACACCACCTACAAAACAAACAAAAAAGAAAATCCAATCTAAATATAATAACTGGTAGAGTTAACTACCAGTTTCTAAGAAGTAATTGAAGAAAATGTGAAATGATACAGTGAGAATGTAATCAGCTAAGTCCTGAATGAGGAAAATTCTACAGGACATGATTTGATTTCATCAACAAATAAGCTATATACAGAAAAAAGAAAAGAAAAAAAGGAAGGGAGAGAGGGAGGAGAGAAGAAGGGAGGGAAAAAAGGAAGGAAGAAGCAAATGAAAAGTGACTTATGGGGCATTCTTATCAATCAAATGCAATGTGTAGACTTTTTTGGATCTTGATTCAGATAAATGAACTGTAAAAAGACATTTTGGAAACTACTGGGAAAAAAGTGAACACTGATTGGGCATTAAATGATATTAGGGAATTATTAATTTTTATAAAGGTGTGATAATGATACTGTGGTTGTTAAAATAAAAATGTTTTTAGAGGTACGTACTGAAGTATTTACAGGTCTAAGTTATGATATCTCAGATTTACTTAAAAAAAACAAACAAAAAAACAAAAATACCATCCAGGAAATAAAAAGGTGTATGGAAGAGTAGATGAAACAAGAATGGTAACATTTTGATAATAGTGGAAGCTGGGTGATGGACACATGGAGGTTTATTATTTTATTCTTCACTCCTCTCATGTATGTTTGAGATTTTATGTAAAAAAAAATAAATTAAAAAAATAATATGGGAAAGCCTGGATCTCTTTCCACTCCTAAATGTGTGAAATAACTAGATGGTTATATCTTTGCTGCAATACTTTCAGAACAAAGTATCAGGATTGGAGGGGAACCTTTTAAAGGGTGGGTGAAGGACCACAGGACACAGGACAAGGAGAGAAGGAAAACTGGTTTTAAATAGTGTTTAAGGAACCAAGGAGGAACGGCTTCAAGATGCAGGAGCATCAACCATGCCAAATATTGCAGATGTCACTAAAGAAAAGACTAAAATGACTCCACTAGACAGAGCTACCAGGAGGTCGCTCACAACCTTGTCAAGAGTAATTTCAATGAAGGTGTGAAGATAACTACTTTTTCCAGAAGGATGGCTGTGAAGGGGAGAAGAGATTGCCACAGTAATTTTTCATTACCTGAAGGGAAAGAGAGACTAGAGTATACCTTTTATGCTGAGAGGAGGTTACCATTTGAGTGGCTGACAACGCAGCTCAAAAGAGGGGAGGGATCCTTACAAAAGAGGGAGTAGTGAGAATAAATCATCTGCCCATCCCACTGAAGCAGTTAGCTTGTTTTTCTAATCAGTCATTTTACTTTCCTACTTTACTTCCAATCACTGTTCCAGAGCACATTTTTACTCATAAATCTTACACAGATCTTTTACCAAAGCTGTCTTGTTGGTTGAAGAGCCCAAGATCTTTTATGACTGCACTTTAGGCACAACCTTTGGCTCCGGAACAAAACTGCTTTTTGCACTCCACTGAAGGGCTATTAAAAAACAAAAAACAAAAAACTTTTCATCACGTCCACAAAAAATAGGAAGGTCTATTTCTTCCCTGCATAGCACCCTTAGGACTCTTTAGCTTGCTGCCCTCGTTCCAAAAATTCCTTGTCACTGAACCTACTTAAAAAATCTACAAAAACTTCTCAAGAATTGTCTTTACCTACCATCATCAGCATATAGGGTGGCTTATATCTGTATTTCCAAGTCTTATTATCGTTCCAAAAATTATAAACGATTCGAGTTTCAGTAACTCATTTGCATATCTATTACTCTGTCCAATTTACTCCTGAATTCCACTAAGGGGTCGAACTAAGGTGTGCAGAGTTCTGATATTCCACACTTCAGGGCAAACTTCTCATTCGCAGGATCAATGAGGCGCGGCTGTGTTAGGAGTGGGAAGAGGGAGGGACGGGGAGTGTAGATAGGGACTTCTTTCTCTGATTTTCGGGAGGACAAGCTTGCACCTGACGCACATGGCATAGGAGCTCCTAGAACCAAGTGCGGACGGGCTGAAGAGTGAGTTTGGGTTCCGGCGCCAACAAGGCAACTACGCCCGGAGTAAGCATTTGCGCGCTCTCGTGAGGGCGCGCGCACGTACGCAGGCGTGCTCGCCGGGTCGGGCCTGTCAGGCGGAAATCTCGCGAGATCGGAGACGGGGGTTACTGTCGGGAGGAGGGGAGTGGTGTCGGGGAAGGGGGGGGATCTGGGCAGCGGCCGGGCGCTGTGGCTTCAGGGCTCTGAGAGAGAGAGAGAGAGAGAGAGAGAGAGGGAGAGGGAGGGTAGTAAAGATAGTGAGTCGGCGCTGCCGCCTGTCTGAGGAGAGGGGGGGATCCCGCTCTCTCTGCGCCTTACGCGGGCCGAGAGCGCGAGGCACGCGCGAACCTGTGAGGCCTCCCGGCCCCTGGGGACCCCGCCCCGCTGCCCGCCGGCCGGCCGGAGGCCTCTCGTCCCTTTGTGAGCGCCCCCTTTCCAGGGCTGGTGGTGGTGGTGGAGGGTTGTGCGTGGGCCCGCCCGCCGAGGGCCCGCGGCGGGGGACCGATAGGGCCTCGGCTGTGTGAAAACGGGAGGCGGCCGAGGCCCGGACTGGTTCCCCCGAGGCGGCGGCGGCAGCGGCTCCAGCTCCCGGCACTTCCCCGCGCCATCTTAGCTGAGCCCAAGCTCTAAGGGGGCCTCTTCGACCCTGGTCGTACCCTTACCGCCCCCCCCCCCCCCGCCCCTTGTCGCAGAGCTTGGGCTGGGCGGCTCGCTGGGGCTCCGGGGGGGGGGGGGCGGCAGTCTGTCGCCGGGCCCCCTCCTTCTCCTCCCTCCTCGCTCTCCAGCGTAGCGGCTCCTGGAACCCTGCAGGGGGCTGCGCCTGCCTACCCCACCCCAGACCTGTCGGCGAAAGGGTAAGGGCATCTCTGTTTTGGGAAAGGGAGACATGGAGGGGGGCGGGGAAATTCGGCCCTCTCCGGCCTCTGTGTGGAGGAGGGGTTGTGGGGGTGGGGTGGGGGAGGGAGACAAGGAGGGTCTTTGATTCTGTGGGTGGGGAGAAGAAGCTGTCGAAGCTGGTGAGCTGGGCGCCCTCCCGTTTTGAGGGGCAAGAGCGATTACATTCTTCTTTCCTGAGGGTCACCGGAAGGGGTGGTGGAAGGGGATGTCTCCAGGAAGGTGTGGTCCTCAAAGGGAGACCGGGTTGATGTGCACCCCGATTTAAAGGCGCGAGGTCCCTTTCACTTCTGGTCTCTTTGGCCCTCTCCTGCCTTGTAGTGTCTGTGTATTCTTGAGCTGGGTGGGCTGGTGGAATCCATTCCTTCCCCCATCCCTCACCCAGCCCCCCACCCCGCCTCAGGAAATATATACTCCTTTTCTGCAGGGATGATGGAAGTGTTTCTCTCCCCCTACCCTTCCTCCCTCCCCATTCCCTAGTCTACTGCAATGCTGCAGAAGTCCAAGGCTGTTTCTTCATACATAGACCCATGTATAAACCGAAGGGAGGGGAAGTAGGAGAGGGAAGTAATGGCGCTTCTCTTGGAAAGGTTGCTCTCTTTCCTTTGGTTTTAAATCGATAACCGTACCGGTTCAGTACTCTTCCCTTGAAATCTGTCACTGGAAGGATATCAGTTCCTGTTGTTACTGTTGGGGAAACGAACGGCCTCTGGAGAGGGACTCTGCCGTGTTAAAACAGTGTTGATGTTTCTCTCTTTAAACACGATTGACATTTTTCGTGAGTAGGTTGAGTTTTCCTTAGGATTCACATGTATTAATTTTGTACTTCCACATTCCCCTCTTTTTCTTATGTCTTTTTATAGTTCTTGAAGAATTGTGAAAGATTATCGCGTGCATGCAGGCTTGTCTGGTGGACATTTCTTTCTGAAGGGTGAATTTTAGGAGTTAATCCTATTTTGCGTAGAATTGACATTGAAATTTTCCTGACTAGATTACAAACCTTTCTGTAGCAAATGCTTTGTTTATTAAGAAAACGTAAAATAGTAAACATCAACCTGCCTGATTATATTATGATAGGATCTATATTCTGAAGGGTCATTTTTCACTACTTTTACTTCATGCCATGTTTGTTTAAAACATTTCCTCTTGTCTAATTTACTATAGTAATTGTTGATTTTGTAGAGTAAAAAAAGTGAAGAAAAATAAAATTTTTAATATTGTAGAAGTGTTGTCTTTCCAAGTGCTTATTGTGACCAAAAAGTAGTCTTGAAGTCTACTTTTGATACTTTTTTCTTTCTGGTGAAGTGATTTAAAAATGCTCTATATCTGAGTATTATTAGTATTAAATAATTTTTTCATTAAATGATGAAGATGGCTAAAATTTGTACAGATAAGAGTTGTCTTGATATTTTATAAATTAGTTGTTTTTGATATTTAAGCTTTTCTTAGGGAGTAATTTATTTTATTTTTTTTTAATTTTTTTAATTTTCTTTTTCTTTTTTTTAACATGGGCAGGCACCGGGAATTGAACCCGGGACCTCTGGCATGACATGCTAGAAGGCTGCCTGCTGAGCCACCATGGCCTGCCCAGGGAGTAATTTATATTTAAATACCCCCAGATGCCTTATGCATTTTATGTTGTCATTAAATGTTGCCTATCAGAGCTTTTTGGTGATTTTGTTGCATTTTGAAACCTGTTTTAAGTCAGGGATTCAAAGATATTGTTTGTAGTGTTGTTAGACACTAGTTTCTGTCTTCTTCTTTCATGATTTTGATATAGGGAGATAAATTTATGGTATGTTGAATCAGTTTTATTATTTTTTTCTCAGAAAATGGAATTCTTTTTGCCTTCATTAGTCCTTTTTGATGTTTATCTGAATTCTTTTAAAATTGAACACTACTTTTAAGTCTGCACAGCACAGAGCTGTATGTTGTACTTTGTAGTTTTCTCCTACATGACAAATTTTGCCATAAAATCTAATTTCCTTTATTAAGATTTGTTGTTGACAAGTAATTCTTATATACTAACATGTATAAATCTAAGCATACTGCTCAGTGAAGGGTGACTTGGCTTTTATCCTAGAAAGATAACAGCAGAACTGTAAAACTTAAGGATGTACACAGGTTAAAGGTAAACTGCTTGGTCTCAATTAATATGTTAGAACTAACAAGTGCTCTTTAGGAGAACTAAAAAGAAACGCTATTTTCATAGCTGATAGGAACTCTGTCTAAAAGTGGTAAAAGTATGTTCATGATAAATTAGATAAATTCATTAGGGAGAGACTGCCTAGGGTTATTTCTGCTGACCTCTGATGCCACTCTCAGAAAGAGAATACTGAGAGCTATTAGTCTGAGTTGCCACCACTTCTTAGGTTTCTAACTTATGATTCGAAATAGTTCATCTACAAAATGGCAGTGTACATCACTTCCTGTTCTTTCACAACTGGCTCTTTTTCTGGATTCCCTTTTAATGACTTAATTTTTGGCATTGTGTTATCTGATTTGTTAATTTGGTTATAATTCTCTTGTTTTATGGACTGAAGAATTTTAAAAAATCAACTATATTTAAAGAGTAAGATTATCTTGATAGTAACAAAACATTGCTTTAGAACTGAAGGGTAGTTTCTCAAACAAATTTAAACTGAGAGGTTTTTAAGAAATAAAGTGGTGTAAAAGACCAAAGGTATAAGTGAACTGAGTATAAAAATTATTGTGTTTTTTATAATGTAGATTTTGGGAGAATTGTGAATATGACAATTAATTAAATGTATGTTAGTATAAAACAAGCTTTCTGTATATCAAGGCATATACATATTTGGTTACTTTTTTAAACATTTTTAATTGTATAGTATAACATATATACAAAGTAAAAAAAATGAAAAGAAAAAAGCAATAGTTTTCAAAGCACTCTTCAACAAGTGGTTACAGGACAGATTCTAGAGTTTGTCATGGGCTACCATATGATCTTCTCATATTTTTCCTTCTAGCTGCTCCAGAATATAGGAGGCTAGAGGGCTTAAATACTTTTTTATCATCACAATTGACTTTTTTTTCCCAACAAAACATATATGCAAAAAGCTGTAAATTTCAAAGCACAGCACCACAATTAGTTGTAGAACATATTTCAGACTTTGACAAGGGTTACAATTTCACAATTTTATGTTTTTACTTCTAGCTGCTCTAAATTCCTGGAGACTAAAAGAGATATCAATCTAATGATTCAGCGTTCATATTCATTTGTTAAATCCTATCTTCTATGTAACATTTCATTGTCACCTTTGATCTTTCTATGCCTCTCTTTGGGGTTGTTTGGGATATGGCAATTCTAAATTTTTGATATTGAAAGGGTCTGTCACTAATATGGGGTAGGGAGATGGAGCTATCTGATGTTCTGGAGAGGCTGGACTAGGTTTCAGAACTTATCTGGACTAAGGACCCATCTGGAGTCTGTAGGTTTCTGGAAAGTTACTTTAGTGCCTGGAACCTTTGTGGAACCTCATATATTACTCTAGATGTTCTTTAGGATTGGGATGGAATGGTTCTGGGTGTGGGTTGGCAGGTTATGATAGGTAGCAAGGTCTACCTGAAGCTTGTGTAAGAGCAACCTCCAGAGTAGCCTCTTGACTCTATGTAAACTCTTTCTGCCACTGATGCTTTATTAATTATGTTTCTTTTCCCCCTTTTGGTCAGGACGGAATTGTTGATTCCACGGTGCCAGGTCTGAATTCATCCCTGGGAGTCATTTCCCACATCACCAGGGAGAATGTCACCCCTGGATGTCATGTCCCACATAGAGGGGAGGGCAATGATTTCACTTGCAGAGTTGGACTTAGAGAGACTGAGGCCACATCTGAGCAACAACAGAGGTCCTCCAGAAGTAACTCTTAGGCATGCCTATAGGTAGTGGAAGCTTCTCCACTATCTACATAAGCTTCACTAGAGTAAGCCTCATGATTGAGGGCATGGCCTATTGATTTGGATGTTCCTAAAGTTTGACATGGTATCAGGGAATTCCCTAATGGTAAGGTCTAATGGTTCCATAGTCTTTCTTCCCTCCCTCAGGGGACTTTGCCAGTGCTATTTGATTAACTGCTTAATATACTCTAGGATGTTTCCAGGCATTACAATAATCTTCACAGGATTAAAGGACCTCTTATTCTGTGCTTCCTGTGTTTCAGTTGTTCAAATGAGCTATACAGATAGGTTCAGTTAGATTATGCACCACAGAACATTTCAGTTCCAGATTCAAATAAACCTTTCTTACATTGATCTCAAAGAATGTGTGTGGTTCTGACATATAGGCACTGTCTTCCTTACCCCTGTATTCTGAATTACTTTAACCTGAACATGTTTGGCTCCATTTTTATCTCTAAGTGTGAGTTTATATATATAAAAGTGCCTCTCAAAATCCAGAAATAATAATCAGATATTTGGTCACATATTATAATGCCATTCCACCAGTAAGAAATGGTGATTAGTTGCAGGATACCAGAGAGACAGAATGCTCTTAACTAACCATAAAGAGTATAATTTATTTTAAGAGTTTGCTGAATCTTAGTAGACATGAATACTTCGTAAATCCAGAAGAGTTATCTCAGAGCCAGCTGTTAAGAGTTGAGAATGATCTGTCGTTCAGGTTACTTGGAAATTAATTCTATGATTTGCATTAGTCTGATTTGTGTTGTAAAAGTGGTAAATTTTTTTAATTTGTATGGTGGGGTCACATTTCATTATTTTTCCATGTGATTATCCTGTTATTGCAGCACCATTTCTTGAATTTTTGTTTGTTTGCTTGTTTGTGTTTTGGGAAGCGCATGAACTGGAAATTGAACCTGGTCTCCCTCATGGCAGTCGAGAATTCTACCACTCAGCTACCCTTGCTCCCCAAAAGTGGTAATTGTTCATTTGTATCTCTTAGGTTATCAGTAGTCTTTATTTCTTATAACAAGATTTACAGTCATACTAATTTAATCTTTTAGAAATTAGGAGCTGTTTGTAGTTAAGGGTTGTTCTGTTCAGGATCATATATGAATGCATCTCTTCTAAAATTATGTTATTTCTGTAGTCAAGTCTTAACATAAAATTGAGATTGTTCCATTGGAGTGCCAGTATATGTTCATCAGCTTTTAGCTTTCTATTCTTGTTTATGGGTGGCTTATTTTTTGAATCTCTTCAGGACTTAATATTATAAGTGAAGAAAGTACAAACCTGTATTATTTCATTCCATTATATTCCATTATTGGGTAAAAGTATTTTAATTTCTAATGATAAAATTTTGATGTTTAATTTCATTAAAGATTCCTCACACCTTTCATAATTTTAATTTTCTTATACTTTCCTTAAAAACTTAATTAATTATAAGTTGTTGTGGTGGGACTAGAAACAATTCAATTAGGATATATCAGTCAACATTTAGAAGCAATTATTTCCTTATCAGTTTCTTCCATTTTTGTTATAATCAGACTTTCTGTTCTGAAATACAGTTTAAGGCTGCATTTTCTTAATGAGTGACAAAATTTAATGGCCTATGAAAAGTGGAAAAAGGTTCTCAAAATATATGAGACCTTGGCAAGTAAGTAAAAGCACTTGTTACTGAATACTTTATATTCTAGACACTCTACTAAAAAATGCCAGTGTCAGTGATGTCTTAGATTATTTGTTCAGATAACTGCATTTAATTGGCCTCTAACTTTTTTTTTGCATGGGCTGGCACTGGGAATTGTACCTGTGTCTCAGCATGACAGGTGAGAATTCTGCCTGCTGAGCCACTGTGGCCCACCCAGCTCTTACCTATTTTTAAAGCTGAGAAGGGGTTGATTTTTCCTTTGCTAAATCATTTGATCTAATAGTTTTATGCAGATTTAGAAGTAGCTGAATTACTTTCAACATTTATAAAGACATGCCAAGTATTGTTTCTCAGAAAAGCTTTGGCAAGTAATGGAATGGAACAAAATTTCCTGATTGCAACCACCAATAATAATGTTAGTATATTTTACTTTATCTTATCTTTACATCATTTATTAGCTATATAACTAATTTAACTTTTTCCTTTTTTTTTTTATTAGAGCAGTTGTAGGTATACAGAAATATCATGCAGAAAGTACAGGTTGCTATATACCGCCCTCTCAAATACTCTTTTAACTTTTTAAGTTTTTTTTATTGTATATATACAAAGCAAAGAAAGAAAAAAACAATTATTTTCAAAGCACTCTTGAACAAGTAGTTATAGGACAGATCTCGAAGATTGTTACAGCTACCGTTACCATACCATCAGCTCAGATTTTTTCTTCTAGCTGCTCCAGAACATTGGAGGCTAGAAGGAATATATATATTTTTATCATCACATTTGACTTTTTGTGTGTGTGTGAAAAATAATATATACAAAAAAGCAATACATTTCAAAGCACAGTGCAACAATTAGTTGACTCTAACTTTTTAAGCTTCACTTTTCTTATCTAGAAAGTGAGGATAGTTAGTATCTTCCTCACAGGATTGTTAAGTTTAAGTGGGATAACCTTTGATAAATTCTTAATGTAGGGTCTGACACACAGTAAACTCTTAAGTTCACACAGTAGCTGCTTAATACATGTTTATGAATGAACACAGGGAGTATATTTAAGAATGAATTACATTTTGTAATTTTGATTTGTAGTTGGAATTATACGTTTGGAGCCCTAAATACTTTTTTTTTTCCTGAAAGAAATGGTTAGATTATCATGGTAGTTTACAAACTTTTTTTTTTTGTACCTATAATGGACTACTTACTTACTATGTAGTACTTAATTCTAGTGTGAATTCTTAAATGATGAGAGATTTTCCTTTTCCTTTGCTGGATATAAAGATTGTCCTAAGGAGTAATATTTTCCTTCCCTTTTGTACTTCATTTGTTTTAAGAATTATCTGCCATCAGTCTTCTATCTCTTGGAACTTTTTCCACCATCCCTGGGTTTGAAGGCATGCAGAGTATTCCTCTTCTTATACTGTGTCCTTTTATTTAGTAATTCTTTGTAGATGTTCCCTCCCTTGAAAGTGCTTTATATTCTAAAATGTATCAATGTCTCAAACATGAAGTGATTATTATGTGTCCAGTAAGACACGGTCCTGTACTGGAGAAATTCTGTCTTTTCCATTTTTCTACCTCCTAAATAGTTTTCTCAAGCTAGTTATTCATAGGAAAAGAAGGACTTTCCTATAATTGTCAGTTTCTTTAAGCTAGTGGTTTTCTAACTTCAGGTCGTGACCCATTAGTGGTGGTGAATTCAGCTTCGTAAGTCACAATAATAATGAAAAAAAAAAGGAAAATGTCAGCGTGTGTTGCACAATTAAGGGTAAGCATTTCAGGAAACTTTTGTTTTTATGTGTTCTGGATACCAGTTAAAAATTTTTTTTTAATTTTTTATTAATTAAAAAAAATTACAAGAAAAACATTCCCAACACATACACTCAGCAATTCACAATATCGTCACATAGTTGCATATTCATCATCATGATCATTCCTCAGAACATTAGCATCAATTCAGAAAAAGAAATAAAAAGACAACAGAAAAATATAACAAACAAAAATTTTACAGGCCATACCCCTTACTGATCCCTTTCATTGATCAATAGCATTTCAAACTAAATCTATTTTAACATTTGTTCCCCCTATTATTTATTTTTATTCCATATGTTCCTCTCATCTGTTGACAAGGTAGATAAAAGGAGCATCAGACACAAGGTTTTCACAATCACACAGTCACATTGTGAAAGCTATATCATTATATAATCATCTTCAAGAAACATGGCTACTGGAACACAGCTCTGCATTTTCTGGCAGTTCCCTCCAGCCTCTCCATTACATCTTGGATAACAAGGTGATATCTACTTAATGCATAAGAATAACCTCCAGGATAACCTCTCGACTCTGTTTGGAATCTCTCAGCCATTGACACTTTGTCTCATTTCACTCTTCCCCTTTTGGTCAAGAAGGTTTTCTCAGTCCCTTGATGCTGGGTCTCAGCTCATTCTAGAGTTTTTCTCAATCCCTTGATGCTGAATCTCAGCTCATTCTGGGATTTCTGTCCCACGCTGCCAGGAAGATCCACACCCCTGGTAGTCATGTCCCACGTGGACAGGGGGCAGGTGGTGTCTGCTTGCTGTGTTGGCTGGAGAGAGAGGCCACATCTGAGCAACAAAAGAGGTTCTCTTGGGGGTGACTCTTAGGCTTAATTTTAAGTAGGCTTGACCTATCCCCTGTGGGGTTAAGTTTCATATGAACAAACCCCAAGACTGGGGGCTCAGCCTATAGCTTTGATTGTCCATACTGCTTGTGAGAATATCAAGAATTCAACTTGGGGAAGTTGAGTTTTCCCCCGTTCTCACCATTCCCTGAAGGGGACTTTGCAAATACTTTTCCACTCACTGATCAAATCACTCTGGAATTCATAAGGGCATCACCTGGACAAACCAACAAAATCTCATGTCCTGTACAAAGTTCCATGTACTTAAGGTGTTCAATCAACTATCTACATAAGTTATATTAGGAGATGCACTAGTCAAAGTATAGATTTGTACCAAATAAACATTTTTTGCTTTAGTCTCACACATTAGTGGAAATTTTTAAATATTAAGTACCATCTATTTTCAGCACACTGCCGTAATGACATTCTTTTGTTCTTCCTCATGCAAAAACCTTTTTTAAATTTGTATATTTAGTCACTATCATTATACACTGTAGGTATTCCTAGATTACAGCATCTCAATCTTTATCATCTATCTTTCTTTGTGATTTCATTTATGCCCCAGCCCTCCTCCCTCTATCATTCTCATATGCAGCTTCATTCAGTGTTTTAACATAATTGTATTACAGTTAGGTAATATTGTGCTGTCCATTTCTGAGTTTTTATATTCAGTCCTGTTGCACAATCTGTATCCCTTCAGCTCCAATTACGCGATATCTTACCCTATTTTTATCTCCTGGTGGTCTCTGTTACCAAGGAAATATTCCAAGTTTGTTCACTAATGTCAGTTCATATCAGTGAGACCATACAGTATTTGTCCTTTTGTTTCTGGCTAATCACACTCAGCATAATGTCCTTAAGGTCCATTCATGTTGTTACCTACTTCATAACTTTATTCTGTCTTACAGGTGCATAATATTCCATCTTATGTAAATGTCACAGTTTGTTTAGCCAGCTGTCTGTTAATGGACATTTTGGCCGTTTCCATCTCTTGGTAATTGTTAATAATGCTGCTATAAACATTGGTGTGTAAATGTCCATTTGTGTCCTTGGCCTCGTGTCCTTTGAGTAGAGACAGCATATAGATGGGTCCTGTTTTTTAATCCATTCTGCCAGACTATGTCTTTTGATTGGAGAGTTTAATCCGTTACCCTTCAGTGTTATTACTGTATGGGTAGTACTTTCTTCTACTATTTTGCTTTCTGGATTTTATATATCATATCTAATTTTCCTTCTTTTTACCTTTACTCATAGTTTTCCTTTCTACACTCTTGTCCACACCTCTCTCTTCTGTCTTCGTATCTGTCTCTGGTGTTCCCTTTAGTATTTCTTGCAGAGCTGGTCTCTTGGTCACAAATTCTCTCAGTGATTTTTTGTCTGAAAATGTTTTAATTTCTCCCTATATCCAGCAAAAAGGACAATTTTGCTGGATATAGAATTCTTGGTTGGCAGTTTTTCTCTTTTAATAATTTCAATATATCATCCCACTGTCTTCTCGCCTCCATGGTTTCTGCTGAGAGATCTGGGCTTCCCTTGTATGTGATGGATTGCTTTTCTCTTGCTGCTTTCAAGATCCTCTCTTTCTCTTTGACCTCTGACATTCTGATTAGTAAATGTCTTGGAGTACATCTATTTGGATCTATTCTCTTTGGGGTATGCTGCACTTCTTGGATCTGTAATTTTAAGTCTTTCATAAGAGTTGGGAAATTTTCAGTGATAATTTCCTCCATTAGTTTTTCTCCTCCTTTTCCCTTCTATTCTCCTTCTGGGACAGCCACAGCATGTATATTCATGCGCTTCATATTGTCTTTCAGTTCCCTGAGTCCCTGCTCATATTTTTCCATTTTTTTCCCTATAGTTTCTGTTTCTTGTTGGATTTCAGATGTTCCGTCCTCCAGTTCAGAAATCCTATGTTCTGTCTCTCAAAATCTACCATTGTAGGTTTCCATTGTTTTTTTCATCCCTTCTACTGTGTCTTTCATTCCCATAAGTTCTGTGATTTGTTTTTTTCAGACTTTCAGTTTCTTCTTTTTGTTCTTTCCTTGCCTTCTTTATATCTTCCCTCAATTCATTGATTTGGTTTTTGATGAGGTTTTCCATGTCTGTTCGTACATTCTGAATTAATTGTTTCAGCTCCTGTATCTCATTTGAATTGTTGGTTTGTTCCTTTGACTGGGCCATATCTTCAATTTTTCTAGTGTGATTTGTTATTTTTTGCTGGCATCTAGGCATTTAATTACCTTAATTAGTTTATTCTGGAGATTGCTTTCACTTTTTTTATCTAGGGTTTTCTTGGTGGATGAATTTGTTGTCTATCTGTTCTTTGACATTCCGTTCAGCTTTATCTGGACATTTAGCTTAAGTTTTGTTTAACAGAGGAGAATTTTTCAGTCCTTGTTTTCTTGTATCTTGCCCAGCTTGTGTGGTGCCTTCCCCCCCACACACTTAGGAGGGTCTACTTAGATATTATATTTCCCAGCCAGATTTTCCCAGACCAAACTGGCCTCCTATCAGGAGGAAAGAGTCACCTGCGTCGGTTTTCCCTGAGGGTGAGACCCAGCAGGTTGAAAGACTTTGCTGTGAACTCTCTGGACTCTGTTTTTCTTATCTTGCCCAGTATGTGGTGCTTATCTGACTGCAGGTCCCACCAGCATAAGATGATGCGGTACCTTTAACTTTGACAGACTCTCCTTGCTGGGGGCATGGTAGAGACAGAGGAGAGGTTGTAGGCTGGTTTTAATGGCTTCAAATTACCAAGCCCTGGTGTCTGAATTCCTTGATGGAGGGATTCCACCTGGGTGGGGCTTCACCCCTCCCCTGGGAAGGCACAGGCTCTAGACAAGCTCCCAAATGAACTCACTTCTGCCTATGCCTGGGGCAGTTGCAGCCTGAAAAGTCCTGCCGCTGTATCCAGAGGTAGTCAAGCCGTTGTAGATACACAGCCACAAAAACCTCTGTTTCCTTCTTTTTTTTTTTTTTCCCCCTTTTTCTGTCAGTCCTGCCCCCTTGATACCCGGGCAAAAATGAGCAACCTCTGCTTTGATCAGGTTCACCTAAGCTGGGGGCCTATTTTTAGTAGTCAGAATTTGTTAATTAGTTCCACAATTGGTGTTTGATTGTGCCCAGTCCCTGCTGCTGGTAAAGTCCTTTCCTTTCCCCTCTGGGAAGCGGCCTGTGGGGGAGGGGCGCTGGCCGCTGCAGCTTTGGGAACTCATGGTTCTGGGGGGTGCTCGCAGCCAGTCCAGCTGGTCCAGACTGGGGTACGCTGTGTGTCCAGTCACTGTCGTGGCTCCGGGAGCTGTTCTATACTCTTTCTGGTTATTTAGTAGTTGTTTTGGAGGATGAACTAAAATGCGCACGTTGTTAAGCCGCCATCTTGACCCGGCCCTCTCCCCAGTTAAAATTTTTTGAAAAAAATATTTTTTCATTTCATACCTCTCTATGTCTGAAAGGTGCTTGTGTCTTTGAAACCACCCTCTCCACCTTTTTTTTTTCTTTTCAATAACTCTGTCTTTAATCCCTACTGACAACAGTCACTCATCCATTTGGGCATATTGACCTTTTCTAGGTCTCAAAACTTGTGGGTTATTGAATCTAGATCCTGGCCATGGTACTAGTGGTTTGGTGTGTGATGGTAGATGGGAGTTGTTGAGATTTTTAAACTAGGGAGCACATTTTATCATGTATCTAGTGTCATACCCTATGTATGTGAGTGTAGTTTCTTGTAAATTGTGGACTTCATAAAAAAATCTTATTTGAAACATACTAAGAAAATATTTTAGTTTTTATTTTGGGCATATGTAAATATGATTATTTAATATATTTAATTGTAATATATATTTAATGTGAGATTTATGTGAATATAAATTTATTGTATAAGTGTATAAGTATACTGTTAAAATTTCAGTATGCTTCAGTGTATTACATCTAACCATATCCTTATGTTTTTATTGATATTTTTAACGCACTTATAGTAGTAGTTATAGCTCTTTTCTTTGTCTTTCGGGTTGATTTCTTTCAGTTTTTTTTGCATTGAATCTAGGGAAGGGATTACAGAACAAGTTGATGAAAATTATTATGAAACAAGGTCAAGGTTTTTCCTTAAAAATTTTTTTTCTTTATTTTGATATTCTTGCAAGCTTACAGGACAGTTAGAAAAATAATACAAACCCCATACAGAGAACTCCAATAAACTCCTATACCCCAGGTACACATATCCACCAGTTTTAGCATTTTGTTACATTTGCCATGTCATCTGTCAGTCCATCTATCTTTCTGCCTGTTGACTTATCTATTTACCAGTCCATTGGTTGCACAAATCCATTTACTGAGTATATGTTATATACATCATTTTCCTTGTACACATAATACTTCCATGTACATTTTCTGTGAACAAGGATATTCACTTATGTAACCTTAAGTGTCATTAATTTCAAGAAATTTAACATTGATATCAAGCTTACATACAGTCTACATTCTAGTTTTTTCATGTGTTCTGGTAATGATCTTTTGAGCCTTCTCTCCTTGCTTGTTAGATCCTGTCCAGGATCATGTATTGAACTTAATTGTCACTGTCTCTTAAGTTCCTTTTTTTAAAAAAAAAGTGGAAACACTTTTTCAATAAACTTTCCCAGCTCACCCACACTCAAGCAACAGTTCAGTGAGATTAATCACATTGACAGTATTGTGGTACCTTCCATCATTATAACTTTCCCTTCTTCCCAAACAAACCCTGTACCCAGTGTGCATTAACTTCCCATTTCCTTGCCCCCTGCTGCTAGCAAACTGTTCTAATTTCTGTTTCTTTGAGCTTGCATATCATCTGATATTTTCTTTATGGTTTCCATGGGGATTAAATTTAGCATCTTAAATCCATAACAATAGCTCTTGCTTGATACTAACTTTAAAAGCATGCACAAACCATGTTCCTATATCTTTCCATCCCTCCATCTTTATGTACAATTTGATGTAGTTTTTTTCACAAGTTATATGTTTATACATTATGAGTCCCAAACCACTGATTTCTCATTACATTTTATATTTTGCCTTTTAGATCCTGCAGGAGGTAAAAAATGGAGTTGCAAACAGAGACTGGTGTTTGTATATACCCATGTTGGTACCCTTACCGATCTTTGTTTCTTCAAGCAGCTTCGATCTATCATCTATTATCTTTTCCCTTTCCTGTAGAACACCCTTTAACATCTCTTGTAGGACCAGGCTAGTAATGAAAGTTCCTCAGCTTTTGTTTCTCTGGGAATGTCTTAGTTTATCTCTTATTTTTGAAAGATATTTTTACCAGATATAGAATTCTTGGTTGGCAGTTTTTTTTGCTATCAAAACTTTAAAAATGGCATCCCACTGCCTTCTTTCCTCTGTGGTTTCCAATGAGAAATTGGTACTTAATCCCTTTTATAAATCAGCACTTAATCCGTTGTATGTGACATGTTGCATCTCTCTTATGGCTTTCATTTTTGGCTTTGGAAGATTTCTTTTAACGTGGCATGGTATGGATCTATTTGAGTTAATCCTTGTGCTGGTTTGAAAGGATTATCTGCCCTAGAAAAGCCATGTTTTAATCCTGGTCCATCTTGTGGAGGCAGCTGTTTCTTTTCATCTCTGTTCAGCACTGTAGGTTGGAAAGTTGATTAGATTATTTTCACACAGATGTGGCGTACCCAGTTGGGGGTATTAAGCTTTGATTACAGGGGTATGTGACTCCACCTATTCCAGTCTTGATTAGTTTACTGGAATCTGTTAAAAGAGGAGACATTTTGGGAAAAGCTGCAGAGCCCAGGTAGCCAGAGAACTTTGAAGATGAAGAAGGGAAATGCCCCTGGGATAGCTTCATGAAACGAAAAGCCTGGAGAGAAAGCTAGCAGACATCACCATGTTCACCATGTGCCTTACCAGTTGAGAGAGAAACCCTGAACTTCATTAGCCTTCTTGAAGCAAGGTATCTTTTCCTGAATACCTTAGATTTGACATTTCCTTAGCCTTGCCTTAATTTGATCATTTTCATGGCCTTAGAACTGTAAATTTGCAACTTAATAATTTCACCTTTTTAAAAGCTGTTCTGTTTCTGGTATATAGCATTCCAGCAGCTAGCAAACTAGAACAATCCTGTTTGAGTATCTTGGATGATGTCTGTATTTATAATGTCTTTCATTAAACTTGGGAAGTTTTCTGCCTTTGTGTATGTGTTTGTGTATGCACCAGGAAACAAACCCAGGTCTCCGGCATAGCAGAGTACTCTGCCTGCTGAGCCACTGTGGCCTGCCCAGCCTTTTTTTTTTATATTCTCTTTTTTTTTTTCCTTTTGGAATTCCTGCAGTTCGTATATTGATTTACTTGATGGTGTCCCGCAGGTTCCTTAGGTTCTGTTCATTTTTCTTTACTTTTTGCTTCCTGATCGGATAATTTCAATTGTCTTATCTTTATTTTCACTGATTTTGTTCTTCTGCCGGTTCCAATCTTCTTTTGAACCCTTCTGGGGAATTTTTAACTATTTTTGCTGTTGTCTTCAGCTCTGTTTGGTACTTTTCCACAATTTCCATTTCTCAAATGATACTCTCTTTGAGCATATGTACACACTTTTTCTTTTTTCAAAGTCTTTTTCTTTCTTTTTTTTTTTATTAATTAACGGAAAAAAAGAAATTAACCCAACATTTAGAAATCATACTGTTCTACATATGCAATCAGTAATTCTTAACATCATCACATAGATGCATGATCATCATTTCTTAGTACATTTGCATCGGTTTAGAAGAACTAGCAACACAACCGAAAAAGATATAGAATGTTAATATAGAGAAAAAAAATAAAAGTAATAATAGTAAGAACAAAACAAAACAAAACAAAAACCTATAGCTCGGATGCAGCTTCATTCAGTGTTTTAACATGATTACTTTACAATTAGGTATTATTGTGCTGTCCATTTTTGAGTTTTTGTTTCTAGTCCTGTTGCACAGTCTGTATCCCATCAGCTCCAATTACCCATTATCTTACCCTGTTTCTAACTCCTGCTGAACTCTGTTACCAATGACATATTCCAAGTTTATTCTCGAATGTCGATTCACATCATTGGGACCATACAGTATTTGTCTTTTAGTTTTTGGCTAGACTCACTCAGCATAATGTTCTCTAGGTCCATCCATGTTATTACATGCTTCATAAGTTTATCCTGTCTTAAAGCTGCATCATATTCCATCGTATGTATATACCATATTTTGTTTAGTCACTCGTCTGTTGATGGAGATTTTGGCTGTTTCCATCTCTTTGCAATTGTAAATAACGCTGCTATAAACATTGGTGTGCAAATGTCCGTTTGACTTTTAGCCCTTAATTCCTTTGAGTAGATTCCCAGCAATGGTATTGCTGGGTTGTATGGCAATTCTATATTCAGCTTTTTGAGGAACCACCAAACTGCCTTCCACAGTGGTTGCATCATTTGACATTCCCACCAACAGTGGCGAAGTGTGCCTCTTTCACCGCATCCTCTCCAGCACTTGTCATTTTCTGTTTTGTTGATAATGGCCATTCTGGTGGGTGTGAGATGATATCTCATTGTGGTTTTGATTTGCATTTCTCTAATGGCCAGGGACATTGAGCATCTATTCATGTGCCTTTTGGCCATTTGTATTTCCTCCTCTGAGAGGTGTCTATTCAAGTCTTTTTCCCATTTTGTAATTGGGTTGGCTGTCTTTTTGTTGTTGAGTTGAACAATCTCTTTATAAATTCTGGATACTAGACCTTTATCTGATATGTCGTTTCCAAATATTGTTTCCCATTGTGTAGGCTGTCTTTCTACTTTCTTGATGAAGTTCTTTGATGCACAAAAGTGTTTAATTTTGAGGAGTTCCCATTTATTTATTTCCTTCCTCAGTGCTCTTGCTTTAGGTTTAAGGTCCATAAAACCGCCTCCAATTGTAAGTTTCATAAGATATCTCCCTACATTTTCCTCTAACTGTTTTATGGTCTTAGACCTAATGTTTAGATCTTTGATCCATTTTGAGTTAACTTTTGTGTAGGGTATGAGATATGGGTCTTCTTTCATTCTTTTGCATATGGCTATCCAGTTCTCTAGGCACCATTTATTGAAGAGACTGTTCTGTCCCTGGTGAGTTGGCTTAACTGCCTTATCAAAGATCAAATGTCCATAGATGAGAGGGTCTATATCTGAGCACTCTATTCGATTCCATTGGTCGATATATCTATCTTTATGCCAATACCATGCTTTTTTGACCACTGTGGCTTCATAATATGCCTTAAAGTCAGGCAGTGCAAGACCTCCAGCTTCGTTTTTTTTCCTCAAGATGTTTTTAGCAATTCGGGGCACCCTGCCCTTCCAGATAAATTTGCTTATTGGTTTTTCTATTTCTGAAAAATAAGTTGTTGGGATTTTGATTGGTATTGCATTGAATCTGTAAATCAGTTTAGGTAGGATTGACATCTTAACTATATTTAGTCTTCCAATCCATGAACACGGTATGCCCTTCCATCTATTTAGGTCTTCTGTGATTTCTTTTAGCAGTTTTTTGTAGTTTTCTTTATATAGGTTTTTTGTCTCTTTAGTTAAATTTATTCCTAGGTATTTTATTCTTTTATTTGCAATTGTAAATGGGATTCGTTTCTTGATTTCCCCCTCCGCTTGTTCATTGCTAGTGTATAGAAATGCTACAGATTTTTGGATGTTGATCTTGTAACCTGCTACTTTGCTGTACTCATTTATTAGCTCTAGTAGTTTTGTTGTGGATTTTTCCAGGTTTTCGATGTATAGTATCATATCGTCTGCAAACAGTGATAGTTTTACTTCTTCCTTTCCAATTTTGATGCCTTGTATTTCTTTTTCTTGTCTAATTGCTCTGGCTAGAACCTCCAACACAATGTTGAATAATAGTGGTGATAGTGGACATCCTTGTCTTGTTCCTGATCTTAGGGGGAAAGTTTTCAATTTTTCCCCATTGAGGATGATATTAGCTGTGGGTTTTTCATATATTCCCTCTATCATTTTAAGGAAGTTCCCTTATATTCCTATCCTGTGAAGTGTTTTCAACAGGAAAGGATGTTGAATCTTGTCAAATGCCTTCTCTGCATCAATTGAGATGATCATGCGATTTTTCTGCTTTGATTTGTTGATATGGTGTATTACATTAATTGATTTTTTTATGTTGAACCATCCTTGCATACCTGGGATGAATCCTACTTGGTCATGATGTATAATTCTTTTAATGTGTTGTTGGATATGATTTGCTAGAATTTTATTGAGGATTTTTGCATCTGTATTCATTAGAGAGATTGGCCTGTAGTTTTCTTTTTTTGTAACATCTTTGCCTGGTTTTGGTATGAGGGTGATGTTGGCTTCATAGAATGAATTAGGTAGTTTTCCCTCCGCTTCAATTTTTTTGAAGAGTTTGAGGAAAGTTGGTACTAATTCTTTCTGGAATGTTTGATAGAATTCACATGTGAAGCCGTCTGGTCCTGGACTTTTCTTTTTAGGAAGCTTTTTTTTTTTTTTTTTTTCATCACAATCTTTTTATTTTCTTTTTTTTGAGAAAAATAACATATATACAAAAAAGGAATACATTTCAAAGCACAGTGCAACAATTAGTTGTAGAACAGATTTCAGAGTTTGGATGGGTTACAATTCCACACTTTTAGGTTTTCACTTCTAGCTGCTTTAAGATACTGGAGACTAAAAGAGATATCAATATAATGATTCAGCAATCATACTCATTCGTTAAACCCTACCTTCTCTGTGTAACTCCACCATCACCTTTGATCTTTCTCCCACTCTTTAGGGGTATTTGGGCTCTGGCCATTCTAATACTTTCATGTTGGAAGGAGCTGTCAATAATATGGGGTAGGGAGATGGAACTAGCTGATGTTCTGGAGAGGCTGGGCCCCCATCACCTGCCTTTCTTGACTGCCAGCTGCTAGAGGAGACTCTTGTCTCATTCATCTCTGTCAGACCCAGCATCCGGCCTGGCCCAGCAGACATGCAATAAATGTTTGTTAAACTGAATTGAAACCACATTTCTCCTCTTCCTTGTCTCATCTCTGGTCCTCTGCCCTCCCTTTGGTCTGGCAAGATATTCCCTTTCCTTGGATGCAAGAAGAGCGTCCCTGGGACTTCTCCAGGGAATCTGCCCCTCTGGCCTTCTCCCTGAAGCCCAGCCCCTAGCTGGAGGTCCTCGGTGTCCTCAGCCCAGCCGCCCTCCCTTTTGCTCCTCACCCTGCCTGGGGCTGGCAGTGCTATCTTGTCCTTGGACCCTCATCTTCTTTTTTTTTTTTTTTTTTTTTTTTTTTATTAATTAAAAAAAGAATTAACAAAACAATTAGAAATCATTCCAATCTACATGTACAATCAGTAATTCTTAATAACATCACATAGTTGCATATTCATCATTTCTTAGTACATTTGCATCAATTTAGAAAAAGAAATAAAAAGACAACAGAATAAGAATTAAAACAATAATAGAAAGAAAAAAAAACAAAAACAAAAAACCTATACCTCACATGCAGCTTCATTCAGTGTTTTAATATAATTGCATTACAATTGGGTAGTATTGTGCTGTCCATTTCTGAGTTTTTATATCCAGTCCCGTTGTACAGTCTGTATCCCTTCAGCTCCAATTATCCCTTCTCTCTTTTTTTTTTTTAATTAACGGAAAAAAAGAAATTAACCCAACATTTAGAGATCATACCATTCTACACATGCAATCATTAATTCTTAACATCATCACATAGATGCATGATCATCATTTCTTAGTACATTTGCATTGGTTTAGAAGAACTAGCAACATAACCGAAAAAGATATAGAATGTTAATATAGAGAAAAAAATAAAAGTAATAATAGTAAAATCAAAACAAAACAAAACAAAACAAAACCTATAGCTCAGATGCAGCTTCATTCAGTGTTTTAACATGATTACTTTACAATTAGGTATTATTGTGCTGTCCATTTTTGAGTTTTTGTATCTAGTCCTGTTGCACAGTCTGTATCCCTTCAGCTTCAATTATCCATTGTCTTACCCTGTTTCTAACTCCTGCTGAACTCTGTTACCAATGACATATTTCAAGTTTATTCTCGAATGTCCGTTCACATCAGTGGGACCATACAGTATTTGTCCTTTAGTTTTTGGCTGGATTCACTCAGCATAATATTCTCTAGGTCCATCCATGTTATTACATGGTTCATAAGTTTATCTTGTCTTAAAGCTGAATCCATTCTGCCATTCTATGTCTTTTGATTGGGAAATTCAGTCCATTAACTTTTAGTGTTATTACTGTTTGGATAATATTTTCCTCTACCATTTTGGCTTTTGTATTATATATATCATATCTGATTTTCCTTCTTTCTACACTTTACTCCATACCTCTCTCTTCTGTCTTTTCGTATCTGACTCTAGTGCTCCCTTTAGTATTTCTTGCAGAGCTGGTCTCTTGGTCACAAATTCTCTCAGTGACTTTTTGTCTATAAATGTTTTAATTTCTCCTTCATTTTTGAAGGACAATTTTGCTGGATATAGGAGTCTTGGTTGGCAGTTTTTCTCCTTTAGTGATTTAAATATATCATCCCACTGTCTTCTAGCTTCCATGGTTTCTGCTGAGAAATCTACACATAGTCTTATTGGGTTTCCCTTGTATGTGACAGATTGTTTTTCTCTTGCTGCTTTCAAGATCCTCTCTTTCTCTTTGACCTCTGACATTCTAACTAGTAAATGTCTTAGAGAATGCCTATTTGGGTCTATTCTCTTTGGGGTGCGCTGCACTTCTTGGATCTGTAAATTTAGGTCTTTCATAAGAGTTGGGAAATTTTCAGTGATAATTTCTTCCATTAGTTTTTCTCCTCCTTTTCCCTTCTCTTCTCCTTCTGGGACACCCACAACACGTATATTTGTGCGCTTCATATTGTCATTCAGTTCCCTGATTCCCTGCTCAAGTTTTTCCATTCTTTTCCCTATAGTTTCTGTTTCTTTTTGGAATTCAGTTGTTCCATCCTCCAGTTCACTAATTGTAGCTTCTGTCTCTTTAGATCTACCATTGTAGGTATCCATTGTTTTTTCCATTTTTTCTTCTTTGTCCTTCACTCCCACAAGTTCTGTGATTTGTTTTTTCAGATTTTCTATTTCTTCTTTTTGTTCAGCCCATATCTTCTTCATGTCCTCCCTCAATTTATTGATTTGGTTTTTGAAGAGTTTTTCCATTTCTGTTCGTATATTCAGCATTAGTTGTCTCAGCTCCTGTATCTCATTTGAACTATTGGTTTGTTCCTTTGATTGGGCCATATCTTCAATTTTCCGAGCGCCATCCATTATTTTCTGCTGGTGTCTGGGCATTTGATCAGATCTCCCTGGGTGTGGGACCCAGCTGGTTGAAAGGTTTTTCTGTGGAATCTCTGGGCTCTGTTTTTCTTTTCCTGCCCAGTAGGTGGCGCTCGTGGCGGTCGTTTGTCTGCGGGGCAGTCAGCCCGGGAAACCGCGCGTGGAGGCGGGGGCCGCTGGCCGTGGCTTGGGGGAGTGCCGGTCCAAATTGCCCAGCTGGCCCGAGACGCCAAGCGTGACGGGAGGGCCCCGCTATCCAATGTTCCCAGTCAGACCGGGGAGCCACGTGCGTGGAGGGGACCCCAGACGCCAGCCACCCCAGCCGGGAAAACGTGCACCCCTCGGGTATCTCACAGCAGTGGATTCTCCCTACCCGTTCAGCCGTTCCAGAATGGGGTACGCTGTCTTTTTTGGTCTCTGTCGTGACTCCAGGAGCTGTTTTGTATTGTTTCTGTTTCTTTAGTTGCTTTTCTGGAGGGGGAACTAAGAGCGCGTCTTACTAAGCCGCCATCTTCTCCGGAAGTCCGCTTTTTAGGAAGCTTTTGAATGACTAATTCAATTTCTTTACTTGTGATTGGTTTGTTGAGGTCATCTATGTCTTCTTGAGTCAAAGTTGGTTGTTCATGCCTTTCCAGGAACCCGTCCATTTCCTCTAAATTGTTGTATTTATTAGCATAAAGTTGTTCATAGTATCCTGTTATTACCTCCTTTATTTCCGTGAGGTCAGTAGTTATGTCTCCTCTTCCATTTCTGATCTTATTTATTTGCATCCTCTCTCTTCTTCTTTTTTTCAATCTTGCTAAGGGCCCATCAATCTTATTGATTTTCTCATAGAACCAACTTCTGGTCTTATTGATTGATTTTCTCTATTGTTTTCATGTTTTCAATTTCATTTATTTCTGCTGTAATCTTTGTTATTTCTTTCCTTTTGATTGCTTTGGGATTAGTTTGCTGTTCTTTCTCCAGTTCTTCCAAGTGGACAATTGATTCCTGCATTTTTGCCTTTTCTTCTTTTCTGATATAGGCATTTAGGGCAATAAATTTCCCTCTTAGCACTGCCTTTGCTGCGTCCCATAAGTTTTGATATGTTGTGTTTTCATTTTCATTCGCCTCGAGGTATTTGCTAATTTCTCTAGCAATTTCTTCTTTGACCCACTCGTTGTTTAGGAGTGTGTTGTTGAGCCTCCACGTATTTGTGAATTTTCTGGCACTCCGCCTATTACTGATTTCCAACTTCATTCCTTTATGATCCGAGAAAGTGTTGTGTATGATTTCAATCTTTTTAAATTTGTTAATACTTGCTTTGTGACCCAGCGTGTGGTCTGTCTTTGAGAATGATCCATGAGCACTTGAGAAAACGGTATATCCTGCTGTTGTGGGATGTAATGTCCTATAAGTGTCTGTTAAGTCTAGCTCCTTTATAGTAATATTCAGATTCTTTATTTCTTTATTGATCCTCTGTCTAGATGTTCTGTCCATTGATGAGAGTGGTGAGTTGAAGTCTCCAACTATTATGGTATATGAGTCTATTTCCCTTTTCAGTGTTTGCAGTGTATTCCTCACGTATTTTGGGGCATTCTGGTTCGGTGCGTAAATATTTATGATTGTTATGTCTTCTTGTTTAATTGTTCCTTTTATTAGTATATAGTGTCCTTCTTTGTCTCTTTTAACTGTTTTATATTTGAAGTCTAATTTGTTGGATATTAGTATAGCCACTCCTGCTCTTTTGTGGTTGTTATTTGCATGAAATATCTTTTCCCACCCTTTCACTTTCAACCTATGTTTATCTTTGGGTCTAAGATGTGTTTCCTGTAGACAGCATATAGAAGAATCCTGTTTTTTAATCCATTCTGCCAATCTATGTCTTTTGATTGGAAAATTCAGACCATTAACATTTAGTGTTATTACTGTTTGGATAATATTTTCCTCTAACATTTTGCCTTTTGTATTATATATATCGTATCTGGTTTTCCTTCTTTCTACACTCTCCACCATACCTCTCTCTTCTGTCTTTTCGGTTCTGACTCTAGTGCTCCCTTTAGTATTTCTTGAAGAGCTGGTCTCTTAGTCACAAATTCTCTCAGTGACTTTTTGTCTGAGAATGTTTTAATTTCTCCCTCATTTTTGAAGGATAATTTTGCTGGATATAGGTGTCTTGGTTGGCAGTTTTTCTCTTTTAGTAATTTAAATATATCATCCCACTGTCTTCTAGCTTCCATGGTTTCTGCTGAGAAATCTACACATAGTCTTGTTGGGTTTCCCTTGTTTGTGATGGTTTGTTTTTCTCTTGCTGCTTTCAAGATCCTGTCTTTCTCTTTGACTTCTGACATTCTAACTGGTAAGTGTCTTGGAGAACGCCTATTTGGGCCTGTTCTCTTTGGAGTGTGCTGCACTTCTTGGATCTGTAATTTTAGGTCTTTCATAAGAGTTGGGAAATTTTCAGTGATAATTTCTTCCATTAGTTTTTCTCCTCCTTTTCCCTTCTCTTCTCCTTCTGAAACACCCACAACACGTATATTTGTACGGTTCATATTGTCCTTAAGTTCCCTGATACCCTGTTCAAATTTTTCCATTCTTTTCCCTATAGTTTCTGTTTCTTTTTGGAATTCAGATGTTCCATCCTCCAAATCACTAATTCTATCTTCTGTCTCTTTAAATCTATCATTGTAGGTATCCATTGTTTTTTCCATCTTTTCTAGTTTATCCTTCACTTCCATCAGTTCTGTGATTTGTTTTTTCAGTTTTTCTATTTCTTCTGTATGTTCAGCCCATGTCTTCTTCATGTCCTCCCTCAATTTATCGATTTCAGTTTTGAAGAGGTTTTCCATTTCTGTTCGTATATTCAGCATTAGTTGTCTCAGCTCTTGTATCTCATTTGAACTATTGGTTTGTTCCTTTGACTGGGCCATATTCTCAATCTTCTGAGCATGGACCGTTATCTTCTGCTGCTGACGTCTGTGCATTTAGTCAGATTTCCCTGGGAGTCGGACCCAACAAGGTTGTAAGATTTTTCTGTGAAATATCTGGGTTCTGTTTTTCTTATCCTGCCCAGTAGGTGGCGCTTGTCGCACACGTTTGTCTCACATGTTTGGAAGGGATCCCCCCGGTCACCAATCTCCGCGGACTGGGGATTTCCGATCCAATTCTCTCTGTTGGTTCGGGGGGCCGCGCGTGGTGGGGGCGTCAGCCGCCGCAGCTTGAGGGGACCCTGTGGCTGGTCGCCGGCTGCAGCGAGCCTGGGGAATTCAC
The DNA here is from genome assembly GCF_023851605.1 of Tamandua tetradactyla. Taxonomy (NCBI): domain Eukaryota; kingdom Metazoa; phylum Chordata; class Mammalia; order Pilosa; family Myrmecophagidae; genus Tamandua; species Tamandua tetradactyla. The sequence continues at coordinate 52,673,758 of NC_135332.1, forward strand.
CACCGGACCAGGAAGTTGCCCGCGGGGGAGGAGCGTCGGTCACCAGCCGCCGCGGCCTGGGGAATTCCCCACAGGACCAGGAAGCCGCCCGCGGGGGAGGGCCACCGCGGATTGGGTAGCCCTCTGATCCAAGACTCGTAGCCGGACCAGGAAGCCGCCCGCAAAAGCGGGACGCCGGCCACCTCGGCTTGGGAAACTTGCCTTCCGAGACTGTCAGCCGGCCCGGGAAGGAGGGAGGTAGGAGCTCCGGCCGCCACAGCTGCCACTGCTCGGGAAATCGCGCGCCGCTCGGGGATCTCACCGCAGCCGAGTCTCGCAGTCAGACTAGCCAGTCCAGACTGGGGTACGCTGTGTGTCCATTCCCTGCCGTGGCCCTGGGAGCTGTTCTGCACTGTTTCAGTTCACCTAGTAGTTGCTTTGGAGAAGGAACTAAGACGCACGTACCTTACTAAGACGCCGTCTTGGCCCCGCCCTCCTAAAGTCTTTTCTAATGTGCCCCAGATCTGGTCCTTCTCATCAATGATTTTTGCGTCTTTAAACTTATCTTTTGCCTGGGCCATCACTTCCTGTTTCTTTGTATGTTTTATAATCTTTTGTGACATTTTGATATTTTAATGTATTATCCCTGCAGTTTAGACACTGAGGCATCTGTTCCTTAAGCTTGTATCCAACTAGTGTTATGACAGAGCTTTCCTTGAATACCAGGAGCTAACTAAAACACACATACACACACAAGAAAACAAAACAAAACCCAAAAAAGGTAAAAAGAAAAGACGTTTTTCCTAGTCTATGTAGCCTGAGCTGTATAAGTGCATTACTCCAAGGCGGTTTTATACAATGAGTTTCCCTGATCTCTCTGTGCATGCCTCATGGGCACATGGCCCCAGGAATTCACCGTTTGCATTGATGCAGTGTCCGCTCTTCTCAAGGAAAGGAGTTCCTCATGGTCCTGGGCAGAGTGCTTTTATATTCTACAACCAGCAAGTCCCTTGCTCCAGGCAGCCATGACTTGACTGCTCCTGTAGCATTCTGCAGGAGTGCTCTGTAAGCTGCCTTCTATATACAAGGCAAGTTTTCGGACAGTGAGCCTGCTATGAGTATCCTGTTTCAGACCCTCAGGCCACTATCAGTCAAATTGTGTCATACATACACACTCCCAGAATGTGCAGGAGAGTTATTCTGTTCCCTATGGGACTAGGACAGGTGTCTGCACTAGGAGCAAGGGCCGCCTCCGTTCTGAACTGGTGAGGGAATGAAGGAGGCGCCAAGAGTTCTATTGCCTTTATTTTTTTAAACTTTTAAAACTGTATAGTATAACATATATACAAAATTAAAAAATAAAAAAGCAATAGTTTTCAAGGCACTCTTCAACAAGTGGTTACAGGACAGATCCCAGAGTTTGTCATGAGCTACCATATGATCTTCTCATGTTTTTCTTTCTAACTGCTCCAGAATATTAGAGGATAGAGGGCTTAAATACTTTTATTATCACCGTCGACTTTTATTCCTTCTTTTTTTGTGAACAATAACATATATGCAAAAAAGCTATAAATTTCAAAGCACAACACCACAATTAGTTATAGAACATATTTCAGACTTTGACATGGGTTACAATTTCACAATTTTAGGTTTTAACTTCTAGCTGCTCTAAAATACTGGAGACTAAAAGAGATCAATTTAGTGATTCAGCATTCACATTCTTGTTAAATCCTGTCTTCTATGTATTAACTCCAATATCACCTTTGATTTTTCCATACCTTTTTTTAGGGTTGTTTGGGGTATGGCAATTCTAAATTTTTGATATTGGAAGGGTCTATTACTAATATGGGATAGGGAGATGGAGCTATATCTGATGTTCTGGAGAGGCTGGGCTAGGTTTCAGGATTTGTATGAACGAAAGACCCATCTGGAGGTTATAAGTTTCTGGAAAGTTACTCTGATGCCTAGAAAGAGCCCTTGTGGAATCTTATATATTGCCCTAGATGTTCTTTAGGATTGGCTGGAATGGTCCTGGTTGGGGATTGGCAGGTTATGATAGGTAGCAAGGTCTTCCTGAAGCTTGTGTAAGAGCAACCTCCAAAATAGCCTCTTGACTCTATTAGAAATCTCTCTGACACTGATACTTTATTTTTATTCTTTTCCCCCTTTTCATTAGGATGCAATTGTTGATTCCATGGTGCCAGGTCTGAATTCATCCCTGGGAGTCATCTTGCACGTCGCCAGGGAGACTGTCACCCCTGGAAGTCATGTCCCACATAGTGGGGAGGGCAATGATTTCACTTGCAGAGTTGGACTTAGAGAAACTGAGGCCACATCTGAGCAACAACAGAGGTCCTCCAGAAGTAACTCTTAGGCATGCCTATAGGTAGTGGAAGCTTCTCTGCTACCTACATAAGCTTCACCAGAGTAAGCCTCATGGTCGAGGGCATGGCCTATTGATATGGGTGTTCCTAAAGTTTGACACCGTAAAGCGAATTCCCTGATTGTAAGGTCTAATGGTTCCATAGTCTTTCTCCCCTCCCTCAGGGAACTTTGCCAGTGCTTTTTGATTCTCTGCTTAATATACTCTAGGATGTTTCCAGGCATTACAATAATCTGTAAAGGATTAAAGGACCTCTTTCTTATTCTGTGTTTCAGTTGTTCAAATGAACTATATAGATAGGTTGAATTAGAGTATGCACTACAGAACATTTCAGTTCCACACCAAATAAACCAATAAACATTGGTCTCAAAGAGTATGTGTGGTTCTAAAATATAGAAACTGTCTTCATTACCTATTTGGAATTTTCTGTCTTAACAGTTATGATTGTGAATAGAGATAGTTTTGTTTCTTTCTTTCCAATCCGAATGCCCTTTATTTCTTTTTCTTCTCATATTGTACTGGTTTGGTCCTTCAGTAAAATGTTGAATAGATGTGGTGAGAGTGGTTATTCTTGCCTTGTTTCCAGTCTTAGGGAGAAAGTATTGGTTGTTTATCATTACATATGTTATGAGCTGTAGGCTTTTTATAAATACCCTTTATCGGGTTAAGAAAGTTCCATTCTGTTTGTATTTTATGTAGTATTTTTGTTATGAATGAATTGAACTTTGTCAGATGCTTTTCATTAATTGATTGTCACCCCTGGGACAATCCCCATTTGGTCATGATTCGTTTTGTAACTTGCTGAAGTCTATTTGGTTTTTTTTTTCATAATTTTTGCATTGATATCCATGTGGAATATTGGTCTGTAGCTTTTTTTTCTGGTTCATATCTGGTTTTAGTATCATGGCAAAGTTGACTTTATAAGTTTGTAAGTGTTTTAAGTGCTGGGAGAGCTGATGTAGAACTGATTCATTTTGAGTTAATTTTTGTATGTGGTATGAGGTAGGAATACATTTTATTTTGTTGCATGTGGGTATCCAGTTTTCTGAGCACCATGTATTAAATAGTCTGTTCTTTCCTCATCGAGTAGACTTGGCATGCTTGTTAAAAATGGATACAGGTGTGTGAGTTTATTTCTGTGTGGGTTTAAATTCTATTCTGTTGGTCAATTTATCTGTCCTCATGCCAGTATCACACTGTTTTGATTACTGTAGATTTATAATAAATTTTGAAAACAGGAAGTGTGAGTCCACCAACTTTGTTTTTTTTTTCAAGATGGTTTTGACTTTTCAGTACTCTTGCCATTCATTTTCCGTAATATTAACATCTTTTTTTTTAAATTGACAGTTCTTCACACACATACATTCCATACCTGGTGTACAATCAGTACCTCACAGTTTTCATCACATAGTTGTGTATTTGTCACCGTGATTATTTTTTAGAACATTTGCAACACTACAGAAAAAGAAAAAAGAAAAAATACATACCATATCCTTTATCCCTCCCTCATTGACCACTAGTATTTCCATCTACCCAATTTATTTTATCCCTTATCCCCCCCTTTTATTAATTTGTTTGTTTGTTTTTAGCCATATATTTTTTTAAACTCATCTGTCCATACCCTGGATAAAAGGAGCGTCAGACACAAGGTTTTTCACAATCACACAGTCACATTGTAAAAGTTACACGTTTATACAGTTGTTTCAAAAATCAAGGCTACTGGAACACAGCTCCACAGTTTCAGGTACTTCCCTCCAGCAACTTCAATACACCATAAACTAAAAAGCGATATCCTACATGAGAATAACCTCCCAGATAACCTCTCGACTCTATTTGGAATCTCTCAGCACTGAGACTTTATTTTGTCTCATTTTGCTCTTCCCCCTTTTGACCAAGAAACCTTTCTCAATCCCTTGATGCTGGGTCCCTGCTCATCCTGAATTACCAGGGAAATTTACACCCCTGGAGTCATGTCCCATGTAGTGGGGAGGGCACTGAGTCCACCTGCTGAGTTGGCTTAGAGAGAGACACCACATCTGAGCAACAGAGGAGGTTCTCTGATTTTCCCTGATGTTAACATCTTAAATGTACATTTGTCAAAACTAAGAAATTAACACTGGTATAATGCTATTAACTAAACTACCGATTTTATTCAGATTTATCTGGTTTTCTCATTAGTGTTACTTTTCTGTTTGAAGGTCCAGTCAGGATATCAGTTTGCATTTAATGGATTTAGATTTTTAGTTCTAGTTCTGCCATTAACTGTGACCTTAGGCAAGTCTCTCGACCTTTCAGGTTCTTGTCTATAAAATAAATATTGACTTATAAGATATTTAAGGTTTCTTTTATCTCTTCTGATAAAAGTTCTCAGTCTGTTTATATCTGTCCTATAATGTGTCCTATTTTTACTTTAAAAGAAATAGATTCTAATTTAGATAATACAGCAGATCTCTTTGAGGGTAAAATGATTGTATGATTATTTTCATCTTGTTATTTTTCTTTATTATTAAAGGAAAACTATATACTGAATTTTGGGACTACTCACATGAGCTTTTTCTTCCATTTGAACAAAAAAATAAAGAACAACAAAAGCAGGGTTTGTGTTTTGACTTATTCTGTCCCTAAGTATTAGTTAATGAATTGTTCTATGTAATTATGTGGTTATTAAAAGGGAAGAGATGTAACATGTTGTTAAACTGGAGTGTCTTTTTTTACTTGGAAGGAAGGGTATAATGCGTAGAAATGTGACCTAAAAGTGGACTTAGAAAAAAAAAAGTGAATTTTCATATAAAGGAATTAAAAATGAAGATACCTGAGAGTGGATCTAAAGTGGTCCATAGTTTACTTCTTATTAGTACTTCTTTTAGCATGGTTTGGTAAATTATGTTTTAAATTGTAGCCCTTTCTGTTTCTAAGCTAGGTATATGTTAGGAAGACTATCATAAAATAGTCGTATTTATTCATCAGGTTCTTCTATCCAGAAATTATTGAACATAACCAGCTCATGGTTTTGATGAATAATCGACTTATTTTGATTGAATGGTAGGCTCAGCTTAGGAACTTCATGTACTATGCTTGCAGAAATTCAGGTTTAGGTTTAATATGAGGCCTAGGAATATGCGTTTTAAATGAAAACACTAGTGAATTCTTTTTTTTTTTAAATTTATTAATTAAAAAATAAAATTAAACAATATACATAATCAGTAATTCACAATATCATCACTTAGTTGCATATTCATCATTTCTTAGAACATTTGCATTAATTCAGAAAAAGAAATAAAAAGACAATAGAAAAAGAAAGAAAACGAACACAGGAAAGAAAAAAAAAGATTATACCTACCATACCCCTTTCCCCTCACTTTCATTGATCACTAGCATTTCAAACTAAATTTATTTTAGCCTTTGTTCCCCCTATTATTTATTTTTATTCCATATGTTCTACTCTTCTGTTGATATGGTAGATAAAGGGGTCATCAGACACAAGGCTTTCGCAATCACAGAGTCACGTCGTGAAAGCTGTATCATTATTCAGTCATCCTCAAGAAATATGGCTACTGGAACACAGCTCTACATTTTCAGGCAGTTCTCTCCAGCTTCTCCATTACATCTTGAATAACAAGATGATATCTACTTGATGCATAAGAATAACCTCCAGGATAACCTCTCGACTCTGTTTGGAATCTCTCAGCCATTGACACTTTGTCTCATTTCACTCTTCTCCCTTTTGGTCGAGAAGGTTTTCTCAATCCCTTGATGTTAAGTCTCAGCTCATTCTAGGGTTTTTCTCAATTCCTTTTTCTTTTCTTTTTTTTTTTTTAACATGGGCAGGCACCGGGAGTTGAACCTGGGTCCTCTGGCATGGCAGGCGAGAACCCTGCCTGCTGAGCCATTGTGGCCTGCCCTCTCAATCCCTTGATGCTGAGTCTCCGCTCATTCCACGATCTCTGTCCCACGTTGCCAGGAAGTCCACACCCCTGGGAGTCATGTCCCACATAGAAAGGGGTAGAGTGGTGAGATTGCTTGTTGTATTGGCTGGAGAGAGAGAGACCATATCTGAGCAACAAACAGGCTCTCTTGGGGGTGACTCTTAGGCCTAATTTTAAGTAGGCTTCACCTATCCTTTGTGGGGTTAAGTTTCATATGAACAAACCCCAAGACTAGGGGCTCAGCCTATAGCTTTGGTTGTCCACACTGCTTTTGAGAATATCAAGAATTCAACTTGGGGAAGTTGAATTTCTCCCCGTTCTCACCATTCCCCGAAGGGGGCTTCGCAGATACTTTTCCACTCATTGATTGAATCTCTCTGAGATTCATCGGGGCATCACTCTGGATAAACCAGTAAAGTCTCATGTCCTACCTGAGATTCCAAGTACTTATGTCATTCAATCAAACTATCTACATAAGTTATATTAGGAAATGCACTAGTCAAAATATGAATTTTTTAACAAACATTTTTTGCTTTAGTCTCACACAAAAGGTGACATTTTTAAATATTAATTACCATCTATTTTCAGTACCCTGCAATAATAGCATTCCTTTGTTCTTCCTCATGCAAAAACATTTTTAAAATTGTACCTTGTACATTTCACTATTATTATACACTCTAGGCATTCCTAGATTATACCATCTCAATCTTTAACATCTATCTTTCTTTCTGATTTCATTTATGCCCCAGCCCTCCTCCCTCTATCATTTTCATATGCAGCTTCATTCAGTGTTTTAACATAATTGTATTACAGTTAGGTAGTATTGTGCTGTCCATTTCTGAGTTTTTGTATCCAGTCTTGTTGTACAGTCTGTATTCCTTCAGCTCCAATTACCCAATATCTTACCCCATTTCTATTTCCTGATGGTCTCTGTTACCAATGAAATATTCCAAGTTTATTCACTAATATAAGTTCATATCAATGAGACCATACAGTATTTGTCCTTTAGTTTTTTACTAGTTTCAACTCAGCATAATGTTCTCAAGGTCCATCTATGTTGTTAAATACTTCATAAGTTTATTCTGTCTTAAAGCTGCATAATATTCCATCGTATGTATATACCACCGTTTCTTTAGCCACTCGTCTGTTGATGGGCATTTTGGCTGTTTCCATCTCCTTGCAATTGTAAATAGTGCTGTTATAAACATTGGTGTACAAGTGTCCGTTTGTGTCTTTGCCCTTAAGTCCTCTGAGTAGATACCTAGCAGTGGTATTGCTGGGTCATATGGCAATTCTATATTCAGCTTTTTGAGGAACCACCAAACTGCCTTCCACAGTGGTTGCACCATTTGACATTCCCACCAACAGTGAATAAGTGTGCCTCTTTCTCCACATCCTCTCCAGCACTTGCCATTTTCTGTTTTGTTGATAATGGCCATTCTGGTGGGTGTGAGATGATATCTCATTGTGGTTTTGATTTGCATTTCTCTAATGGCCAGGGACGTTGAGCATCTCTTCATGTGCCTTTTGGCCATTTGTATTTCCTCTTGTGAGAAGTGTCTGTTCAGATCTTTTTCCCATTTTATAATTGGATTGGCTGTCTTTTTTTTTTTCATTCAACATAAATTTATTGGATACTTTTTTATTAATTAAAAAAATGAACAAACAAAACATTGAGATATCATTCCATTCTACATATATAATCAGTAATTCTTAATATCACATAGTTGTATATTCATCATTTCTTAGAACATTTGCATAGATTGAGAAAAAGAAATAAAAAGACAACAGAAATAAAAACAAAACGATAACAGAGAAAAAAAAAGATTATACATACCAGACCCCTTACCCCTCGCTTTCATTTACCACTAGCATTTCAAACTAAATTTATTTTAACATTTGTTCCCCCTATTATTTATTTTTATTCCAAATGTTCTACTCTTCTGTTGATATGGTAGATAAAAAGAGCATCAGACAAAAGGTTTTCACATTCACTGAGTTACATCGTGAAAGCTATATCATGGTTCAATCAGCATCAAGAAACATGGCTACTGGAACACAGCTCTACGTCTTCAGGCAGTTCCCTCCAGCCTCTCCACTATATCTTGAACAACAAGGTGATTTCTACTTAATGCGTAAGAATAACCTCCAGGATAACCTCTGGACTCTGTTTGGAATCTCTCAGCCATTGACACTTACTTAGTCTCAATTCACTCTTCCCCCTTTTGGTCAAGAAGGTTCTCTCAATCCCCCTTTTGGTCAAGAAGGTTCTCTCAATCCCTTGATGTTAATTCTCAGCTCATTTTAGGGTTTTTCTCAGTCCCTTGATGCTGAGTCTCAGCTCATTCCAGGATCTCTGTCCCACGTTGCCAGGGAGGTCCACACCCCTGGGGGTCATGTCCCATGCAGCGAGGGGGAGGGTGGTGAGACTGCTCGTCATGTTGGCTGGAGGGAGAGTAGATTGGCTGTCTTTTTGTTTTTGAGTTGAACAATCTCTTTATAAATTCTGGATACTAGACCTTTATCTGATATGTTATTTCCAAATATTGTCTCCCATTGTGTAGGCTGTCTTTTTACTTTCTTGATGAAGTTCTTTTTGATGTACAAAAGTGTTTAATTTTGAGGAGTTCCCATTTCTTTCTTTCTTCACTTCTCTTGCTTTAGGTGTAAGGTCTATAAAACCACCTCCAATTATAAGATTTATAAGATATTTCCCTACATTTTCCTCTAATTGTTTTATGGTCTTAGACCTAATGTTTAGATCTTTGATCGATTTTGAGTTAACTTTTGTATAGGGTGTGAGATATGGGTCCTCTTTCATTCTTTTGCATATGGATATCCAGTTCTCTAGGCACCATTTATTGAAGAGACTGTTCTGTCCCAGGTGAGTTGGCTTGACTGACTTATCAAAGATCAAATATCCATAGATGAGAGGGTCTATATCTGGAAACTCTATTCGATTCCATTGGTCAGTGTATCTATCTTTATGCCAGTAACATGCTGTTTTGACCACTGTGGTTTCATAATATGCCTCAAAGTCAGGCAGCATGAGACCTCCGGCTTCGTTCTTTTTCCTCAAGATACTTTTAGCAAATCGGGGCACCCTGCCCTTCCAGATAAATTTGCTTATTGGTTTTTCTATTTCTGAAAAGTAAGTTGTTGGGATTTTGATTGGTATTGCATTAAATCTGTAAATCAATTTAGGTAGAATTGACATCTTAACTATATTTAGTCTTCCAATCCATGAACACGGTATGCCCTCCATCTATTTAGGTCTTCTGTGATTTCTTTTAACAGTTTCTTGTAGTTTTCTTTATATAGGTTTTTTGTCTCTTTAGTTAAATTTATTCCTAGGTATTTTATTCTTTTAGTTGCAATTGTAAATGGAATTTGTTTCTTGATTTCCCCCTCAGCTTGTTCATTACTAGTGTATAGAAACACTACAGATTTTTGAATGTTGATCTTGTAACCTGCCACTTTGCTGTACTCATTTATTAGCTCTAGTAGTTTTGCTGTGGAGTTTTCAGGGTTTTCAACATATAGTATCATATCTTCTGCAAACAGTGATAGTTGTATTTCTTCCTTTCCAATTTTGATGCCTTGTATTTCTTTTTCTTGTGTAATTGCTCTGGCTAGAATTTATATGTTGAATAACAGTGGTGATAGTGGATATCCTTGTCTTGTTCCTGATCTTAGGGGGAAAGTTTTCAGTTTTTCCCCTTTGAGGACGATATTAGCTGTGGGTTTTTCTTATATTCCCTTTATCATTTTAAGGAAATTCCCTTGTATTCCTATCCTTTGAAGTGTTTCAACAGGAAAGGATGTTGAATTTTGTCAAATGCCTTCTCTGCATCAATTGAGATGATCATGTGATTTTTCTGCTTTGGTTTGTTGATATGGTGTATCACATTACTTGATTTTCTTATGTTGAACCATCCTTGCATACCTGGGATGAATCCTACTTAGTCATGATGTATAATTCTTTTAATGTGTTGCTGGATTCGATTTCCTAGAATTTTGTTGAGGATTTTTGCATCTATATTCATTAGAGAGATTGGTCTGTAGTTTTCTTTTTTTGTAATACCTTTGCCTGGTTTTGGTATGAGGGTGATGTTGGCTTCATAGAATGAATAAGGTAGCTTTCCGTCCACTTCAGTTTTTTTGATTGTGCAGGATTGGTACTAATTCTTTCTGGAATGTTTGGTAGAATTCACATGTGAAGCCATCTGGTCTTGGACTTTTCTTTTTGGGAAGGTTTTTAATGACTGATTCACTTTCTTTACTTGTGATTGGTTTGTTGAGGTCATCTATTTCTTCTCGAGTCAAAGTTGGTTGTTCATGCCTTTCTAGGAAGTTGTCCATTTCATCTACATTGTTCTATTTATAAGCGTAAAGTTGTTCATAGTATCCTGTTATTACTTCCTTTATTTCTGTGAGGTCAGTGGTTATGTCTCCTCTTCCATTTCTGATCTTATTTATTTGCATCCTTTCTCTTCTTCTTTTTGTCAGTTATGCTAAGGGCCCATCAATCTTATTGATTTTCTCATAGAACCAACTTCTGGTTTTATTCATTTTCTCAATTATTTAACAAAGGATAATTTTTCAGTTATTGTTTTCTTGTTTCTTGCCCTGCTTGTAAGGTGGCTTTTCCCTCCCCACCCTTAGGAAGGTTTACATAGGGATTATACACTCCATCCGGGTTTTCCCGGACTAAACTGGCCTCCTCTCAGGGGGAAGAAGTCACCTGCATCAGTTTTCCCTGAGGGTGAGACCCAGCAGGTCAAAAGACTTTCTTGTGAAATCTTGGGCTCTGTATTTCTTTTCCTGCCCAGTATGTGGCGCTTGTCTGCCTGTGGATCCCACCAACAAAAGATGTTGCGGCACCTTTAAGTTTGGAAAACTGTCCCTGCTGGGGGCGTGGTAGATACAGAGGAGAGGTTGTAGGCTGGTTTTAATGGCTTGAAATTGCCAAGCCTTGGGTTCTGAATTCCTTGAGAGAGGGATTCCACCTGAGTTGGGCTTCACCCCTCCCCTGGGGAAGGCACAGGCGGGAGACAGCCCTGAAAGCAGTCCGTTACTGCCTATGCCTGGGGCAGTTGCAGCCCGAGGAGTCCCACCGTTGAATCCAGAGGCAGCCAAGCCTCTGTAGAAACAGCCACGAAAAACTCCATTTTGTCCCCTTTCCTCTTTTTTGGTTAGCCCAATAAGCGACCTCTGCCTTTACCAGGTTCACCTGAGCTGGGGGCCTATTTTTAGTAGTCAGAATTTGTTTATTAATGCCACAATTGGTGTTTGGTTGGACTCAGTCCCTGCTACTGTTAGACTGTCTTTCCTTTCCCTCTGGGAAGCCGCCTGTGGGGAAGGGGTGCCAGGTGCCGTCCGCCGTGGCTTGGGGAACGCACAGTTCTGGGGAGACTCACAGCTGGTCCAGATGGAGGTACGCTGTGTGTCTGGTCACTATCGTGGCTCCGGGAGCTGTTCTGTACTGTTTCTGGTTATTTAGTAGTTGTTCTGGAGGACGAACTAAAACACACACATTGCTAAGCCACCATCTTGGCCCCCTCTCAATTGTTTTCATGTTCTCAATTTTATTTATTTCTGCTCTAATCTTTGTTATTTCTTTCCTTTTGCTTGCTTTGGGGTTAGTTTGCTGTTCTTTCTCCAGTTCTTCCAAGTGGACAGTTAATTCCTGAATTTTTGCCCTTTCTTCTTTTTTGATATAACCGTTTAGGGCAATAAATTTCCTTGTGAGCACTGCCTTTGCTGCATCCCATAAGTTTTGATTTGTTGTGTTTTCATTTTCATTCACCTCGAGATATTTACTGATTTCTCTTGTAATTTCTTCCTTGACCCACTGGTTGTTTAAGAGTGTGTTGTTGAGCCTCCACATATTTGTGAATTTTCTGGCGCTCTGCCTATTTTTGATTTCCAACTTCATTCCTTTATGATCTGAGAAAGTGTTTTGTGTGATTTCAATCTTTTTAAATTTGTTGAGACTTGCTTTGTGACCCAGCGTGTGGTCTATCTTTGAGAATGATCCCTGAGCACCTGAGAAAAAGGTGTATCTTGCTGTTGTGGGGTGTAATATCCTATAAATGTCTGTTAAGTCTAGCTCATTTATTGTAATATACAAATTCTCTGTTTCTTTATTGATCCTCTGTCTAGATGTTCTGTCCATTGATGAGAGTGGGGTATTGAAGTCTCCATCTATTGTGGTAGATGTGTCTATTTCCCTTTTCAGTGTTTGCCTCATGTATTTTGGGGTATTCTGGTTCGGTGCATAAATATTTATGATTGTTATGTCTTCATGTTGAATTGTTCCTTTTATTAGTACATAGTATCCTTCTTTGTCTCTTTTAACTGTTTTACATTTGAAGTCTAATTTGTTGGATATTAGTATAGCTACTTCTTCTCTTTTCTGGTTTACTTGCATGAAATATCTTTTCCCAACCTTTCACTTTCAACTTATGTTTATCTTTGGGTCTAAGATGTGTTTCCTGTAGTCAGCATATAGAAGGATCCTGTTTTTTAATCCATTCTGCCAGTCTATTTCTTTTGATTGGGGAGTTCAATACATTAACATTTAGTGTTATTACGGTATGGGTAGTACTTTCTTCTCCCATTTTGCCTTTTGTATTTTATATGTCAAATCTAATTTTCCTTCTTTCTACACTCTTGTCCACACCTCTCTCTTCTGTCTTCGTAACTGTCTCTAGTGTTCCCTTTCGTATTTCTTGCAGAGCTGGTCTCTTGGTCACAAATTCTCTGTGATTTTTTGTCTGAAAATGTTTTAATTTCTCCCTCTTTTTTTTTATTAATTAAAGAAGAAAAAGAAATTAACGCAACATTTAGAGATCATTCGAATCTACATATGCAATCAGTAATTCTTAACATCAGCACATAGATGCATGATCATCATTTCTCAGTACATTTGCATCAATTTAGGAAAAGAACTAGCAAAACAACAGAAAAAGATATAGAATGTTAATATAGAGAAAAAAAATAATAGTAAAAAAAAAGGAAAAAGAAAAAAAAGACAAACAAACAAACAGACAGACAAAAAAAAAAAGCAAAAAAACCTATAGCTCAGATGTAGCTTCATTCAGTGTTTTAACATGATTACTTTACAATTAGGTATTATTGTGCTGTCCATTTTTGAATTTTTGTATCTAGTCCTGTTGCACAGTCTGTATCCCTTCAGCTCCAATAACCCATTATCTTACCCTGTTTCTAACTCCTGCTGGACTCTGTTACCAATGACATATTCCAAGTTTATTCTCGAATGTCGGTTCACATCAGTGGGACCATACAGTATTTGTCCTTTAGTTTTTTACTAGACTCACTCAGTATAATGTTCTCTAGGTCCATCCATGTTATTACATGCTTCATAAGTTTATCCTGTCTTAAAGCTGCATTATATTCCATCGTATGTATATACCACAGTTTGTTTAGCCACTCGTCTGTTGATGGACATTCTGGCTGTTTCCATCTCTTTGCAATTGTAAATAACGCTGCTATAAACATTGGTGTGCAAATGTCCGTTTGTGTCTTTGCCCTTAAGTCCTTTGAGTAGATTCCCAGCAATGGTATTGCTGGGTTGTATGGCAATTCTATATTCAGCTTTTTGGGGAACCGCCAAACTGCCTTCCACAGTGGTTGCACCATTTGACATTCCCACCAACAGTGGAGAAGTGTGCCTCTTTCTCCGCATCCTCTCCAGCACTTGTCATTTTCTGTTTTGTTGATAATGGCCATTCTGGTGGGTGTGAGATGATATCTCATTGTGGTTTTGATTTGCATTTCTCTAATGGCCAGGGACATTGAGAATCTCTTCATGTACCTTTTGGCCATTTGTATTTCCTCTTCTGGGAGGTGTCTGTTCAAGTCTTTTTCCCATTTTGTAATTGGGTTGGCTGTCTTTTTGTTGTTGAGTTGGACAATCTCTTTATAAATTCTGGATACTAGACCTTTATCTGATATGTCATTTCCAAATATTGTTTCCCATTGTGTAGGCTGTCTTTCTACTTTCTTGATGAAGTTCTTTGATGCACAAAAGTGTTTAATTTTGAGGAGCTCCCATTTATTTATTTCTTTCTTCAGTGCTCTTGCTTTAGGTTTAAGGTCCATAAAACCGCCTCCAATTGTAAGTTTCATAAGATATCTCCCTACATTTTCCTCTAGCTGTTTTATGGTCTTAGACCTAATGTTTAGATCTTTGATCCATTTTGAGTTAACTTTTGTATAGGGTGTGAGATATGGGTCCTCTTTCATTCTTTTGCATGTGGATATCCAGTTCTCTAGGCACCATTTATTGAAGAGACTGTTCTGTCCCAGGTGAGTTGGCTTGACTGCCTTATCAAAGATCAAATGTCCATAGATGAGAGGGTCTTTATCTGAGCACTCTATTCGATTCCATTGGTCGATATATCTATCTTTATGCCAATACCATGCTGTTCTGACCACTGTGGCTTCATAATATGCCTTTAAGTCAGGCTGCGTGAGACCTCCAGCTTCGTTTTTTTTCCTCAAGATGTTTTTAGCAATTCGGGGCACCCTGCCCTTCCAGATAAATTTGCTTATTGGTTTTTCTATTTCTGAAAAATAAGTTGTTGGGATTTTGATTGGTATTGCATTGAATCTGTAAATCAGTTTAGGTAGGATTGACATCGTAACTATATTTAGTCTTCCAATCCATTAACACGGTATGCCCTTCCATCTATTTAGGTCTTCTGTGATTTCTTTTAACAGTTTTTGTAGTTTTCTTTATATAGGTTTTTTGTCTCTGTAGTTAAATTTATTCCTAGGTATTTTATTCTTTTAGTTGCAATTGTAAATGGGATTCGTTTCTTGATTTCCCCCTCCGCTTGTTCATTGCTAGTGTATAGAAATGCTACAGATTTTTGAATGCTGATCTTGTAACCTGCTACTTTGCTGTACTCATTTATTAGCTCTAGTAGTTTTGTTGTGGATTTTTCCGGGTTTTCAACGTATAGTATCATATCGTCTGCAAACAGTGATAGTTTTACTTCTTCCTTTCCAATTTTGATGCCTTGTATTTCTTTTTCTTGTCTAATTGCTCTGGCTAGAACTTCCAACACAATGTTGAATAATAGTGGTGACAGTGGACATCCTTGTCTTGTTCCTGATCTTAGAGGGAAAGTTTTCAATTTTTCCCCATTGAGGATGATATTAGCTGTGAGTTTTTCATATATTCCCTCTATAATTTTAAGGAAGTTCCCTTGTATTCCTATCTTTTGAAGTGTTTTCAACAGGAAAGGATGTTGAATCTTGTCAAATGCCTTCTCTGCATCAATTGAGATGATCATGTGATTTTTCTGCTTTGATTTGTTGATATGGTGTATTACATTAATTGATTTTCTTATGTTGAACCATCCTTGCATACCTGGGATGAATCCTACTTGGTCATGATGTATAATTCTTTTAATGTGTTGTTGGATACGATTTGCTAGAATTTTACTGAGAATTTTTGCATCTATATTCATTAGAGAGATTGGTCTGTAGTTTTCTTTTTTTGTAATATCTTTGCCTGGTTTTGGTATGAGGGTGATGTTGGCTTCATAGAATGAATAAGGTAGCTTTCCATCCACTTCAATTTTTTTGATTGTGCAGGATTGGTACTAATTCTTTCTGGAATGTTTGGTAGAATTCACATGTGAAGCCGTCTGGTCCTGGACTTTTCTTTTTGGGAAGGTTTTTAATGACTGATTCACTTTCTTTACTTGTGATTGGTTTGTTAAGGTCATCTATGTCTTCTTGAGTCAAAGTCGGTTGTTCATGTCTTTCCAGGAACCCGTCCATTTCATCTAAATTGTTGTATTTATAAGCGTGAAGTTGTTCATAGTATCCTGTTATTACCTCCTTTATTTCTGTGAGGTCAGTAGTTATGTCTCCTCTTCCATTTCTGATCTTATTTATTTGCATCCTCTCTCTTTTTCTTTTTGTTAATCTTGCTAAGGACCCATCAATCTTATTAATTTTCTCATAGAACCAACTTCTGGTCTTATTGATTGATTTTCTCTATTGTTTTCATGTTTTCAATTTCATTTATTTCTGCTGTAATCTTTGTTATTTCTATCCTTTTGCCTGCTTTGGGATTAATTTGCTGTTCTTTCTCCAGTTCTTCCAAGTGGACAGTTAATTCCTGCATTTTTGCCTTTTCTTCTTTTCTGATATAGGCATTTAGGGCAATAAATTTCCCTCTTAGCACTGCCTTTGCTGCGTCCCATAAGTTTTGATATGTTGTGTTTTCGTTTTCATTCGCCTCAAGGTATTTACTAATTTCTCTTGCAATTTCTTCTTTGATACACTCGTTGTTTAAGAGTGTGTTGTTGAGCCTCCACGTATTTGTGAATTTTCTGGCACTCCACCTATTTTTGATTTCCAACTTCATTCCTGTATGATCTGATAAAGTGTTGTGCAGGATTTCAATCTTTTTAAATTTGTTAATACTTGCTTTGTGACCCAGCGTGTGGTCTATCTTTGAGAATGATCCATGAGCACTTGAGAAAACGGTGTATCCTGCTGTTGTGGGGTGTAATGTCCTATATATGTCTGTTAAGTCTAGCTCATTTATAGTAATATTCAGATTCTCTATTTCCTTATTGATCCTCTGTCTAGATGTTCTGTCCATTGATGAGAGTGGTGAATTGAAATCTTCAACTATTATGGTATATGTATCTATTTCCCTTTTCAGTGTTTGCAGTGTATTCCTCACGTATTTTGGGGCATTCCGGCTCGGCGCATAAATATTTATGATTGTTATGTCTTCTTGTTTAATTGTTCCTTTTATTAGTAGATAGTGTCCTTCTTTGTCACTTTTAACTGTTTTACATTTGAAGTCTAAGTTGTTGGATATTAGTATAGCTACTCCTGCTCTTTTCTGGTTGTTATTTTCATGAAATATCTTTTCCCAAGCTTTCACTTTCAACCTGTGTTTATGTTTGGGTCCAAGATGTGTTTCCTGTAGACAGCATATAGAAGAATCCTGTTTTTTAATCCATTCTGCCAGTCTATGTCTTTTGATTGGGGAATTCAGTCCATTAACATTTAGTGTTATTACTGTTTGGATAATCTTTTCCTCTACCATTTTGCCTTTTGTATTATGTACATCATATCTGATTTTCCTTCTTTCTACACTCTTCTCCATACCTCTCTCTTCTGTCTTTTCGTATCTGACTCTAGTGCTCCCTTTAGTATTTCTTGCAGAGCTGGTCTCTTGGTCACAAATTCTCTCAGTGACTTTTTGTCTGTGAATGTTTTAATTTCTCCCTCATTTTTGAAGGATAAATTTGCTGGTTATAGGAGTCTTGGTTGGCAGTTTTTCTCTTTTAGTAATTTAAATATATCATCCCACTGTCTTCTAGCTTCCATGGTTTCTGCTGAGAAATCTACATATAGTCTTATTGGGTTTCCCTTGTATGTGATGGTTTGTTTTTCTCTTGCTGCTTTTAAGATCCTGTCTTTCTCTTTGACTTCTGACATTCTAACTAGTAAGTGTCTTGGAGAACGCCTATTTGGGTCTGTTCTCTTTGGGGTGCGCTGCACTTCTTGGATCTGTAATCTTAGGTCTTTCATAAGAGTTGGGAAATTTTCAGTGATAATTTCTTCCATTAGTTTTTCTCCTCCTTTTCCCTTTTCTTCTCCTTCTGGGAAACCCACAGCACGTATATTTGCGCGCTTCATATTGTCCTTGAGTTCCCTGATCCCCTGTTCAAGTTTTTCCATTCTTTTCCCTATAGTTTCTGTTTCTTTTTGGAATTCAGATGTTACATCCTCCAAATCACTAATTCTATCTTCTGTCTCTTTAAATCTGTCATTGTATTTATCCATTGTTTTTTCCATCTTTTCTACTTTGTCCTTCACTTCCATAAGTTCTATTTTTTGTCTTTTCACTTTTTCTATTTCTTCTTTTTATTCAGCCCATGTCTTCTTCATGTCCTCCCTCAATTTATCGATTTCGTTTTTGAGGAAGTTTTCCATTTCTGTTCGTATATTCAGCATTAGTTGTCTCAACTCCTTTATCTCATTTGAACTATTGGTTTGTTCCTTTGACTGGGCCATATTTTCAATATTCTGAGCGTGATCCGTTATCTTCTTCTGGCGTCTGGGCATTTAATCAGATTTCCCTGGGTGTTGGGCCCAACAGGTTGAAAGATTTTTCTGTGAAATCTATGCATTCTGTTTTTCTTATCCTGCCCAGTAGGTGGCGCTTGTGGCACTCGTTTGTCTGCGGGTCCCACCAGTAAAAGGTGCTGTGGGTCCTTTAACTTTGGAAAACTCTCGCCGTGGGGGAGGTTCACCAGCCGAAGCGGCTTGGAGGAGTGCCAATCCGAATATCCCTCCGACCCGGGGATCTGAATGCGGGGAGGGTTGCCGGCCGCCGCAGCCCAGGAGCGCGCCTGTCCGAATCTCCCAGCTGGCCCAGGGCGCCAAGCGTGGCGGGAGGGCACCAGCCGCCGCGGCCTGGGAAAGTGCACCGTTCCCAACTGGACTGGGAAGCCACGTGTTTGGAAGGGACCCTGGTCACCGTTCTCCGCAGCCTGGGGATCTCCGATCCAATTCTCTCAGCCGGCCCGGGAAGGAGGGAGGGAGGGACTCCTGCTGACCCGGCCCGGGAAGCCCACATCCCCCAGCGATCCCACCGGAGCGGGTTCTCCCAGCCCGTCAGCCATTCCAGGGTGGGGTACCCTGTCTTCTTGATCTCTGTCGTGGCTCCAGGAGCTGTTCTGTATCGTCTCTACTCCCCCAGTAGCTGTTCTGGAGGAGGAACCAAGACCCGTGCATCTTACTAGGCCTCCATCTTCTCCCGAAGTCTTCTCCCTCATTTTTGAAGGACAATTTTCCTGGATATAGAATTCTTGGTTGGCAGTTTTTCTCTTTTAACAATTTCAATATATCGTCCCACTGTCTTCTCGCCTCCATGGTTTCTGCTGAGATATCTACACATAGTCTTATTGGGTTTCCCTTGTATGTGATGGATCGCTGTTCTCTTGCTGCTTTCAAGATCCTCCCTTTCTCTTTAACCTCTGACATTCTGACTAGTAAGTGTCTTGGTGAACATCTATTTGGATCTGTTCTCTTTGGGGTATGCTGCACTTCTTGGATCTGTAATTTTAAGTCTTTCATAAGAGTTGGGAAATTTTCAGTGATAATTTCTTCCTTGAGTTTTTCTCCTCCTTTTCCCTTCTCTTCTCCTTCTGGGACACCCACAACATGTATAGGTGTGCGGTTCATATTGTCATTCAGTTCCCTGATCCCCTGCTCAAGTTTTTCCATTTTTTCCCCTGTAGTTTCTGTTTCTTGTCGTATTTCAAATGTTCCGTCCTCCAGTTCACTAATCCTGAGTTCTGCCTCTTGAAATCTAATATTGTAGGTTTCCATTGTTTTTTTCATCTCTTTTACTGTACCTTTCATTCCCATAAGTTCTGTGATTTGTTTTTTCAGACTTTCCATTTCTTCTTTTTGTTTATTCCTTACCTTCTTTATATCCCCCCCTAATTCATTGATTTGGTTTTTGATGAGGTTTTCCGTGTCTGTTCGTATATTCTGAAGTAATTGTTTTAGCTCATGTATGTCATTTGAACTATTGGTTTGTTCCTTTGATTGGGCCATATCTTCAATTTTCCTGGTGTGATTTGTTATTTTTTGCTGACGTCTAGACGTTTAATGACCTTAATTAGTTTATTCTGGAGATTGCTTTAACTTCTCTTACCTAGGGTTTTCTTGCTAGATGAATTTGTTGTCTGTGTGTTCTTTGACCTTCAGTTCACCTTTTTCTAGACCTCTAACTTAGGTTTTGTTTAACAGAGGATAATTTTTCAGTTCTTGTTTTCTTGTATCTTGCCCTACTTGTGTGGTGCCTTTTCCCTCCCCACCCATAGGGGGGTCTACATAGGTATTATAGACTCCAGCTGGGTTGTACCGGACTATAGTGGCCTCCTATCAGGGGAAGGAGTCACCTGCATCAATTTTCCCTCAGGGTGAAACCCAGCAGGTTGAAGAACTTTCCTGTGAAGTCTCTGGACTCTGTTTTTCTTATCCTGCCCAGTATGTGGTACGTGTCTGCCTGCAGGTCCCACCAGTATAAGATGATGCGGTACAGTTAACTTTGGCAGAGTCTCCCTGTTGGGGGCATGGTGGAGACAGAGGAGAGGTTGTAGGCTGGTTTTATTGGCTTCAAATTACCAAGCCCTAGTGTCTGAATTCCTTGTGGGAGGGATTCCACCTGAGTTGGGCTTCACCCCTCCCCTGGGGAAGGCACAGGCTCCAGACAAGCCCTCAGATGAGCTTGTTTCTGCCTGTGCCTGGAGCACTTGCAGTCTGAGAAGCCTGTTGCTGCATCCAAGGCAGTCAAACCTTTGTAGAAACATAGCCAGAAAATCCTCTGTTTCCTTCTTTTTTTTTTTTTTTTCTTTTTCTGTCAGCCCTGCCTCCTTGGCGCTGGGGCAGAAATGAGCGACCTCCGGCTTGTCCAGGTTCACCCGAGCTGGGGGTCCTTTTTTTCTTTTAATTTTTTAAATTAATTTTTGAATTAATAAAAATTTACAGGAAAGAAATAAACATTCTTAATATGTAATCATTCTATTCTACATATATAATCAGTAATTCACAGTATCATCACTTAGTTGCATATTCATCATCATGATCATTTCTTAGAACATTTGCATCAGTTCAGAAAAGGAAATAAAAAGACAACAGAAAAATAAAACGAAAACAGAAAAAAAAGATTATACATACCATACCCCTTACCCCTCACTTTCATTGATCATTAGCATTTCCAAATAAATTTATTTTAACATTTGTTCCCCCTATTATTTATTTTTATTCCATATGTTCTACTTGTCTGTTGACAGGGTAGATAAAAGGAGCATCAGACACAAGGTTTTCACAATCACACAGTCACATTGTGAAAACTTTATCATTATACAATCATCATCAAGAAACATGGCTACTGAAACACAGCTCTACATTTTCAGGCAGTTCCCTCCAGCCTGTCCGTTACATCTTGAATAACAAGGTGATATCTACTTAATGCATAAGAATAACCTCCAGGATAACCTCTGGACTCTGGAATCTCTCAGCCGTTGACACTTTGTCTCATTTCACGGGGAGCTATTTTTAGTAGTCAGAATTTGTTAGTTAATTATACAATTCGTGTTTGATTGCTGCTCAGTCCCTGCTGTTGGTAAAGTCTCTTTCCTTTCCCCTCTGGGAAGCAACCTGTGGGGGATGGGCGCCGGCCGCCTTAGCTTAGGGAACTCATCGTTCTGGGGGGGCTCGCAGGCAGTCCACTGGTCCAGACTGGGGTACGCTGTGTGTCCGGTCACTGCCATGGCCCCAGGAACTGTTCTGTTCTGTTTCTTGTTATTTAGTAGTTGTTTTGGAGGATGAACTAAAATGCGCTGTTGTTAAGCTGCCATCTTGGCCTGGAAGCTCTCAAGTAATATCAGGAGCAAACACATTTAAAAAAAGCTATATTTATATTAGCAGAGTTAATTTCCTTAAGGAATTTTAAAAACGTTTTTAGTTTTCAAATATAATGAATATATAAAAAAATCAAGTCTCAAAGTATATTGAAGCAAATAGTTATAGAACAGATTTCAGAGTTTGATATCGATTAGAGTTCCACAATTTACTTTTTTCGTTCTAGCTGCTCCAAGACACTGGAGACTAAAAGAAATACCAGTATAATGATCCAGCAGTCATATTTATTTGTTAAATACTGTCTTCTCTGTTATAATAGCTCCTTCTCCTTTGGTACTTCTCCCAGTCTTTAGGGGTATTTGGGCTATGTCCATTCTAACTTTTTCACATTGGATCGGGGTGTCGATAATATGGGATAGGGTATGAAACTAGTTGATATTCTTGAAGAGGCTGGCTACTCTGGATTTCAGGGCTTATCTGGCCTAGTAACCATCTGGAAGTTGTAGGTTTCTGGAAAGTAATCTTAGTGTGTGAAACTTTTTTGGAATCTCAGATAAAGCCCTAGTTCTTTAGGGTCGACAGGAATGGTTTTGATTGGGGTTTTCGCAAACCCTGGTAATTAGCAATATCTAGCTGAGTCTAGCATAAGACTAGCTTCCAGAATAGCCTCTCCACTCTATTTGAACTCTCTTAGCCACTGATATCTTATTTTGTTATATTTCTTTTCTCCTTTTTGGTCAGGAAGGCAGTGTTGACACCATGGTGCCAGGGCCAGGTTCATCTCCCTTGTTGCCAGGGAGAGTTGCATCTGGACATAACAGAGGGTAAGGTAATGATTTTTCCTTCCAGAATTGGGCCTAGAGAGACAGTGGCCACATCTGAGCAAACAAAAGAGGTTTTCTGGAAGTAACTCTTAGGCATTACTATAAGTAGACTTAGCTTCTCCGTTACAGAGAT
The DNA here is from genome assembly GCF_023851605.1 of Tamandua tetradactyla. Taxonomy (NCBI): domain Eukaryota; kingdom Metazoa; phylum Chordata; class Mammalia; order Pilosa; family Myrmecophagidae; genus Tamandua; species Tamandua tetradactyla. Next base: position 52,696,447 of record NC_135332.1, read on the forward strand.
AGACTTATACAAAAGGAAGTCTCAAGATCATGGATTTTCCCCCTGACTTGGGAGTCTCTAATGTTTGAGGTAGTATTAGGGATTTCCCCAGTGGTTATTCTCCTCCCTCAAGGAACATTACCATTACTTTTAAATTATCTGTCCAACATACTCTGGGATGTATCTGGGTATCATATTAAGCTATACAGAATTACAAACCCTTATTCCTATTCTGGGCTCCATGTCTTTCGGTTGATTTAATGAGCCATTTGACAGGTTGAATTAGATTATGTGTTAAAGAAAATTTAGGTTGTGGGCAACCCAAACCTCTCTTCCTTTGGTTTCATACAGGAGGTGAAGTTCTAAAATGCTGACAATGTCATCCTTACCCCTATATCCTGATTTACCTTAGTCTGGATCCTGTTGGCCTTGTTCTTATCTCTAATTTGAAGCCTGATCTCTTTTTAAGTTTCTTTAACAGTTGTTGTATGTAGCAGTGTTGACTTACGGAGTTTCAGAGCTCCAGCTCTGAGTCTTAGATATCACACAGGTTGAAACTGGCTAGTTTTGAATCCTTTCTTGTAAGAATGATAATTTTAAAGTGGAAAAGATAAAAGTTACAACAATTGGCCAGCATGTGAAGTACTACACCTGATTATAAATAGAAAAGACTTGTTCCTGAATTTTCTAAAAAACTAAAATACTGGATTGCAGAAAATAAGTTGGAGATCACTAGTAAGAAGTTTTGGTTGAGAATTTCTTCAGATCCTAATTATTTCTCCAGTGTGTCAAATAGCAACTTTTTTAAAAAGCAAATTTCCCAAATTCCCGTTATTGGAATAAAATTGGCTAAAGGCCTTATGAAGGAGTATTTTTTGTTTGTTTTATGTTTCTTTCTTTTCTGCTGTGATCATGTTCAAATGTTTATTTTCTGAAATACATCACTGAAAATTTCAGCTTTTATTTACCTCTTCAGAAAGTAAATAATTTCTCAAGATTCTACTCATTTTGCAATATGTATTTTAATCAGTTATCATAACTTACACACTAAAGTTAAGATGCTGATGTTTTCAGTGGAATATCATGATAAAATCAGTTTAATAATGCTCATTCAATATAATAGATTCTTGTCTAATGGAATCGTTCAAGTCCATTTTCAGTCTTACTTAAAGGATTATTAATAGATATGTATCTTGTACTTTTGGAAGATATATGTTGAATTCTTTCATGCTTTATTAATTCCTTTAAGTTTTAGTAATCTATATTAGACTTTGGTATGTATGAAGGGAATTAACTTTTGCTTTCTTGATTGCTGATCTGTTATAAGTTTTTTTAGCTTTTCGACTTGTTTGAACAGGTGTTAGATAGTTCAGAACAGGAATTTTTTTTTGTCTTTTTTTATTTTAACTATCACTTGCTTTTAGTAAGAATCCAGATTTACCTTTGCCTCACTTTTAGACATTAACATTCCTAGATAGTTTCTCTGCTTTTATATTGGCAGTCAATGGAAAATATAGATGTGAGGCATTTTATAGATAGAACTCATCTCTTTTTTAGGGATATGTTTATAAAATCTTGAGAGGAAGGCAGTTTTCAACAACCATTCAAATTGGTTTATTTAATTATGATATAATATGACTTCGCTATAAATGAAATTAGACTTTGAAAGTTTATAATAATCTTGTAGGATTTAGTTATTTGTAAATTAATTTTTTTATAGACTTTTTTGGTGATAACTCATACAACATAACATTTCACATTTTACTCATTTTTGAGTATACAGTTGTTTTAATTACATTCCTAGTGTTGTGGTACCATCACCACCATCTATTATAAAAACTTTCCCATCACCCCAAACAGAAATCCTGTACCCAATTAGCATTAATTCCCATTCCCTACCCTCACCTATGCTCTGGTATGTTACCTACTTTCTGTCTCTGAATTTGCATATGTTAGTTATTTTATATAAGTGAGATCATACAATATGAAATTATTGCATGAGCAGGCACTGGGAATCGAACCAAGTCTCCAGTATCACAGGCAGGAATTCTGCCACTGAGTCACTGTTGCACCACTCTAAATTTATTTTTAATAGTGTATATGTGGTTCTTTGTTATGTTAGAAACTTCCATACTAAATATTTTGCGAAGTTTTTTTTTAGGGAGGCTGTCTTCTGACATTCTTATTTCTGATTATTAATATGACTATAGCAGAAAATGCAGAGGCCTAAAGAAGATATATTAAACATTATTATTTTGGTGTGTGCCTTTTGGAATATAGAATAAAAATATCAATGCCTAGTTTTTATTTTTATTTTTTTAGCATATATTATGTTTCAGTTTGCTAATCCTGCTAGAATGCAATAAATCAGAAATGGATTGGCTTTTACAAAGGAGATTGATTAGGTTCCAAATATGCAGTTCTAAGGTCATGAAAATGTCCAAGTTAAGCCATCAACAAGAGGATACTTTCATTCAGGTAAGCCTGCTCGCGTTCAGGATTTTTCTGTCACTATAGGAAAGCACATGATGATGTCTGCTGGCCTGTCTCTTTTGTATTGGTTTCCAAAATGGCTCTCTCAGCTCCTTGGGTCCTTCTGTATTTCCATATGTCTATGTCTTGATTGCATCTCTCTGCTCTATGTATTGGCTGTGAACGCTCTCTCTCTCTCTCTGGGAGGTCTTTTAAAGACTTTAGTAAACTGATTAAGATTTTTCTGGGGGTACATAACAGTTTCAAAACAGCACACTGTGCTGCAGGTACTGTGCTAAACACTTAAGGACATTTTCTCATTAATCCTCAAATTTTATTGTTTTTTTATGATTTTATGACATGCTTATAAAAATAGGATTGTATGTTTATATAGTATTATATTTAATATATATAATATAATGTATAATATTTGTTTCATGTGATATTGTGGGCACCTTTCCATGCAAGGGCATATTGAACAATTTCATTGTTTTCAATGATGTAAAAAAATTTATTAAACCAATTCACTTCTTGGAACATGTTTATATTATTTCCCAGTGTTATAAACAGTATTATAATAGAACATCTTTCTATGAATATTATTTTGTTATTTTCATATGGTAAGATTCCTAGCATATGGTTGGTTCCACGGGCATACATTAATAACTTGGGTGCAACTCTGTCCTTCCTGCTCTTTAAAATGTAGATTGTAGACTTGAATTCCTCAATTCTGTAGTCTGAAATTCCAAAGGCCATCTACAACCTCTTTAGGTTCCTGAGGGCTTACATTCTTAATGACATTTCAATTCTCTCTTTTAATTTTTTGAATCCTATCTTCTGGCTGCTGTGTCGTGTTTCATGGTGTGTGGTGTGAAACTTGTTTTTTCAGTTTTGATAAATGAGATGAGCAAACACAATAAATTATTATTAAAAGCACTTGTAAATGTAGATTAAAAAAATGTTGATGGCATATAGGACAGAAGATGGGCTTAATGACAGTTACACAAAGACTTAATAGTAAATATTCCCTATACCTGTTCCTGATGTTGTTTGGCTGTTGAGTTCCACTTTGTCTTTACCCATTACTAGTACCCAGCTTTGTGCTCTCTTGCCACCTATTTTCTTATTGTCATCTTCCATCTTTGTCATCGCCTTACCAACTACCTGTGCGCGAATTCAGGTTTCTCTCTCATTTTATACAGAACTACATAGCCTCCTTTTATTGCTTGTGCCAATATATTAGATCCTAAGCAGTTCAGCAGAATACTTGATAGACAGTTTTCTTTCTAATTTTGGTGCCTGCTGTTAAGTGGAAATCATTTTTTTTTGCATATTTTAAAGAAATTTATTGTGGTAACACTTATACAATAGAAAATTTCCCATTTTAATCATTTTTAAGTATACAATTCAGTGATATCAATTCCATTCACAATATTGTGCCACCATCATGCCCATCCATGACCAAACTGATTACAATTTTTTTATAATAATATTTTTAGCTGAGCTATTTCATTTCACCATGTCTAAGTATGTCTAAATAATTCTTGCATCACATCATGTATGCACATAACACTAGTTATTGAAATGAGTGTGGGAGTACTATCTCTCTTCATTAAGTCTTTAATAAAGCATCTATGGCTGACCATGAATAACAGGTTTGAATAGCAGCCTCCTGAATAATGATGTACCTCCTACCTGAACCAAACACCATTGTTGTCAGGGGGTTGGGAGTTAAAAATTGGATAAAGAGTACTTTACTCTGTATGTGGAATGCCCTAGTGGAGATGTTCCAAAGAAATGGGTATTTGCAGAATAGAAAATATACATGAGATGATTCTTTATTATAAATCAGATGTTCAATTTTAATAGGAATATTTTTGTTGTTTGTCTTTTTCCTGGTTTATCTATGCTCCTTTTTCTGGTTTTAATTGTTTTGTACTTATAATAAAGAATTGAAAGTAACCCAAAGGTTTCTTTTGTTAGGCAGTATTCCAAACAGTAGGAAAAGATCTTTATTTCATGTCATTGGATGATAATGCTATTAAAGGTAACTTATTTTATAAAACAAAATAGCTTTATCACACAGAATTGCCAAGTCTGAAAGATAGCATTACCCTTATGCCCTGAATCAGAAATAATCTATCATTTTCTTTGAAAGTCAGTAGTAGAAGAAAAATAAAGACTCTTTAGCTGTTAATTGTGCTTATGGTGATAAGCATCAAGAAGAGGGTTTCTTGAAATGCCATGAGAAATTTGTTGTTTGAATTAATCTTGAAAGTGAAATTATGATTCTGATAAATGCATATTTTAAAGGATTTCCTTAGTAATTAGCTCATATGTTCAAATGATCCTTGCATGTCGAATAATCTCTTGAAATTTCTTTCTGGATTTTAATTTATCTATATGATAAGATTAAATTTATTGAAATGTAACAGGAATATTGGCTAATGCATCTTGTTCAAAAGTAGCACATTGGTTCTTTTTTTTTAACTTTTAAAATAGTATAATATAACATATATACAAAGCAAAGAAAGAAAAAAACAATAGTTTTCAAAGCACTCTTCAACAAGTAGTTACAAGACAGATTCAGATGTCATGGACTTCCATACCATCGTCTCAACTTTTTCCTTAGCTGCTCCAGAATGTTGGAGGCTAACTGGAAATTATATTTTACTTCCTACATAAATTTAAAAACAGACCTACCACTTTATGTTTGCATTCTTACTGTTGTATGAGATTGATTTGTATTAGGGTAACCAGTTTTCTATATCCCTACTGTTTCATATTTCACTACTATTTCGTTTTGATAAGTGAGAATGTTATCTTATTTTAATGTATATTACTGTTTGCTGGTTAGATTGAACATTTTTCCAAAGATATTTTGGCCTTTTCTGTTTCTTCTCTTGGGATTCTCATGTTCTTTTCTTTAAATAAAGATTTTCTAAAGTATATTATGGGAGACATTTATTTGATGGAACATTAAAAGGACATTACTAGCACAAAAAAGTGCATGGTTCAGTAAGTTTTGGATATACTGGCTCAATAAATTTAAGCATTCGTTATTGTTGGACTTTAATATGCTAACGTGCGTTATCAGTTATGGGGAATAGAACATGCTTGTTTGACTATACTATTCTTACAGATCATTTAATGGAACTAGTATGCTGCACAAACACACTGGAAAATTCTGCATTAAGCTCTTTTCCTGTTGTTATATCTGTCTTTTTCTTACTGTTTCATAAGTGCTATTTATACATTAGAAATTATTAACCCTTTATCTATTATGAATGAAATAATAAAAATGTTTAAGGTCACATTAATAAAGTATAAAAAATTTACCACATTATTCTAAAGTTCAGTCAAATAAATAAATTTGAAAATAATGAGGAAAATTTTAGAAAACAAGAATAATAATGGGGAGACATTATTTTATCAGATATTAAGGTGTAGTTTAAATGTAAATATACTGAAATCAGAATAGTTAGGCATTAATAGAACAGAAACTACAAAGAAGTCCAAGAACATAATTTAATATATTAGAAAGGTGGCACTTCAAATTGACCATTTATTTATAGAATAATAAAATTAGTCTCTATCTTAGTATCAGAATAACATTAAAAATGAATTAAAGATTTAAGTGTTTAAACAATAAAAGTGTAACATAACTATGAGAAAATATAACCAAATATGTTTTACTGAGGAAAGAGAAATATTTTGGTTTGGAAAGGTATTTATGACCATGGAACCCTAGCTAGAAATCTGAAAGAAAAATGTTAATTTAACTGTATTAAAATAAAAATGGGAACTGTACTAATAAGCAAAATTGAGATAGTTGATGAACTGGGAAATATACTTGGCAAAACATTTGATAAAGCAATACTTACTTTATTGATTATAATAATTTTTGTGTACAAAAGAATAGATGACCAGCAGAGTAGAAGAAATAGGTAACAGAGAATTTAATATCTTTTTTATTTGTTAATATAATATATATGTTTTAAAATTTTAAATATAAAAATGTATAAGTAATATAAAAGTGATAGGAAAAAAAGTTTTTTCTCATCATTCTTCCCAGTCCCATTCCTCAGAATTTTGTTTCTGACCTTACATATTTTTACCTCATTGACAGATATTCCTATAATTTTGATTTATAGCTGGAAAACTGGAACATACTATTTTTATAAAAGGATCTGTAAACTTTGCCTTTTACTTCTCAAAGTGTATCATTGGGTATGTTCACTTATCAGTATATTTGAATCTCCTTCACTATTACAAATGTCTGAAAAATAATGATACGTTACGTGGCTATACCATTATTTATTTAACCATTTATTATTTTTTAAGTTATTTTACTATTTAAACCATCTGCAGTGTATATCTAGTCCCTATATATCTGTGTACATTGTGCCTATATTTTAGGGTAGATTCCTACAAGTGAATTTTCGGAGGCATGGGAATATAGCTTTTTCAAACTTTGAGAAATATCTAAAATTCTTTCAAACAGGCTGTTTCAGAGGCTTTTAGTAAAATTGTATTATGGTGCCCATTTCCCCAAATTGTTTTTTACCAATCTGAGAAACAGAAATACGTATTTTATTTTCAGTTTCCTGCCTGTTAGCATACATATTTTTTTTTTTTTAGGGTAGAGGAGTTGTGGGCTTACAGAACAAACATGCATAAAGTACAGGATTACCATAAACTACACCAACAACACTTGCTCCACTTGTATTGGTGTGCAACATTTTTTATAGTTGATGAAAGCACATTTTGTTATTATACTGTTAATTAAAGTTCATGCTTTAACTTAGGATTCACTATGTAGTGCAATTCCATGGATTTAAAAAAAAATGTTACCATATATCCAATCTAACATTTCCCCCGTTTAATCATATTCATATATATACATTTCAGAGCTGTTCATTGCATTGAACAATATTGCGCTGCAATTACCACCATCCATTACCAAAACATTTCCATCATTCCAGATAGGAACCCTGTACCTTTTAAGCCTCAACTTCCTGTTCCCTATTTCCACGCTGTCCCCTGGTAACTTGCATTCTAGATTCAGAGTAGAATCTGAGTTGCTTATTGTAATTGTTTCAAAACAGTGAGGTCATAGGTTTGTCCTTTTGTGTCTGGTGTACTTCACTCAACATGATGTCTTCAAGGTTCATACATGTTGTCACATGCATCAGAACTGCATTCCTTTTTATGGCTGAAAAATACTGCATTTTGTGTACACCACATTTTATCCATTAACTGGTTGATGGGTACTTCAGTTGCTTCCATCTTTTGGCAGTTGTGAATAGTGCCTGCTATGAACGGCTGTCGATGTGCAAATATCTGAGTCCCTGCTTTCAATTCTTTTGGGTATGTTCCTGTTGATGGGATTGCTGGGTCATATGGTGATTTTATATTAAACTTTCTGAGGAACTGCCATGCCATTTTCTACAGTGGCTGCCTACCATTTTACATGGTCACTAGCAGTGAATGAGTGTTCCTGTTATTCTGCATCCTCTCTAACACTTGCTATTTTCCATTTTGTTAATAGCAGCCATTCTAATGGGTGTGAAATACAATCTTATTATAGTTTTGATTTGCATTTTCCTGATGGCTGATGATGTTGAGCATCTTTTCATGTGCTTCTGGCCATTTTTGTATCTTCTGTGGAGTGATGTCTGGTCACATCTTTGACACATTTTTCAGTTGGGCTGGGGTTTTTTTGTTGGTAAGTTGAACTATTTCTTTATATATTCTGGATATTAATCCTGTATTAATGTTATTTTCAAATATTTTCTCTCATTGTGTAGGTTGTCATTTTGCTTTCATGATAAAAGTCCATTGAGGAACAAAATGTTTTAATTTTGATGAGGTTCTGTTTATCTGTTTTTTCTTTTGCTGCTTGTGTTTTGATTGTAAAGTCTAAAAACCATTGCCTAACAAGATCCTGAAGATGCATCACTACATTTTCTTCTAGGAGGTTGATAATTCAAGCTCTTATGTTAAGGTCTTTGATCCATTTTGAGTTTATTTTTGTATGTGATGTAGGTAGGGGTCCTCCCTTTTTTTTTTTTTTTTGTTCTTCTGTTTTTCAAAAGGAGATCCAGTTTTTCCAGTACCATTTGTTGGAGACTATTTTTTCCCAATTGATTAGTCTTTGCCACCTTGTCAAAAATCAGTTCTCATATATCTCAATAAAATTGCATTAAAAAATAAGTTGGTCATAAATGTGAGGGTTGGTTTCTGAACTCTCAGTTCAATTTCATTGGTCTGTGTGTCCTTGTGCCAGTACCCTGCTGTTTTAATTACTATGGCTTTGAAATAAGTTTTAAGATTGGGAAGTATGAATCCTCCAATTTCATTCTCCTTTCTCACAATGGCATTAGTTATTTGGGAAGCCTTACCCTTCTATATAAATATGATGGTTGGCTTTTCCAATTCTGCAAAGGAGATTGTTGGAATTTTGATTGGGACTGCATTGAATTTATAAATAGCTTTGGGTATCATTGATACCTTAATGATATTTAGTTTTCCAGTCCATGAATAAGTATTATCCTTCCATTTATTTAGGTCTTCTCAAATTTATTTTAGCAGTCTTTCTAGTTTTCTGTGTATAAGCCCTTTGTGCCCTTGATTATATTTATTTCCAGATATTTGATTCTTTTTAGTTGCTAATGTGAATGGAACTTTTCTCTTGATTTCTTCTTTCAGTGGTTCATTGCTTATGTGTAGAATTTTGAGGTGTTGATTTTGAAGTGTTGAATCTTGTATCCTACCACTTTGCTGAATTCCTTTATTAGCTCTAGGAGCTTTGTTGTGGATTTCTAAGGATTTTCTGTATGTAGAATCATATAATCTACAAATGGTCCAAAGTTTTACTTCTTCCATTACAATGTGGATGCCTTTTATTTCCTTGTGTTACCTAATTGCTCTGGCAAAACTTCTAGTCCAATTTTGAATAACAGTGGTGGCAGTGGGCATCCTTGTCTTGTTCCTGATCTCAGAAAGTTCTTCAATCTTTCACCATTAAGTAGGATGTAGGCAGTGGGCTTTTCGTCATGTTGAGGAAGTTGCCTTATTTTCTCACTGTTCTATCAAGAAAGAGTGCTGCTGCCCTCCCCCTCTCTACGTGGGACATGACTCCCAGGGGTGTGGACCTTCCTGGCAATGTGGGACAGAAGTCCTAGAATGAGCTGGGACTCAACACCAAGGGATTGAGAAAGCCTTCTCAACTGAGGGGGAAGAGAGAAAAGACAAAATAAAGTGTCAATGGCTGAGAGATTCCAAACAGAGTTGAAAGGTTATCCTGGAAGTTATTCTTATGCATTAAATAGATATCACCTTTTTAGTTAAGGCATAACAGAGAGGCTGGAGGGAACTGCCTGAAAATGTGGAGCTGTGTTTCGGTAGCCATGTTTCTTGGAGATGATTGTATAATGATATAGCTTTCACAATGTGACTGTTTGATTGTGAAAACCTTGTGTCTGATGCTTCTTTTATCTGCCTTATGGACAGATGAGTAAAACATATGGATTAAAAATAAATAAATAATAGGGGGAACAGATGTTAAAATAAATTTAGTAGATTGAAATACTAGTGATCAATGAAAGGGAGGGGTAAGGGGGATGGTATGTATGCGTTTTTTTCTGTTTTCTTTTTATTTCTTCTTCTGAATTGATGCAAATGTTCTAAGAAATGATCATGATGAATATACAACTATGTGATGAAAAAAGAATGTTCGTATTGTATGTTGATTGGTTTTATTAATAAAAATTAAAGAAAAAAATAAAAATTAGAACATGTTACTCTCTGTGCTCTTAGGCTTTCATTGGCTTCCAGTCACACTCTGTCTAAATCCAGCGTCCTTACCATGGCCTTTCCGGTCCTACCTGACCTGGTCCTTGACTCTCACATTATGTTTTCTACCACAGTCCTCGTCCCTCTGCTACAGCCCCGTTGGCCTCCCCTTTTAATCCCTCAAATAAGCCAACCATGTTTCCAGCTCAAACCTCACCATTGCTGTCTCTTGGCCTGGAATGTTCTTTCTGCAGACAGGGCATCCGTGCCCTTCCCTGCAGTTCTCTTGCTCAAATGCTAACTTTTTTTCTGGCTATCCTGTCTAAAGTACTAAACTGCTCTCCTTCCCACGCTCTATCCCCTTAACCTGCCCTGTTTTCCTATAGGGCCCTAATTACAAGCTGACAAGTATTAAATCCTTCTTGTTCTACTAGTTATGACTTTTCCAATAGAATGTGAGATCAACTAGAAACTCTGTTTTGCTTACTTCTTTATTCTCCTTGTTTAGAATAGTGTCTGGTAATAGTAGATATACAATAACTGTTAATGAATATTGGTTGGATGAATGAATAAAAGTTTCTTCAAACCTGAAAAAAAAAAGAATGCTGTATTTTGTTTATAACTTACACAGATTACTCTGATATGTGTCGAGGCTGTACAAACCAACAAAATTTCACTCCTTATTTATGGTTCCATGTAATTATGGTGTTTGAATAAGCTGGCCATACAAATTAGATGCTATGCTACCAAAAAATAAAAATTTTGCAACAAATAAACATCTCTTCCTTTGGTCTCACAGAAGCTGAAATTTTAAAATATAGTCGTTATCAGCCTTTATCTTTTAGTCTGATTTACCTTAGTCTTACCCATATCAGCCTCATTCATATCTCTAATTGAAGTCTGATCACTTTTTCAGTGTTAACAGTTGCTATATGAGGTAATGCTGACTTTCATAACTGCAGAACTCTAGCTCTGAATCTCAAGTGTCACAGATTCCCAAAGTTCCATGGAGTGACCTGGTTTTACACAAATAGCCAGCATCTCAGAATTTAGAAATAACTGTTATAATTCTAGAGTAGATGTGACTGCTTTACAAGAGGCATTCACCTGATAACCTGTACTCTTGAATTCAAGACTCAGAGTTTGCACATTATAGTTCATGTTAGTGAGGCATTATAATATTTGTCTTTTCATTTCTGGTTGATTTCACTCAATTTGCTGTCCTCAAGATTCATTCACCTAGTTGCATGCCTCACAACTTCATTCCTTCTTGTAACTGCTCAGTAGTCCGTTATACGTATGCACCACAGTTTCCTCTTCCAGGCTTCAGTCCGTGTACCCATAGGTGACTTCTGTCCATTGCAATTTACTAGCACTGCTCCCATAAACACCAGTGTGCAAATGTCCATTTGTGTTCCTGCTCTCAGTTCCTCCATAGTAACTAATGGGGTTGCTGGATCATACGGCAACCCCACCCCTAGCCTCCTGTAGAGCCACCACACTGCCCACCGGGAGGGCTTTACCACCCTACTTCCTTACCAGTGGTGAATAGATCAATCTCTCTGCTATTTCTCCATCACTGGTATCTCTCTGATCTCTCTGTTCATTTTGAACAGTTTTATTCACACATCATATACTTTATCTAAGTTAAAAATCAGTGTTTCCTGATATAATCACATAGCCATGCCTTCACCACCACAGTCTATATAAGGCATTTAATCATCATCATTGTTCACTCTAGGCATTGCCAAGTTATACTATTACAGTCTTTATCCTTTAACTGTCCTTTTGGTGTCATACATGCACCCAGCACTCCTCACTTAACCATACACACACTCAGCTTCAGTCCATGTGCTTACAGTATTTTGCTACCATCAGATAGTATTGTGCTATCCATTTCTGGGTTTTTATAATCAGTCCAGCTGAACATTCTGTACTCCCTCGGGATCATATGTGTTGGAAGTTTTTGATTACTGATTCAATCTCTTTACTAGTAATTGGGTTGTTGAGATCTTCTGTTTCTTCTTGAATCAATATATAGTATAATTTATGTTTCTAAGAGTTCGTACATTCTTACTGGGTTATGTAATTTTTTGGATAAATTATTCATAGTATCCTCTTAATAGTACTGTTTATTTTGTCAGGATCAGTAGTAATATCTCCCTTTTCATTTCTGATTTTCGTATGTCTTGCAGTCATCATATAGTTAGGCCATGCTTTTTTTTTTTATCCATTCTGCCAGTCTCTGCCCTTTGACTGGAGAGTTTAATCCATTCACATTTGAAGTGAGCACTGATAATACAGGAATTTCTTTTGTCATTTTGCTGCTTGGCTTTTCTAAGTCTTATCTTTTTTTGTTCCCCGCTTCTATTAAAGCCTATTTTTATATTTATTTTCTTTTGTATTGCACCATATTTAGTGCTTTTCCCTTCTATCTGGATGTGTATTTTCCTTATGGTTAACCATGAAGTTAAAATTTAGTTTCCTTAAAGGAAATAAAAATTTGATTTCCTAAATATGTTGCAGTCACATTTGGTTTGATACCAACTTAACTTCAATAGCATGTACATATATTTTTCCTGTGCTCCTTGGTCCCCCCCACATCTTTTGGTATTTGTTACCACTTATGTCTTTGTACATGGTATGTCCAAAAATCTAAATTTATCATTAGTTTTCATGCATTTGCGTTTTAGCAACTGAAGTGGAGTTATATATCAAACTGTACAATACAGTAATACTAGCATTCATAATTACCCAAATTGTTACCTTTACCACAGGTCTTTATTTCTATATGCTGTTTTGATCCACTGTCTATTGCCCTTTCCTTTCAGTCTGAAGAACTTCCTTAAGCAGTTTTGCGGGGCTGATTTAATCATAATGAATTCCTTAGCTTTTGTTTATCTGAAAATGTCTTAATCTCCCCTTCATTTTTTTAAAAACTTTTTTTACTGTGTAATATAACATATATACAAAGCAAAGAAAGAAAAAGGCAATAGTTTTCCAAGCACTTTTCAACAAGTAGTTACAGAACAGATCCCAGAGTTTGTCATGGGCTACCATACCATAATCTCAGATTTTTTCTTCTATCTGCTCCAGAACATCGGAGGCTAAAAGGAATATATATTTTTTAATCATCACTTTTTTCCTTTTTTGTGAAAAATAACATATATACAAAAAAGCAATAAATTTCAAAACACAGCGCAAAAGTTAGTTGTAAAACAGATTTCAGAGTTTGGATGGGTTATAGTTCCACAGTTTTTACTCCTAACTGCTCTAAGATACTAGAGTCTTAAAGAAATATCAGTATAATGATTCAGCAATCATATTCGTTTGCTAAACCCTACATTCTCTGTATAACTTTACCATCACCTTTGATCTTTCTCCTGGCCTTCAGGGGTATTTGGGTTGACCATTCTACCTTTTTCATGTTGGAAAGGCTGTCAATAGTAAGGGGTAGGGGGATGGAACTGATGTTCTGGAAAGGCTGGCCTCTCTAGGTTTCAGGACTTATCTGGTCTAGTCTCCCATTGCTTTTTTTTTTGGCATGAGCAGGCTCCGGAAATTGAACTTGGGTCTCTGGCATGACAGGTGAGAATTCTGCCACTGAGCTACCGTTGCCCGCCCTCCCCTTCATTTTTGAGAGTCTCACCGGATATAAAATTGGCTAGCAGTTGTTTTCCTTAAGCACTTTAAGTATTTCTTTTTTTTTTTTTTAATTTTTTTTTATTAATCAAAAAAAAGAAAAGAAATTAACACAACATTTAGAAATCATTCCATTCTACACATGCACTCAGTAGTTCTTAGTATCATCACATAGATGTATGATCATCATTTCTTAGTACATTTGCATCGATTTAGGAAAAGAACTAGCAAAACAACAGAAAAAGATATAGAATGTTAATATAGAGAAGAGAATTAAAATAACAATACTAATAAAAATATATATATATAAAAAAGGAAAAAGAAAAAACAAAAACAAAAGATACAAACAAACAAACAAACAAACAAAAAACTATACTTCAGGTGCAGCTTCATTCAGTGTTCCAACATAGTTACATTACACTTAGGTATTATTGTGCTGTCCATTTTTGAGTTTTTGTATCTAGTCCTGTTGCACAGTCTGTATCCCTTCAGCTCCAGTTACCCATTATCTTACCCTGTTTCTAACTCCTGCTGGTCTCTGTTACCAATGATATATTCCAAGCTGATTCTCGAATGTCGGTTCACATCAGTGGGACCATACAGTATTTGTCCTTTAGTTTTTGGCTAGACTCACTCAGCATAATGTTCTCTAGGTCCATCCATGTTATTACATGCTTCATAAGTTTGTCCTGTCTTAAAGCTGCATAATATTCCATCGTAGGTATACGCCACAGTTTGTTTAGCCACTCGTCTGTTGATGGACATTTTGGCTGTTTACATCTCTTTGCAATTGTAGATAATGCTGCTATAAACACTGGTGTGCAAATGTCCGTTTGTGTCTTTGCCCTTAAGTCCTTTGAGTAGATACGTAGCAGTGGTATTGCTGGGTTGTAATCCATTCTGCCAGTCTATGTCTTTTGACTGGGAAATTCAGTCCATTAACTTTTAGTGTTATTACTGTTTGGATAATATTTTCCTCTACCATTTTGGCTTTTGTATTATATATATCATATCTGATTTTCCTTCTTTCTACATTTTTCTCCATACCTCTCTCTTCTGTCTTTTCGTATCTGACTCTAGTGCTCCCTTTAGTATTTCTTGCAGAGCTGGTCTCTTGGTCACATATTCTCTCAGTGACTTTTTGTCTGTAAATGTTTTAATTTCTCCTTCATGTTTGAAGGACAATTTTGCTGGATATAGAGTTCTTGGCTGGCAGTTTTTCTCTTTTAGTAATTTAAATATATCATCCCACTGTCTTCTAGCTTCCATGGTTTCTGCTGAGAAATCTACACATAGTCTTATTGGGTTTCCCTTGTATGTGACAGATTGTTTTTCTCTTGCTGCTTTCAAGATCCTCTCTTTCTCTTTGACCTCTGGCATTCTAACTAGTAAGTGTCTTGGAGAACGCCTATTTGGGTCTGTTCTCTTTGGGGTGCGCTGGACTTCTTGGATCTGTAATTTTAGGTCTTTCATAAGAGTTGGGAAATTTTCAGTGATAATTTCTTCCATTAGTTTTTCTCCTCCTTTTCCCTTCTCTTCTCCTTCTGGGACACCCACAACACATATAGTTGTGCGCTTCATATTGTCATTCAGTTCCCTGATCCCCTGCTCAAGTTTTTCCATTCTTTTCCCTATAGTTTCTGTTTCTTTTTGGAATTCAGATGTTCCATCCTCCAGTTCACTAATTGTAGCTTTTGTGTCTTTAAATCTACCATTGTAGGTATCCATTGTGTTTTCCATCTTTTCTGCTTTGTCCTTCACTCCCATAAGTTCTGTGATTTGTTTTTTCAGATTTTCTATTTCTTCTTTTTGTTCAGCCCATGTCTTCTTCATGTCCTCCCTCAATTTATTGATTTGGTTTTTGAAGAGTTTTTCCATTTCTGTTTGTATATTCAGCATTAGTTGTCTCAGCTCCTGTATCTCATTTGAACTACTGGTTTGTTCCTTTGACTGGGCCATATCTTCAATTTTCCGAGCGTGATCCATTATTTTCTGCTGGTGTCTGGGCATTTGATCAGATTTCCCTGGGTGTGGGACCCGGCTGGTTGAAAGATTTTTCTGTGAAATCTCTGGGCTCTGTTTTTCTTATCCTGCCCAGTAGGTGGCGCTCGTGGCGCTCGTCTGTCTGCGGGTCCCACCAGTAAAAGATGCTGTGGCTCCTTTAACTTTGGAAAACTCTCGCTGTGGGGGCGGGTCACCAGCCGAAGCGGCTTGGGGAATGCCAATCCAAATCTCGCAGTTGGCCCGGGAAACCGCGCGTGGAGGCGGGGCGCCGACCACCGCGGCTTGGGGGGGTGCCGGTCCAAATTGTCCAGCCAACCCGAGACTCCAAGCGTGGCGGGAGGGCCCCGCTATCCAACAGTCCCAGTCGGACCGGGAACCCACGTGTGTAGAAGGGACCCCGGTCGCCAGCCGCCCCGGCCCGTGGAAGCACGCGCCCCTCGGTGATCTCACCGCAGCAGATTCTCCCTGCCCGTTCAGCCGTTCCAGAATGGGGTACGCTGTCTTTTTGGCCTCTGTCGTGGCTCCGGGAGCTGTTTTGTATTGTTTCTGTTTCTTTAGTTGCTGTTCTGGAGGAGGAACTAAGACCCGCGCGTCTTACTAAGCCGCCATCTTCTCCGAAAGTCCAGGCTTTACTCTTGAATCAACTTTGTTCCGCCACTGCTTCTTCCGCGCGCGAAACCTGATGACCTGTAGCAATATTTTTAATGGGTTCAGGGCAACTAGGATGGTGCTAATTTTTATAGTAAAGTATTTTTGGGAATTTGAGCATGTGTAGAAAAGAAGTAGTGATACAGTAGATACTCTAGCCTAATGATGGTGTGTAATGGTGTAACTTATTTTGGAGATTTCATATTTTTATATAATTTTTCATCTTTTCTGTCTTTTAATGGACCATAGACGGTACCTTAATATTGCTGGACCTTTTTTCTTTATCTTTTCTCCCCCCACTGTTAGAAATTTAACTTATTTCTCACCTGCCATTTGGGAGACCTGGGTTCAGTTCCTAGCCCATGCATGCCTCACCCCCAAATGTTGTGAACAGAATTCCCTGTGATGTACATATCATATATCTGCTTCTGTGTGTGTATGTGTGTATGTATAGATATATAACTGCATGTATTTAGGGAGTCACAAAAAAAAAAGAGATTTAACTTATGATTGTTGAAAATTTGGAACATGAAGATATTTTATGAGTATTGGCTATAACTACTTAAAAATAAACTTTAATATTTTGATATATTACCCTCTTTTCTTTGAAAATTACTTTATTAGATTAATACTTTATATTGTGTATATTTTTTGTTTTTCTTCGGTATTTTAGTTGTAAAAACACAGATACTAAAAAAAAAAACCATAGATACAAAAAACACATGAAACCAATATATAGCTTAATGAATTATTGTAAAAATAATTTACCACACAATGCAGAAACTCTGTCCTAATTACAACTCCCTCCCTTTTTCTCAAAGTAACTGTGTCTTGACATCCATAGTAATCACTTAAGTGTACATGCCTGGACTATTGTTGAGTTTTGAATTATTTATATATTTAGGAAAAAAAAATCCTTTTTCGGATATATGATTTGCAAAAATTTTCTGCCAGTATCTTTCTTGACTTCATTCTCTTAGTAGTGTCTTTTGCAAGACCACAATTTTCAATTTTGATGAAGTCCAAATGATCATTTTTAATGGATTATGATTTTAGTGTTGTTTATAATAATTATTTCTCTAACCCAAGGTTTTTCCCCTATGTTTTCTTAGAAATATTTTGTAGCATTGTTTTTGTGTGTGTGTGTGTGTGTATATGGTCCAGGAATTGAACCTGGGTCTCCCGCATGGAAAGCAAGCATTTTACCACTGAACCACTCGTGCACCCATGTAGTATTACTTTTTCCATTGAGATACAGGAACTATTTTGAGATGTTTTTTCTATAACTGTGAGGTATGAGTCACAGCTCATTTTTATGTGTGTGGACTATTGCTGTGGCAACATTCTCCAAAAGATTATCTTTTCTCTATTGAATTTACATTGTACCTTTGATTATCTAATATGGATCTATTTCTGGACTGTCTCCTTTGTTCCATTAGATTATGTTTCTATACTTTTATGAGTACCACACTGTCTTTATTATTGTAGCAAGTTTCTGAGGAGTTCATCTGTTTGCCAAGCAAGCAAAGTCATTTACAAATGATGGATAAATTAAATTGTATTTGATTTCAGCAACCTAAGACATGTATCCAAAAAAAGAAACTGGTTTAAAGCAATTAGCCTTTCATCAAGAAGAATTTGTCACTGTTGAGGACATAGGGGACAACATCAGTGGTCAGTTAAAAAACAAGGTAAATAATTTCAAATGATTTTCCTTGAGAGTTAACAGAGGTTACTTATACTGCCCAGTTGTTTATTCAAGGATTCTATACCAAGTTTTAAGTGACTGAAGAATTAACCTCTGTCAGTAGTCTGAAAGTATCAGCTGTAGGAGAGAATATTTTGAAGAGTTGAACAAACAAAAGCCAGTATTATCCGAATCTAAGATGTGTTAACAATTGTTGGGGATAAAAATATGTGTGGAATAGAAAAAGCTTTAGTTGGATGAATTTACAAAGCTTATCAAAATGTAAAATTTTTTTAATAGGCTTTATTTCATAGAGCACTTGTAGGTTTAAAGAAAAATTATGCGGAAAGTACAGCATTTCCATATTAGCTGCACCCACAGAGTTTTCCCTATTATTAACAGTTTGTGTTAGAGTGGTACATTTGTTTAATTGATGAACCAGTATTACTTGAATATCATTAACTTAAAAGTCCATAGTTTAGGGTTCACTCTGTATTGTGCAGTTCTGTGGTTTGTTCTTTTAAAATTTTTATTGTGACAACATATGTATAACAAATTTTCCATTTTAACCACCTTAAAATATACAGTTCAGGGGTATTAATTACAGTTACAATGTTGCATTACCATCACCACTATTCATTAACATACCTTTTCTATTACTTAAGTGGATTCTGTACCCATTAAGCAATAATTCCCCATTCCTCCTCTCTCTACTCTCATCCCTGTTAACCTGTAATCTACTTTCTGTCTCCATGAATTTGCATATTACAGTTATTTCATACCAGTGAAATCATACAATATTTGTCCTTTTGTGTCTGGCTTATTTCACTGAACATGATGTCTTCAAAGTTCATCCATGTCGTAGCATGTATTCCATGCTTCATTCCTTTTAAAAGCTGATTTACATTCCACTATATGGATATACTACATTTTGTTTATCCCTTCATCTATTGATGCACACTTGTGTTGGTTCCAGCTTTTGGCTATTGTAAATAATACTATTATGAACATTGGTGTACAAATATTTGTTCAAGTCCCTACTTTCTGTTTCCAGCAACAATACATGGGGGTTCCTGTTTCTCTGCATCTTTGCTAAAACTGTCCTGTTTTTGTTTTTGTTTTTGTTTTTTAAATAATAGCCATTCTGGTGGGTGTGAAGTGGTATCTTATTGTGGTTTGGTTTGCATTTCCATAATAGTAATGATGTTGAACATCTTTTCCTGTGCTTGTTGTGTTTATAGGCCATTTTGTAAATACACTATAAACTTCTATATTTTTGCTTAGCAATGTTTCATGCATGTTATTTTGAAAATATTTACGAAAATGAATTTTTTTTAGGAGTGGTAGAGAAGAGAATTAAGTGTGTTCTTTTAGTTTAACAAATATATATGCACTATTAACTGTGCTTTAGGCTTAGTATAAGGGGGCTAGTATAAGGTGAAATAAATATGAGCAAGATTTATTGAGCCTGCTTGTCTGGGAGAGAGAAAAAAATAATTGCAGTGTAATACAGTAAATACTGCAGTGTTTCGTATATAGGGAAAGATGACTGAATCTCCCTAATAAAATGAAAAGTTTACAAACATATGATATTTTTCTAAATCTTGAAAGATTTTGAATAGAAATGTATTAGGCAGACAATAGAGAACTGATTAGAAAGTTTTAATGTTAAATAATTCTTACAATAAGGGTAGTAAAACTTGATCCTTCAGAATTCTTAAATAAGGCCTTGAGTTAACACTAGGGCTTTTTTTTTTTTCTTTTTTAACAGGTAAATCAATTGAATACTAATACTTTATATGGAACGTATTTCAACTTATACTCATTTTAAGGGTGAGAATTTAAGTGACTTTCCCATGTGATTTTCCAATTCTTGGCAGAATTGAAATTGAGATTCTTTGCTCCAGGGGAGTTCCAAAGCAAGGATGTTGGTAAAAGTATTTAGTATAGCTTCACATGTATGTTAGAAATGGAAAACAAATGAAGAATTTAAACCTTTGTATTGCAATGTAATGTTAATTCAAGGAGTTACCAAAGCATTTTAATGTGCTTTATGTAGTTACAAAATTAACCAGCATGAATTAAAAATAGTATAGTCGAGTTCACAAAAAATATGCTAGGTAACTGCTTTAAAGTTATGTAAAGGGCATGAAGAGAATTGACTAGAGGCTTTACTCCCACTTTTTTACTAGTTTAATGTAATGAGTATTGGAGATTGGATTATTTTATTTATTTTTGTCACTGAATATGAGCAGGTTAAAAAAAATCTAACACTTAATGTAGTGCTTATTATGTCTGTGTAATAGTCTGTGCTTCCACTTATTAAATGGCTCATTTAATTCTCACAACCACTCCCTGAGGGCAATTATTATTACCATTTTACAGATTAGGAAAATTAGATCATCCAAGATTACTCCTTGTTTAAGATTCAAATCCAGACTATGTTAATTGCAGAACCTAGGATCTGAGAAAGCTCAATTATGACAGCCATTTTTAAAATTAGGAATTAAAATTGGAAATTCGGATATAAAGGAGTTGATAGAAGAATTGCCAGGGAATTTAATGGTTATCTATAGTGTCTGCTTAATGAATGAAACAGAGTTGATGAAGCCATTTTTTAATTTTTAATTGATACATTATATATTCACTATACCATGTAATCATCTAAAGTATACAATCAGTGGTTCACAGTATCATAGCTAGCTATGCATTTATAATCACAATCGACTTTTTTCTTTTGTGTGAAAAATAACATATATACAAAAATGCAATAAATTTCAAAGCACATTGCAACAATTAATTATAGAACAGATTTCAGAGTTTTGTATGGGTTCAGTTCCACAATTTTAGGGTTTTACTTCTACCTGCTCTAAGATACTGGAGACTAAAAGAAATATCGATAATAATGATTCAGCAATCATACTCATTTGTTAAACCCTACCTTCTCACCTATAACTCCACCATCACCTTTGACCTTTCTCCCACACTTTAGGGGTATTTGGGCTATGCCCATTTCAGCTTTTTCATGTTGGAAGGGGCTGTCAATAATATGGGATAGGAGGATGGAACTAGTTGATGTTCTGGAGAGGCTGACCCTCTTCGTTTTACGACTTCTTTTGGTCGAGGGAGCCATCTGAGGTTGTAGGTTTCTGGAAAGTTACCCTAGTGTATGGAATCTTTGTAGAATCATATGTAACACCCTCGGTGTTCTTTAGGATTGGCAAAAAGGGTTTTGGTTGGGGTTTGGCAAATTATGATAGATTTCTCCAGAGTAGCCTCTCGACTCTTATTTGAGGACTCTCAGCCAGTGATACCTTATGTGTTACACTTATTTTACCCCCTTTGACCATTAAGGCATTATTGATCCCACAGTGCCACAGTCAGGTACATCCCTGGAGCCATCTCCTTCGCCTAAAGGGAGACTCTCACCCCTGGATGTCATGTCCCAAGTAGTGGGGAGGGCAGTGATTTCAGTTGCAGAGTTGGGGTTAGAGAGAGAGGCCACATCTGAGCAACAGAAGAGGTCTTCTGCAAATAACAGGTTGAATTAGATTATGTGCTACAGAAAATTTAGTTTCTGGACAAAATAAACCTTTCTTCCTTTGGTCTCAAAGAGTAGATGAGGTTCGAAAATAGACAGTCTTCCTCACCCCTGTATTCTGAAATACTTTAATCCAACCTGATTGGCTTCATTTTTATCTCTAGATACCATGTTATATGTATATAAAACAGCCTCACAAAATCCAGAAATCACAATTACCTCTCTGGACTAATTTTGACTGCTATAAGAGTTTACAATCTAGGCACCTGTTTTTTTATGAGTATTTTCTAAATGAGACCATACAATATTTGCTGTTTTGTTTTTGGCTTATTTTGCCTTACAAATGTCCTACTGGTTCATTCATTATGTTGCATGCCTCATAACATTTTTCCTTTTAGTAACAGCACAATATATGATCATATATACACACCATCATTCGCTAATCTGCGCCGTCAGTGCATCCTTCCACCACCTCCATTCACTGGACATCTTGTATAATGTCTAAAGTCAGCAGTCCATCAACACTTTCAATTTTAGATAATTTCATTGTTCCCAAAAGAAAGAGAACTGATGGACACGCCTTCACCAAATAGAAAACCCAGACCTCTCCTTAAGTCTTGTCCCTCCCTCCATTATTTACTCCTGGCTGCTGTGGTACTGTTGATGTTTTCCTGTTAAACATAGCCTATAGTATGCACTAGCATTTTCCCCCTATACCCCAAACTTATAAACTCTTTGTACAAGACTCATACCTTTGCATTAGTTCATGAAAGAACTACTTTATATTTGTTAGTATTGATTAGTGAAACATATGGGTCTATATAACCCCTTTCAATCATGTTTCCCTTCAATATCTCATTACATTTTATACATTTACCTTTTAGAGCCTCTGGAAGTAAAAAGTGGAATTACAAACCCAAAATGAATAGCATTGGTATTTATATTTTACCCACGTTAATACCCTTACGGGAGATCTTTATTTCTTCAAGTGGTTTCATTGGCTTCTGTCTATTGTCCTTTCATTTCAACCTTGTATCTCTCTGTGTCTCCTGTTGAGCAACTCTCATGTTGACAAACTCCTTCAGATTTGTTTATCTGAGAATGTCTTAATTTCCCCTCATTTTCTGAAAGACAGTTTTACTGAATATAGAATTCTTGGTTGTCACTTTTTCTTTCAGAACTTTAAATATGCCATACCACTCCAAACTTTCCAATGAGAAATCCGCACTTAATCTCATTGAGACTCCCTTGTATTTGACATGCTGTTTTTCTCTTGCATCTTTCAGAATTCTGTGTGTTTGGCATTCAGCATTTTGACTATAATATGCCCTGGCATAGATCTATTTGGGTTTATCCTGTTTGGAGCTTGTTCAGGTTCTTAGATGTTTATATTCATATCTTTTGTAAATCTGGGAAGTTTTCAGCTATTATTTCTTTGAATAAGCTCTCTGCCCCTTTCTCTCTTTTCTTCTTTTTGGACTCCCATATAATGTGTTTATTGAGATGTTGTCTCACAAGTTTCTTCTTTCTGCTTCTCAGACTGGATGATGACGACCATCATCTTATCTTCAGGGTAACTGATTGTTTCTTCCGCCAGCTTTAATTTGCTGTTGAATGCCTCTAATTTAAAATTTTTAAGTTTTGTTGTTGTGTTCTGCTCTGTTTCCTTCCTTTTCATAACTCCTGTCTCTCTATTGATACTCTCTTTGTTTCCTCCTATTCTGTACCCAATTTCTTTAGTTCTGTTTCGTTTAGTTCTCTGAGCATATTTTGGGCCATTTTTTAAAGTGAATATTTATTAGTTTTGTCAACCCAACTCTCTTTGCCTAGAGGAAGCCACTTTCAATTAATTTAGATGTTTCTTGTGGCATATAAATCCAAATTTCTAAATAAGTTTATATTGCTCTTTCTTGTATGTGTGTAACTTTCAATCACTTTCTCTTATAGGAGAACATATTCTAGCACTATCAACTCTCCAATACCACTTGATTCATACTTTTTTGGGGGGTGTGGGGTGCATGTGCTGGGAATTGAACCTGGATCTCCCACGTGACTTGACATATATTTTTGATTTCCTTGCTCTCTAAAAATAGTTAAATCGTCATTTTTAGTTTAAGCTTTTTCACTTATGATGAGTATGTAAACACTGCTCTAACTGAGCTAAGCAGTTTGCTCTAATGTACCGACTTCTTTTCAACATTTGTTTTCCTATGTTAAAAATTGCCATTTTTTCTTTAACTTATTTCTATGTACCTAGTACTAATTCATCCCCCAAATCAGAGAGACATATATAACCCCTCTCAGCACAAATGATTCGTCAGTTTCATTTTTCATGATATCCAACCCCCTTCCTCACAGGCCTTTTATCTGCCTCCTCCCATGCCAGGTTGTTCTCTTTAAAAGTGTTTTGTCTGGTGTATTCAAGGATGTTCTTCCTCATTGACGACTTATAATGTTTAATCTCCTCTTTCACCTAGGCCATCACTTCCTATTTCTTTGTGTGTCTGGTAATTTTCTGTTGATAAGTGGACATTTTGATATATTAATGTGTTATTGGTAGAACAGACTCTGAGGTGTCTGTTCCTTAAGGTGTTGTATTCAGTTTGTTATGTCAGAGCTTTCTTTAAATGGCAGGAGCTGAGAATGATGACAAAATAGAAGAAGCAAAATTAGAAAACGTATTTCGCAGTCTTTAAGGATTGACCTGTGAGTGCTCTTCTTTAGGGCTCTTCCATACAGTGTATTTTGAGAGTAACTCAGGGCCCCAAGCATAGGGGCCTCCTCCTTGATCCTTTCTTTGCGTTTGCCTTGTCTTGGGAATGTGTGAGTGACCCTAAGAATTCCCCTGTTTACATGATTGTGAATGTCCCTTCTTCCCTAGGAAACAGCTTCTTCATGGTCCCAGGCACTGTACTGTTATTCTCCAACCAGCCATCCCTTGCCCCATGCATCCACTTGGCTGTTCTCATGCAATGTTCTGTAGGAACTGCCTTCTACACACATAGCAAATTCCGTGACAGGGAGTTCCTTAGGCTACCATGAGTCAGGTAGGGTCAGGCATATGCGCTATCCAATATGCCCATTGTATGTATGAAGTTTTCTCTGCTTCCTCTGGAACTTGTATCAGGGATCTGCAATGGGAGTACAGCCCAGGTCCTTGCCAGACTGATGATGAGGACAGGGGCCAGCCATAGGACAATGAGATTCAACAGCTTTTAAACCTTATTTAAAACCGTATTTTTGATTCCACTCTCTTCTTTTATACCTGTTCTTTAACTGTTTCTTTTAGCTTTGAGAAAGATGTTTCTCGCAGTTCTTTTTATTTATTTATTTTATTAAACGTATGAACATTCAAACACAAACATTTTTACCATATGATTATTCCATTCTACATATATAATCAATAACTCACAATATCATCACAAAATTGTATATTCAGCATCATGATAATTTCTTAGAACATTTGCATCAATTCAGAAAAAGAAATAAAAAGAAAACAGAAAAAAATGCATACATGCTATACCCCTTACCCCTCCCTTTCATTGATCACTAGCATTTCAATCTACTAAATTTATTTTACTGTTTGTTCCCCCTATTATTTATTTATTTTTAATTGTATGTTTTTACTCATCTGTTGATAAGGTAGATAAAAGGAGCATCAGACACAAGGTTTTCACAATCACACAGTCACATTGCAAAAGCTGTATCGTTATGCAATTGTCTTCAAGAAACATGGCTACTGGAACACAGTTCTACATTTTCAGGCACTTCCTTCCAGCCTCTCCATTACACCTTAGCTAAAAAGGTGATATCTATTTAATGCATAAGAATAACCTCCAGGATAACCTCTGGACCTTGTTTGGAATCTCTCAGCCATTGACACTTTATTTTGTCTCATATTGCTCTGCCCCCTTTTGGTCAAGAAGGTTTTCTCAGTCCCTTGGTGCTGAGTCCCAGCTCATTCTAGGATTTTTGTCCCATGTTGCCAGGAAGGTCCACACCCCTGGGAGTCATGTCCCATGTAGAGAGGGGGAGGGCAGTGAGTTTGCTTGTCATGTTGGCTGAGAGAGAGAGAGAGGGCACATCTGAGCAACAGAAGAAGTTCTCTTGGGGGTGACTCTTAGGCCTAATTTTAAGTAGGCTAAGCCTATCCGTTGTGGGGTTAAGTTTCATATGAACAAACCCCAAGATTAGGGGGCTCAGCCTATTGCTTTGGTTGTCCCCACTGCTTGTGTGAATATCAAGTATTCTCCACTTGGGAAAGTTGAATTTTCCCCCCTCATCATTCCCTCAAGGGGACTTTGCAAATGCTTTTTATTCATTGTTCAAATCACGCTGGGATTTATCGGGGCATCACTCTGGAAAAAACTACAAAATCTCCTGCCCTACCCAAGGTTTCATGTACTTATGATATTCAATTAAACTGTCCATGTAAGTTATATTAGGAACTGCACTAGTCAAAATATAAATTTTGTACCAAATAAACATTTTTTGCTTTAGTCTCACACATAAGTTAAAGTTTTAAAATATTAATTACCTTCTGTTTTCAGCACTCAGTATTGACATTCCTTTGTTCTTCCTCATTTTCTGCCAATTCTTGCTAGTTGTTCAAAGCTGCTTATGTGTTGGTGGAGTGGGATGTGGAGCCCTGAAGTGTCCCAGGATGCCATCTTGATTGGGTCAGGATTCCCTTTGCTTGTTTTAAAATTGGATTTTTTGTGTTTCTGTTGTTGTGTTGTATGACTTCTTTATGTGTTCTGTATATTAACCCCTTATCAGATAAATGATTTCCAAATATTTTCTCTTATTATGTAGGTTGTCTTTTTGCTTTCTTGAAATGTCCTTTGAGCCACAAAAGTTTTAACTTTGATGAAGGCCATATTTTAATGTGAATTAGGTAAATAAGGGTTATGGGGAAATTGTTGTCTACATTAAGTTGACTTTCTTCCATTGCATTTTTCTTTGGAATGTCTATTTAACAATTTATTGATGAGCTGATATATAGTATCTGAAAGGAAAACAGTTTACTGAATTAAATTTTTTGTATCTTTTATATGTGATTATTGTTTAATAGATGAGAGTCTTAGTATTGTTAGAAACATAATGTGGATAATCATGAGTTTTTGTCTAGAGGAATCTGTGTACTGATATGAAAGCCTTATAAGACATAAAGATTTATTAAGTTTTTAAAGTGCTGTATATTAAGAATCTACATTTTACTAAAGCATCACAGACAGTTGTGATGATGAGCCAGGTTGAAGAATAACTGCAATAGTGGGCTGCACTGCCTTTTCATTAGAATCCTAGGACTGAGATAATTGCATAGATATGGTCAGTAAATGGGGTTACGCTAATTATTCTTACCAACTTACGCCTTTCCTGACCTTTTTTCTTTCCTTATTTCTCTGCAGTATTTTATGCCAGCGTGGCTTCATTCATACAGATGAACCAACGACTGGGATAGCAGTATAAAATTAGAATCAGACAGCTGACTGCCTAGCAGGATGCCATCAACTAACCGAGCAGGCAGTCTGAAGGACCCTGAAATTGCAGAGCTCTTCTTCAAAGAAGATCCAGAGAAGCTCTTCACAGATCTCAGAGAAATTGGCCATGGAAGCTTTGGAGCAGTGTATTTTGTAAGTGTAAAAGGCTTAATGTCAGTGACCAACATTTACTTAACTGTTCACACCTGGTTGTTTAAAGCATACTATATAAAAATACAGTCCATAGTCCATTAAAAAAATTTTTTTTAATTAATTAAAAAAATAACAAACAAAAACATTCTCAATATATGATCATTCTGTTCTACATATATAGTCAGTAATTCACAGTATCATCACAGTTGCATATTCATCATCATGATCATTTCTTAGAACATTTGGATCAATTCAGAAAAAGAAATAAAAAAGAAACAGAAAAAAATTCATATATACCACACCCCTTACCCCTCCCTTTCATTGATCACCAGCATTTCAAGCTGCTAAATTTATTTTAACATTTGTTCCCCCTATTATTTATTTTTATGCCATATGTTTTATGCATCTGTTGATAAGGTAGATAAAAGGAGCATCGGACACAAGGTTTTCACCATCACACCGTCATGTTGTGAAAGCTATATCATTATACAATCATCTTCAAGAAACATGGCTACTGGAACACAGCTCCACATTTTCGGGCAGTTCCCTCCAGCCTCTCCACTACACCTTGACTAACAAGGTGATATCTATTTAATGCGTAAGAATAGCCTCCAGGATAACCTCTCAACTCGTTTGGAATCTATCAGCCATTGACACTTTATTTTGTCTCATGTCGCTCTTCCCTGTTTTGGTCGAGAAGGTCATCATTGAAAAATTGACAAAGAATGTTAATTTCCTTTAATTTGCATGTTACTTGTTTAGAAATTTTACCATGCTGATTTTAGGAACCTTATGCTTTGAGTTATTATGGAATTAAATATCACAGAAAAATGAGCAATTTTGCAAAATCACATGTAGTGTATTGTCTGTGTTAATATGGAAATCTACGATTATTACTTGACACAAGGATATAGACTAAAGTTTGTTTTCTTTTCAACCTTACACTAATTTTATTTTGACATTTTCAGTAAAAACCCTAGTAAACGTTTATTTGTTCATAGTAAAAGTGTATTATATCACCTTTAATTTTTTTATATTACCTTTAACTTTGGAAATAGAAAGCATAAAGAAAAGAAACAATTATTTGTAATTCTTTCCTCTTCATATAACCACTGATAAGATTTCATTTATATATTTGAGGCCTTTCAAAAAAATATGCATCCTTCTTGAGTTACTGATTATCCAGTTTGTCTAGGGTTTTCTAATTTTAGCACTGAAAACTCAATTATTCTGAAAATCCCTCAGCCAGTTCCAGGCAAACTGAGATGGTTGGTCACCTTTCATATCTGTAATATATAGTGTTTATATGTATATACTTCCATTAATCAGGATTTGTTTCTATGTATATACTTCCATTAATCAGGGTTCTCTAAGGAAACAGAACCAACAGGAGATATCTGTAAATGGTATGAGATTTTATAAAAGAGGCTCAGGCAACTGTGGGAATGCACGAGTCCACATTTCATCGGGCAGCCTGCAAGCTGGCACTCCAATAAAGATCTTTGATGATTTCCCCGGGAGAGGCTGGTTGGCTGAAGTAGAGATGAACGTTTTCCCTTCAGACTGCTGAAGTCATCACCTCTCCCTTAAAAGGCTTTAACTGTCTGGATTAAACATCTCTCATTCTGGAAGACACTCCTTTTAGTTGATTGTAGATGTAATCAGTCATATATGTAGTGAACTGACTAATGAATTAAGTCCACAAAATGTCCTTGCAGTAGTGGATAGGCCAGTGCTTGCTTGACCGGACAACTGGGCACCCTCACCTAGCTGAGTTGATGTATGAACCCAATCATCCCAATCATCACAGTGCTGTTCATTCATCATTTACTTTTTTAAAATTATTTTTATTGTGGTAACATGTGTACGTCATTTTTCCTCTTTAGCCATTTTCATGTATACATTTCAGGGATATTAATTACATTCACACTATTGTGCTGTCATCACACATCCATTATCAAAACTTTTTCATCACCATACACAGAAACTCTGTATCAGTTAAGTAATAATTCCTTATACCTGCTCCTGATAATTTCTAGTCTACTCTCTGTCCCTATGAATCTGCTTGTTCTATATATTTCATACGTGAAATCGTACCCTATTTGTTTTTTGGTGTCTGGCTTATGAATATAGTGTCTGTAAGGTTCATCCATGTTTTCTCTTGTATCAGAACTTCATTCATCATTATAGCTGAATAATATTCCATTGCATGTATAAACCACAGTTTTGTTTATCAGCTCATTTGCTGATGAATGCTTGGGTTTATTCTAACTTTTGGCTATTATGAATAGTGTTCTTATGAACATTGGCATACAAATATGTTTGAGTACCTGCTTTCATTTCTTTTGGGTAGGTATCCAAAAATAGTATTGCCATGTCATATGGTATTTCTAAGTTCAACTTTTTGAAGAATTGCCAGACTTTTTTCCATAGAGTCTGGAACATTTTACATTCTTACCAACAAGGCTTGAAAATCCTATTTCTTGGCATTTGTCAACCTTTATTTTTTCTGTCTTTTGAATATTAGCCATTCTAGTGGTATGAAGTAGTAGCTCATGTTTTATTTTTCCTTATGAATTGTATTGCATCTTTAAAATACTACAGATAAGTCTGTCATCCTGTGGTTTCTATAATAGCTGGTCAACTATTTTTTTTTATATTTTTATTGACGTTTTACACAAACATTCTTAACATACAAACATTCCATGCATGGTGTACAATCAGTAGCTCACGATATTATCACATAGTTGTATATTCATCACCATTATCATTCTTTAGAACATTTGTATCACATCAAACAAATAGAAAGAAAAAACTCATTGGACAACTCTTAGATCTTATTCATAAGCCTGCTGAACTGTTCCTTTTTCACTGATGTGGATGCCATCCACAAATTTTGTGACGTCCTTGTTTTTAAATGTTGTGGCTTGCTGAATCAAAGTAGCTGAAATGATACAAGTTCAGTATCATTTCCTTTAAGAATTAATTCGTCTTTCTGGGCTTGAGATACTGAAGAAGAAATGCCCAGGCTCATGTAAATCACATGGATAGATTTTTCACTGAAGGAATTTTGCAGTTCAACAAGAGACTTAAATTTTTTGAATGACATTGATGGGGAAGTGAGCATACACAGACCTAACAGAAGACCAGGGTAACACTCTTGATCGTGTCCTGTATATGACTACAGGCAGTATGAATTGTAGCTAGTTTCTATTTCCCAAAGCCTCTCCATTTTCTACCCACCAGGACTTGAGTTCTACATTGATGTGATTGAAGTTCCTACACAGGGCTCCTCTGAGGCCCTTCACAATAACAGTTTGTCTTGAGCATGATACTGGCGTTTTCTGAAATGTTGACAGTGTGGTTGCTGAGAATGCTCTTCATTTTCTCAGAAGATGGGTGATGTGGCAGAGAATCCATTGTGGCTTGATTTACATTTCCCTAATGGCTGATGGTGTTGGACATCTTTTTATGTGCTTATTTTACAGCCTCAAGATGACTGCTATAGCTTCAAGTGTTAGCTCAAGAGAGAAAAGGGAGAAAAGAACAGGGACAGAGAGTTAAATAGTTATTTTAAAGTTGCTCAAACTTCTACCATTTCACAAAAATATCTTCATTGCTAACTCTCCTCCTACCAGTATCTGCACCCCTCCATCTCCTTTCCCATCCGTGGCCACAGCTCCAACAGTACTAAACACTTGGTTTCTTTACCACCATGCCCTCCCCCTCCCAATGCTGGCACAACAGCCTTAAATATCCTTATTACTAAAAGGATATAACTATAACTTTTTTTATAATGTATTAATGATTGTCTTTAGGGTTAATTCTTAGAAATAAAATCGTTGGGTCAAAAGACGTGTACTTAAAAAAAAAAGATGTACATTTTAAGGCATTTTGAGCTATATTGCCAAATTCCCCTTTACAGTGCTTGACTAGTTTTAAGCTGAATTTTCAGCAAGCGTGTGTCAAAGTGTCTACTTTCCTATACCCTTATTAAATACTATATATTATTTAAACTTTACCAGTGTATTAGGCAAAAAATGAAATCTCATTATGACTTTCATGGGCCTTGACTTGCTTACTAAGAGGTTGAGCCCTTTACAGTATATTTATGACCACTTTTATTCATGTTGTAATTTAACACTTTTTTCCCATGGCTCTGCTTGTATTAAAATATTTCCCGGGTGGGCCACGGTGGCTCAGCAGGCAAGAATGCTTGCCTGCCATGCCAGAGGACCTGGGTTCGATTCCCGGTGCCTGCCCATGTAAAAAAAAAATATTTCCCTTTTTCTTTTTTTCTGGTTTTCTATAACGACTATTTACCTCTGTCATATTTCCCATACCTCTGTCATATTGTTATTTGTCTTTCAACTATGCTGTTATCCTTTAGTTTGGTAAAGTCAGATAGATAAGAAAAATAAAATCGCTTTTGTAGTTTATTCTGATAATTTTTACCAAAGTTTGTATGTATAAAATATTATGCAAAAGAAGAAGAGAGCCTCCTCACTTGTCCAATGAGGGAGGGGTTGGTAGGAATTGCTACAAAGAACAGATATTTCAGTCAAATCAAGAGAAACTGTTTTTCTCTTGAAAAACAGAAAGGTAGTGACAGTATTTAAACCTGAAGAAACACGATCAAAGTGAGAGAAATTAGGGTGTTCAAGAACTTAAAGTGTGGTAGTTCCTCCCTAACTTCAGTGATTATGTATATGATGTAGCAGTTCCTCACCATAGTTGGCAAGGTAAAATGGAGAATGTGTTAAGAAATTATTAGGAAGAAAAGCCTCAAAATGGTGTTAAATATATATTTCTAATTGTAAACAAAAATTGTCCTGGGAAACATCTGCTAATCAAATGGTTTTTTAGCATTGAAAACTTGCTCTAGTAAAATAACCGTTCAGTATTCTTCTCTCGTTTAAGAAATATTTCTTCAGCTTTGTAAATTTCTGAGGCAGATTTTTCAGAAGTTGTATCTTCTTTAGAAAAAAATTTTTTTATTGACAAAATAGAACAACATACAAACATGAACATTCTTAACATATGAACATTGCATACTTGGTGTATGATCAGTGGCTCACAGTATCATTACATAGTTGTATATTCATCATCATGATCATTTCTTAGAACATTTGCATCAATTCAGAAAAAGAAATAAAAAGAAAACAAAAAAATTCATACATACCATACCCCTTAATCTGCCCTTTCATTGATCACTAACATTTCAACCTACTAAAAATCTTTGTTGGTAATAATTTCATTTTCATTATACTAAATATCAGGTCAGAAGTCAATGGCACTCATGCTGGACGACTGTTATCACTCAAATTTCCCAGTTATGTCAAACTGATTAACCAAATGTGACTGGACGTTGTGCAATCAACTCTGTGGTTTTTTTCAAATATATGCAAATCTCTTAGACAGGCACATATGCAAATGCACAAAAGAAATGAAATATAGATATTTAAGAGACTGAACAGAAATGGCTTTTAAGTATAAACCATCCTTCCATTCAATTTTGAAGTTGTATCTTTTCTTCACTAATTTGTCTTCTATTATTAGTAGTCTTCTATCCTATCGTAGGCTTACAGATCATCTGAAAATTTCACATTGGTATAGGAATGGAATGTCTGGTCAAAATAGTCTCTATAATAAGAAATATCTTGTTCTGTTAGCAGCAGCCATATTTTCAGGCATATTTCTGACTTTTAGTCAATCTTCTAAATTTATTTTAACATTTGTTCCCCCTATTATTTATTATTATTTACTTTTAATCCATATTTTTTACTTATCTGACCATACTATAGGTAAAAGGAGTATCAGACACAAGATTTTCCCAGTTACACAGTCACATCACGAAAGCTGTATCATACAATCATCTTCAAGAAACATGAGTGCTGGAACACAGTTCTACAGTTCCAGGCACTTACCTCTAGCCTTTCTAATACACTTTAAACTAAAAAGGAGTTATCTATATAATGCATAATAGTAACCTCCAGGATAGATAACCTCTAGACTATTTGAAATCTCATTTTGTCTCATTTCTCTCTTCCCCCTTTGGTCGAGAAGGTTTTCGCAATCCCTTGATGCTGAGTCCCAGCTCATTCTAGGATTTCTGTCCCACCTTGCCAGGGAGGTTTACACCTCTGGGAGGCATGTCCCATGTAGAGAGGGGAAGGGCAGTGAGTTTGCTTGTGCTGGCTGAGAGAGAGAGAGGCCACATCTGAGCAACAGAAGAGGTTCTCTGGGGGTGACTCCTAGGCCTAATATTAAGTAGGCTTAGCCTATCCTTTGCAGGAATAAGTTTCATATGAACAAACCCCAAGATTGAGGGTTCAGCCTGTTGATTTGGTTGTCCCTACTGCTTGTGAGAATATCAGGAATTTTTCCAAATGGGGAAGTTGAATTTTCTTCCTTTCTCCCCCTTCCCTCAAGGGGATTTTGCAAATTCTTCTTTATTCACTTTTCACATCACTCTGGGATTTATTGGGGCATCACACTGGACAAACCTACAAAACCTCATTCTCTATTCAAGGTTCCATGTACTTATGGTGTTCAATTAACCTGTCCATATAAGTTATATTAGGAAATACACTAGTCAGAAGATAAGTTTTGTACCAAATAACATTTTTTGATTTAGTCTCACACAGAAGTTGAAGTTTTAAAATATGAATGACCATCTATTTTCAGCACCCTGCAATATTGGCATTCCTTTGTTCTTCCTCATGCAAAAACATTTTTTAATTTATGCATTTAGTCACTGTCATTGTACACTCTAAACATTCCTAGATTATACCATCTCAATCTTTATCGTCATCTTTCCTTCTGGTTTCATATGTGCCCCCAGCCCTCCTCCCTCTATCATTCTCATATCCAGCTTCATTCAGTGTACTTACATTTTTGTGCTACAATCAGGTAGTATTGTGCTATCTATTTCTGAGTTTTTATGATCAGTCCTGTTGCACAATCTGGATCCCTTCAGTTCCAGTTACCCAGTCTCTACCATATTTCTATCTTCTGATAACCTCTGTTCTTAACTGAAATTCTTCAACTTCATTCATTAATGTTAATTCATATCAATGAGACCATAAAGTATTTGTTCTTTTGCTTCTGGCTAATCCACTCAGCATAATGTCCTCAAGGTCCATCCATGTTACATGCTTCATGACTACTCTGTCTTACAGTTGTGTAATATTCTATCGTATGTATACACTACAGCTTGTTCAGCCACTCATCTGTTGATGGACTTCTGGGCTGTTTCCATCTCTTGGCAATTGTGAATAATGCTGCTGTAAACATTGTTGTGCAAATATCCATTTGTGTCCTTTCCCTCATGTCCTCTGAATAGATACCTAGCAATGGTATTGCCAGATCATATGGCAATTCTCTATTTAGTTTCCTGAGGAACTGCCGAACTGCCTTCCAGAGTGGTTGACCATTTTACATTCCCACCAACAGTGGATAAGTGTGTCTGTTTCTCCACCTCCTCTCCAGCACTTATTGTTTTCTGTTTTATTGATAATGGCCATTCTGGTGGGTGTGAGCTAATATCTCATTGTGATTTTGATTTGCATTTCCCTAATAGCAGAAAAGTTGAGCATCTTTTCATGTGCCCTTTAGCCATTTGTATTTCCTCTTCTGAGAATTGTCTGTTTATGTCTTTTGCCAACTTTGTAATTGGGTTGTTTATCTTTTTGTTGTTGACTTGAACAATCTCTTTACATATTCTGGATACTAGACCCTTATCTGATAGGTCGTTTCTAAATATTGTCTCCCATTGTATAGGCTGTCTTTTTACTTTTTAGAAGAGTTTTTAACCAACCCTAGATTGAGTTTTTATATTAATAAGATGTTTACTGTATTTACATACAAATATTTACACAAATATTACTTGTACAACTTGATGGATTTTACATGTATATATATATATATATATACACCCATGTTATCACCACAGTTTAAGATACAGAACATTTTCAGCACCCCAGAGGTTTTCCTATCTATATTCCCTACCCAAGCATAAATCCTGTTCTGACCTCTCTCATCATAGATTTGCTTTGCCAGTTTTTGAACTTTATAGAAATGTATGTGTGTGTGTTTGTGTATATAAAGTATATAAATATATATGTATAAATAAATAGAATCATACTTAATGTACTTTCTTGTCTAGTTTCTTTTGCCCCAACTTCAAGACTTTAAAATTCATCCTGATTTTTACATAGAATAGTAACTTGTTCATTTTCATTGTTGCATAATATTTCTTTATATAAACATAAACCACAATTTACCTATTATATTATTGGTGGACATTTATAGTTTAGGCCTATATTGAATAAGGTTGCTGTAAACATTCTTGTGTATATGATTTTTTGGTGCACATAAAACCCCCATTTCTCTTGAGTAAATAATGGGACCAGATTCCTGGACACAAAATATTTATGTATATATATATAACATTACAATATGCTGCCAAACTTTTCCAGAAGTGATTGTATCAATTTACAGTCATCAATATATCAGAGTTTCACTTGTTCTTCATCCTGGCCATTATTTGATATTACCGTTTCTCTTAATTTTTGATGTGATAGTGGGCATGTATAGTGATGTCTCATTATGGCTTTTTGAAAAAAACATATTTAATTGTGAAATACATATTTAGAAGAGTGATAAATTTCAAAGTACAATTTAACAAGTAATTATAGAGCAAATTTCAAAGTATAGTATGGGTTATAGTTCCACAATTTCAGTTCTTTCTTTCTGGCTGTTCTAATACACTAGAAACTAAACAGAAATATTTATATGATTCAGTAGTCATAATCATTTGTTAAATCCCAACTTCTCTGTTACAACTCCTCCCTCTCATTTGATCATTTTCTCAATCTTCAGGGATATTTGGGCAATACCATTCTAACCTCTTGTTGAAAAGTGGTGTCAACGTAATGGGTAGGGGAATTCAACTGGTTAATGTTCTGGGAGAGACGGGTACCTCAGAACAATCTGGAGGTTTAAGTTTCTGAAGAATAAACTTAATAAGTAAAACTTTTATAAATCTTAGATAGAGTCCTGGGTTTTCTTTAGGGTTTTCAGGAATACTTTTGGTTGGCGCTTAGCATACTGTGACAGTTTGTAATATCTGTCTGAAGCTTGCATAAGAATAGCTTCCAGAATGACCTCCCGACTCTATTTGAAATCTCTTAGCCACTGAAACCTTATTTTGTTACTTTTCTTTTCCCCCTTTTGGTCAAGAAGACATTCTCAGTCCCGTGATGCCAGGGCCTGGCTCATCCCTGGGAGTCAGCGTACCACATAGGGGAGAGAGTAATGAGTTTATTTGCAGAGTTTGGCTGAGAGAGAGAGGCCACATATGAACAACAAAAAAGATTCTCTGGGGTGACTCTTAGGTGTGTGTATAAGTAGGTTTATTTTCACCATTACAGAAATAAGTTTCATAAGGGCCAGGCTCAAGATCGAGGCCTAAGCTTATTAAATTGGGAGTCCTCAGTTCTTAAGTGAATATTGGGAGTTTCTCAGATGGGAAAATTTGAGTTCCATATTTTTCCTCCAGTCCCTCAACGGACTTTCCAAATACTTTTTTATTATCTGCCTGCAATGCTCTGGAATGTATCAATCATTATGGCTTTATTTTGCATTCCTCTCATGAATCATTGTTTAGAATACCTTTGCAAATGCATGTTGATCATTTTGATATACTTTTTAATGAAGTGCCTATTTAAATCTTTTGCCTGTTTTCAAATAGGATTTTCTCAATGACTTGTTAGAAATTCTTTATATGTTCTGTATGTGAGTTCTTTGTAATTATAGTTATCCCTTCCACATTGAAACTTTCCCCATTACTGTTTTAATATATTGTGCATTGGCATAAGAAGTTAAATGAAAATTATGGGGAAATTTGCAAAAGCCACAGATGACACGCAAAGGCTAATTGGCTGTAAGCTATGTCATGAAAAAAGAGAAGGAAATCCATGGAGCCTTTGCTGTAGCTATACCATCAACTGCTGAGCATTGTCATAAACCACAAAATCCACATCTCATATAGAAAGTGCAACATTCTTTTGTGTGCAAAATTGTTATAAAAAAGGCATTCTGGTAGACTCTGGCATCATTAGAGAAAAGGCTAAGTCCCTGTGTGATTCCCTAAAGGTAAATTAAGGTGAGGGTCTGCTGCCCCTACTGATCTTCAGGCCAGCAAAGGCTGGTTTGAAAATCCAAAAGAAAAAAGGTCTAGCTTTGCATTGTAAAAGTAATGGGAAAGGCAGCATTTGCTGATCATGAGGCAGCTAGGTTTCTTGAAACCATGAAAAAAAATTTATGCATATTTTCCAAATTGCAGGGGTTCTGTGCCCCTAACCCCATGATGTGATAACTATTTTTAGCCCAGCCTGTGGTTTACATTTTCATTTTCTTAATTTTTTCTTGTAATGGACACAAGTTTTTAATTTTAGTGAAGTCTAATTTTATTATTTATTTTATGGATAGTATATTTTACATTCTGTTTGAGAAATGTCTTCCTATTCCTGGGTTATGAAGATATTTCATGTATTTTCATAGAGAAGCTTTCTTTTTACCTTTCACATTTATTTCTGCTGTTCATCTCTGTTTAACATTTGTCTGTTTACATGAAGGGATGCAAGGTAGGTTTGTTTTTTTGTTTAAAATAAATTCATACCTTTGACCCAGCTCTGGTTTCTGAATTGTACCTTTGTGGTAAATCAGCTGTGACTGGAATGTGGGTGTGCTTGAAAGAGAAAGGCTTGCATCATGTATATCACCAGAAGGAAAGCTAGTGGATGAAAACTGGGACTGTATAACTTAGCAAAATTTAGAGTGAACGATGATGGTAGTTAATTTTACAAATATAAGAAAGTTCTTACATTTACTGGAACAAACATATGTGAACTAGAACAAATGTATGTCAGTATTACATGGTATAATAATAGGGTGGTATATGGGAGAAATACAGTTAATGCAAACTAAGGTCTATAGTTAATAGTAACATTGTAATGTTCTTTCACTAATTGTAACAAAGGCACTATACAAAAGCTAAATGTTAATAACGGGGATATAAAGGGTATGGAATTTTACCCCCTCCCGGAATATGGAGGTAAAATCCAAAATGTGTGTACATCCAAAAATGTACGTACACACTACAAGACTAGATATGAATGTGTATGTACTGATGGATAGATATATATACATACGCCTATTTCCAATCTCTACTGAAAGGGCCTGGAAGCAGTGATACTCCAGTAGCAATGCACACATTTTGCCTTTATTGTTTCTAAGTACCATTTTTCAATAAAAGAAAACATGGCTCCTTAGAGAAGTTGTTATTCTAGGGCTTGGGTGGGAGCAGGAAAAATACTAGATGATTCTGGAACATCCTGTTACTAGAAATAAAGTGCTCAATAAAAGATAGGGGCATATCAGACAGCACAGGAATCAATCTGAAAGAGCACCCATTGGCTAAAGCTGGGACAGTTTAAGCAAGAAAATAACGATAGTATTGGATTACAAGCCACAGGATAAAATACTGTCCATGAGTCTATGCTGATGTAATATATAATTAAAAAAAAATAAGGAAAAAGGCATACCCCTCCCTTACATATGTCTTTTTATTAATAAATGTACAAAGACTGAGGGAAATAATTGTTGGAGCTATTAGTGGGCCAGAGTTTGAAGAGAAATAGGATGTATGCATAATCTCACATATCTCCCTTAAGATATTCATTAATAAAACTGGAAAATCAATGGAGAAACCTGACAGAAGTGACCAAACCAAATGATCAAAATTAATAACACCAGTAATAAGACATATTGACATCATGTAACCAATTATATGAGACACCAAGAAGAACACCTGAATTCTAAGGTGTTCTAACAAAAAAGTACTAACTTTAACCTAATTATGAGAAAACATCAAACTGATTCAAATTGAGGAGCTTTATATAAAATTATTAACAAGTACTGTTCAAAAGTGTCAAGGTCATGAAAGGCAAGGAAAAAGACTAAGGAACTGGCACAGATTGAAGGAGGACAAAGTAGCATGGCAACCAAATGCAGGGTAGGATACTGGGTTGGATCTTGGAACAGAAAAATGTTATCACTCAAATAAACTGGTGAAATTAAAATATAGCCTCAAAGTTAATTAGTTAATAATTTTACCAATGTAGCGTCTTAGTTTTGATAATTTGTGTATTATGAAGGATATTAACATAAGAAGCTGGGTGAAAGGTATATGGTAAGTCTCTGCATTATTTTTGCAACTTTTCAGTAAGTCTGTAATTATTCCAAAGTAAAAAAAAAACCCACAACACCTCACTAGTAGCCAGAAATAGCTTTTTTTCCCAATAAAAGGAAAAAAGTAAATACATTTCTATTGATTCTTTTTTTTCCTTCAGAAAACAAATATACATTTTGTACAGAATAAGTTCCAGGAAGTAAAATTGGTACATAAAAGGCCGTGCTTATTATTTTAAAGACTGTAACATTAAAAGGGAGCATGTCCATTATTTCTTCTTACAATTAAATTTGTTCTTTTCTCCTCATGCAAGAGGTATTATATAGATGTTTACTATTTTGACAGTATTAAAGGCTCAGTCACTTTTAATGTAATAAAAACATTAAAATTTTTTTATTTGTAATGAAAGCACAGTTTAAAATATAATCTCTCTAGAAAATATGTCCCCAAATTCTTAACAATTTGAATTTTTGGTTTATATCCCATTTTACATTGGAAACAATGTAATAAAAGCCTCTCCTATAATTTCACTACTCAGAAACAGCCATTATCAGCATTTAATTTTATATCTTTGCAAATTCTTTTTATGTGTGCACTTGTATGTATACATGCTGTGTGTGTCTGATGTTCAATTTTGTTTAATTTTTGGATGTGATATTAATGAGAGAAGAGATTCTGAAAACAATCATTTTTCTATAACACAGCCTGGTCTGGGTTAAAGTTTGTCCCTTTCCTTTTCCCATACACTAATATTAGGAGAAATACAGAGTATAGGGGGAAGATAGAATTTTATAGATATAGATGGGCCCAGTATAAAACTTCATTGAGAAAAACCCTGACATTAGCCATTTCAGTGTAGACTGGTAGTGTTTTTGTTTTAACTAATTTATATTGCATATAATTTATATTCAGTAAATACATGGATATCAGGTGGGATCCTTTAATGGTATTAAACATATGCCCCTATACAATCAACAATCTGAGGTAAAGAATGGGCGGCTGGTGACAGGTAATGGATAGAGGAATGATTCTTTGAGTATTCCTTTTTGGATGGTAAATATTTTATATATTTCAAAAATAAGGTGATATATATATATATTTCCTATTCTGCCCACTGCAAGATGCTAGTTACAGTAACATCCCAGTAGCAGTGAATACTTCTAGCTTGTATTCCCCACTTAGGAGCAAGGCCTCCTTGAGGAATGGCTGATTTTATTGCTGATGCCAGGAAACTGAAAAATAAGCCTTGAGCATTCTGTACCAGTAGCAGTAGGTAAGAAAGTGCTTTAAAAAAGAAGAACAAGAAGCCTGTTCAAAGGACACTAGAGCCAGTTTGAAGGCACTCTAACTGGCCATATCTGTGACAATTTGAGCATCAATATAAACAAAGGTGGTAATAGATTATGTATAACCCATTAGATAAAATAGGAATGATTTCCACGATAGATGGAAGGATAGGTGAGAAGTGAAGGCTGATTAATAATTATGAAGGAAGTGGTAGAGTAGGAAGAATCAGCATTTTGCAATCATTATAGCCTAAGATTATCCGGTGTTTGATTCTTTAGTGGTTGTATAAATACAGGGTAAAAGATGTTTACATGTTTTAAAACTGGCCCCTTTACAGATTGCTTGTTAGATAGGAGGTACAAAACAGTTACTATCACTATATATTTTTGAGAAACCAAATAACAGAGAAGTACAAATTTAGGAACATTCTATAAAATATCATTATGTATTCTTCAAAACATTAAATGTTACAATTTTTTGTTTTTGATTTTTATTTTCTTTTTTTAATTTTTTGTTTTTTAGATGTGATAGGGAAAGATATCTCATTATTTTAATTTGCGCTTCCTTTATTATGAGTTAGTTTGGACTTCTAAATAATAACCACTTTTAAATTTAACTTAATTGGATTTTTATAGAAGTTTACAATAATAGTAGAGATTTCCCGTACTGACCTTTATCCATCTTCCTGTAATGTTATCATATATAACCATGGTAGGTTTATCAAAACTGATAAGTCAACTTTGAAACAGTATTATTAACTAAACTGCATACATTATTTAAATATTCCCAGTTTTTTCACTAAAGTTCTTTTTGTTTCAGGAACCATTCTAGGATTCTGCATTGTGTTTAGTATACCCATTTTTTTTTTAAAAAAAAAGATTTTTATGAAAATATGTTCACATACTACAGAGTCCATCTAAAGTATACAATCAGTGGCTCACCATATCATCACATAGTTGTGTATTTATCACCATTATCATTTTTAGAACATTTGCATCACTCCACCAAAAGAAATAAAAAGAAAAACCCATATATCCCATACCCCTTACTGCTCCCTCTCATTGATCTCTAGTATTGCAGTCTACCCAACTGTTTTTTTTTTTTTTTACCTCTTATTCCCTCCCTATTATTTATTTTATTTTTTGTCCTTATTATTTTACTCATCTGTCCATACCTTGGATAAAGGGAGCCTTAGCCATAAGATTTTCACAATCATACAGCTACATTGTATAAGGTGTATATATAGTTATACAGTCATCTTCAAGAATCAGGATTACTGGAATACAGTTCAGCTGTTTCAGGTTCTCTCTAGCCACTCCAATACACCATAAACTAAAAAGGGATATCTATATAATGCATAAGAATAACCTCCAGGTTAGCCTCTTGACTCTATTTGAAATCTCTCAGCTACTGAAACTTTATTTTTTTTCATTTCTCTCTTCCTTCTTTGGTCAAGAAGACTTTCTCAATACCATGATGTGGATCCCAACTTATTCCTAAGAGTCATGTGCCACATTGCCAGGGAGATTTATACCCCTGGGAGTCATGTCCCATGTAGTGGGGGTGGAGGGGTGGGGGTGAGTTCATCTGCAGAGTTGACTTAGAGAGAGAGGCCACATCTGAGCAACAAAAGAGATTCTGTGGAGGTGACTCTTTGGGCATAATTATAAGTAGGCTTAGCCTCTCCTTTGCAGCAGTAAAATTCACAGGAGCAAGCTCTAAGATGGAGGGCTCGGCCAATTAAATTGGTTATCCCCACTGCTTGCGAAAGTATTAGAAATTCCTCAGAT
Source organism: Tamandua tetradactyla (assembly GCF_023851605.1). NCBI lineage: Eukaryota > Metazoa > Chordata > Mammalia > Pilosa > Myrmecophagidae > Tamandua > Tamandua tetradactyla. Next base: position 52,739,186 of record NC_135332.1, read on the forward strand.
GGGGAAGTTTAATATTTCCTCCTTTCTCCCCTGTCTCTCTAGGGGGCTTTGCAAATATTTTTTTTTATTCTCTGCCCGAAGTACTCTGGGATGTATCAGCACATCACACTGGCCTGTACAGACCAACAAGATCCCACTCCTTATCAAGATTTCATGTAATTATGGTGTTTGACTAAACTGACCATACAAGTTAAATTAGGTAGTGTGCTACCAGAAATAAATTTTGCATCAAATAAACATCTCTTCCTTTGGTCTCATACAGAAGTTGAAGTTCTAAAATATAGACTATATCACCCTTTATCTGATTTACCTTAGTACTATCCAGATGAGCTTCATTCATATCTCTGGTCAAAGTATGATCAGTTTTTCAACTTTTTAAATAGTTGCTTTATGGGGTAATGCTGATTTTTATAGCTTCAGCACTCTAACTCTGAGTCTTAGGTGTCACACAAATACCTTAAGTTACAGGGAAAAGCTCAGAGTCTCAGAATTTAGAAATAACATTTAAAATTCCATAATAGATGTGACTACTATATGAGCTTACATTCTAGGACCTTTATAATAGGTCCCAACCTGATAACCCAAGCTCTCAACTTAATTCTCCAAGTTTATATATTGCAGTTAGTCCATATGAGTGGGGCATGAGATATTTGTCATTTTACTTATTACATTTCCTTCAGCATAACTGTCTTCAAGTTTCATTCACCTAGTTACATGCCTCACAACTTAATTTCTTCTTATATCTACTCAGTAGTTTGTTGTATGTATATACCACACTCTCCCTTCTATTCCTCAGTCAAGGTACTCTTAGGCCACCTCCATCCATTGCATATTGCAAACACTGTGTTGCCACAAACACCAGTGTGCAAATATTCATTCGAGTCCCTGCCCCCACTTTCTCCAAGTGTATACCTAGCAAGGGGATTGCAGGATTGTAGAACAACCCCACCCATAGTCTCCTGTGGAGCCACCACACTGCCTTGCAGAAGGACTATACCATTCTGCTTCCCTACCAAGAGTCAATAGGTGTATCTCTTCACATTTTCTCAAGCAATTGAGTATATCCATTTTTCAGTTAATCCTTTTTCAGACTAAGTTTAATGCAAAAGAATGAAATTGGACCCTTCATATCATATAAAAAACTAACTCAAACTGGATTAAAGACCTAAATGTTAGAGTTAAAACTATAAAATTCTTAAGCATGGGGTAAATATGCATGACATTGGATGTGGCAAATAGATACAACACCAAAAATGTGATCAACAAAAGAAAAAATAAATTGGATTTCATCAAAATTTAAAACTCAATGCTTTAAGAAATATAAAAAATCAGCCCAAAGAATAGAAAACATTTGCAAATATATACCTGACAAGTATCTTCTTTCTTGAATATATAAAGAACTATTTTAGCTCAATAATAAAAAGACAACCCAGTTTAAAAATGGAGAAAAGTTCTGAATAAACATTTGTTCGAAGTATATGTATAAATGGCCAATAAACACTATGAAAGATGTTCACCATCATCAGTCATTAGGGACATGTCAGTCACAACCACAAAGAGATACTACTTCACATTCACTAGGATGGCTATAACCAAAAGTCAGGTAATACTATTGGTGGAGAAATCAGAACCCTTGTACACTGCTGTTGGGAATGTAAAATGTTGCAGCTGTTTTGGAAAATAGTCCAACAGTTCCTCAAATGGTTAAATTCGCAGTTACCATGTAACCCAGCAATTCCATTCTTAGATATCTATCCAAGACAAATGAAAACATTGTGTCCACATAAAATTTGTACTTAAATGTTTATAGCAGCATTATTCATGATTACCAAGAGGTGGTAGAAACAACCAAAAAGTCCATCAACTGACAAATGGATAAAGAAGATGTGGTATCCATACAATGGAATATTATTTGGCTGTAAAAGTGTTAAATGAAAGAAATCACTCACAAAAGACCCCGTATTATATGATTCTATTTATATGAAATGTCCAGAACAGGCATATCTATACAGACAGAAAATAAGATTAGTGGTTGCTTAGGACTGTGAAGAGATGAGGGAAGGGGGTGTGTGGGTGCGTGATAACTAGTGTCTTAAAGAATTTTTTTTTTTATTAGAGAAATTGTAAGTTTACAGAAAAATTATGCATAAAACAAGAGTTCTCATAACCAGGGTTTTGTTTCCTTTTTCTACTTTTCATAATTTTTATTCTAATAACATAAATACAACTTAAAATTTTCCCTTCTAACCATATTTAGATATGCAATTCAGCGGTGTTAATTGCTAATTACATTTACAGTGTTGTGCTTGCATCACCATCGTCCATTATCAAAACTTTTCATCACCCCAAACAGAAATTCTATATCAAGTAAGCATTAACCCCCATTTCCTACTTCTAGCTCAGTCCTTGGTAGTCTGTATTCTAGTTTCTCACTCTAGGCTTTACTTATCAGTTTTAGTTACAGGTTTATATTACCTTCAAGAAATTAACAAGGGAGGAGGATAGCTTTCCTTTTTTACCTTCTATTCTGGAAAATTCCCCTTATTAAAACTGTTTGCCACTGAAAACTATTTTAAAGGTAATTCATTGGATTATTTAAAGGTATACTTGCTTTATTTTTCTTTCCAAAGAAAATACTTTCCAAAGTATATGTTTTTAGATAATTGTATAAATTTTGTTACATAGTGTTATTTTTTAATGTTCAATAAAAGCAATTTGATGTCCATTTTAACATGATAGTTTTTATATACTTTATTCTCAGAGAAATGATTGTTTGATTTTAATCTGTTAATTTTCATACTGATCTATTCTTTTTATTTTTTAGGCCCGAGATGTGCGTACCAATGAAGTGGTGGCCATCAAGAAAATGTCTTATAGTGGAAAGCAGTCTACTGAGGTAGGTTAAATGTATATATTCTTCTTAGCATGTAAAAGAATGACGTACTATTTTTAATGGAGAGGTGAGAGTGGGAATTATTTTTTAAATATGCATAAAGAAAAATCCACAGATCTTTAAGTATACAGCTCAATAAATCTTCACAAGTTGAATGTACCTATTTAGTTAGTATATACAGCTATAACAGAACATTATTGGCATCCTCAGAATCCTCCACTCTGTGCCCCATGCTTTTAATTTTTTAAACTCTGGTTTTATATATATTTTACTCTATGTTATAATAGAGAAATTATCTACTTCTAAGGAACTAAAGTAGAATAAGATGCACTTGACATTACTTTTGTTTTTTTCTTAAGGATTTAGAAAGTTTTAAACTTTCTTCAATAAAGAGTGTATGTCCATCTAAGAACTAGGCAGTGTGTAAACTAAAAAAAACAAAAAATGAAATGATTGATACTCTCTATAATAAGTGTACTTTAAAGCCGTTCAGTGAAAGCATTTCATCATTTTAATACCAAAAAACTACTGACTTTTGATACCAAAAAACTGACTTTTCAGTTTAATTGTATTTGCCATTCTGTGGCACAACTTTAAGACTAGCTTTCACAGGCACACTATTAAACTATGTTGATGTCTAATTGATAGTCTTTACTGGAACAAAAAGTTTCATTTAATGCTTCATCTATTCTCATCTAATGTTTTCTTAATGAAACAGTTTTTATATTAATACAGTTTTTTTGAGCATTTACCTTCCAGAACATTCAAATTTGAAATTTAAAGCTCATGAAACAGAATTTCTGAATTTAGCATCTTATAATATAAATTTGACACATTTTATATAAAACCCTGTGAGCTTATTTTGCTGTGTTTTGTTAAGAGCTTGTGAAATATCATATGATACTTAATTGCTTAAATTCTGTTACAAAATATTTAAAGTTATCTGTTATGCTAGTTCTCCTTCACTTATGAAGTTAAATGTAAAGCTTGAAAAAACAAAAGCACGGAACAGATTCCTAGTCCCCATTCCAAACCTATTAAACCTTTAGAATGTCTGGATATAGACCCAAAGATGTGTATAGTTCTCTGGTTGACGCTTTTTTTTTTAAAACCATGAGTCGCTCCTCTTGCTGTTTTTTTTAAAATGCAGTTTTTAAAATTTCTATTATATATTCACATACCATATTCATCCAGAGTGTATAGTAGTTCACAGTACCAGCATATATTTGTGTATTCATAATCACAATCGATTTTTGAACATTTCATTACTCCAAAAAAAGTAAAAATAAGAATAAAAGTATAAAAGAACATCCAAAACATCCCATACCCCCCCACACTCTTCATTTATTTATTTTTTGTCTTTTCTTGTTGATTCTTAAAGCAGCTATATTTAGGAACAGTTACCTAAGTTTCTAAGATTGTCATGAAGTAGCTTATCAATGGTTTATCTTTTTTTTAAAAAGCAATTTTTATTCATAAATCTTATGCAAACATTCTATATATGGTGTGCAATCAATGGCTCACAATATCATCACATAGTTTATGTATTTATCACCATGGTCATTTTTTAGAACATTTGCATCACTTCAGAAATAAAAAGAAAAAAGAACTCATACATTCCTTACCTCTACTTGTTATTGACCACAGTATTTCCATCTACTTAATTTATTTTAACCTTTTACAAAGGTTTATCTTTATCTCCTGGTAGGTGTCAGTGAGGAAGGCTCTTAATAAACTATGTAGGAAAAGGTTTTGATATCCCTTGTTTTTCCTTTGAACTTTGCTGTGTAATAGCTAATTGTTCGCTAATACTTTAGAAAGCATCTCGTAACTTAAATCTCAGAGGAATTATTTTGTTTGAGTTAAAGAAAAAAATACCTTGATATTTGTTAGAAGAAATAAACCAAATCACTTACAATAGGTGAATTTTATGCTATATAAATTATACCTCAAAAGCTGTTAATTAAAAAAAAGATTGTACTTTTAAAGGCACTAAATATGATATATAAGTTTCAACAACCTCCTTGATGAGTGATTATAAAGTTTTTATAAGACTTATTGATGATAACATTTTATCAAACTACAACTTGTCTGAGTTTGATACATAATTAAGTAAATTATGTCATTGAATTGTAAACTTTATGCATGGAATTTCTTATAGATTTATTTTGATGTTTAATGTAAAAATTACAGATAAAACTTGTGTTTTCTTGTTAACCCTTCTTAATCAACTAATTACTTTTTTCTTATGTAACTTTCTTTATATATATATATATGTATATATATAATGTATACATGTATATATATGACTTTCTAAGGAAAAAACTGTTCATAATTCTCCCCCTCATTGCTTTTTCCCCCTCCACAGAAATGGCAGGATATTATTAAGGAAGTCAAGTTTCTACAAAGAATAAAGCATCCCAACAGTATAGAATACAAAGGCTGCTATTTACGTGAGCACACAGCTTGGGTAGGCGTTGTCTCTCTCTTTGCTTTAATTTTAGTTGGTTTTGATTTGGAATAAGTTAATTGAGAATGTCTCAACCATTTGTGTGAAGGTATGCAAAGGCACCTGAAATGTTAGTTCATACTGAGAGAAGAAGAGCTGCAGATCTTATATCTTGAAAATAAGAGATAGTAAAACTTTGGCAGTCCTGCCACAGAGATTTTCAAGAATTTTGTCAACATTTGTGGATGGTAAAATGTCTGTTCTCCAAATGATACATTCTCCAAAGTACTCCACGGTTACATTAGGAAAATATACCATTCTTTAAATGGTTTATCAAATATTGTGACAACGGTCTTTACTCTAAGATGAAAATTAGCTTATTATATTTCACTTAAGTATATTGTAGTCTATTTAACTACAATAATCTTGAAGTTTGATGAATCCTGGTGATATTTGAACTGATTGTGATTCCTTGGCTGATTAATATTAAAGGTAGAAAATTGAAACACGTTATTACAAGAAATAGAGATTAATTTGCCCTAGTGTTACCATTAAGGTGACAAGACAGTAATCCTACAGTTGTATAGGTGCAGTGGTTATACCTTTCAAGAAAAGTGCTTGGGGCGGGCCGCGGTGGCTCAGCGGGCAAAGTGCTTGCCTGCTATGCCGGAGGACCTCGGTTCGATTCCCGGCCCCAGCCCATGTAACAAAAAACGGAAAAACAAAATACAATAAAACAAGAAAATGTTTAAAGATGTTTCCCTTTCTTCCTTCCTTCCTTCCTTCTATCCTTCCTTCCTTCTCTCTGTCTTTCCTTTAAAAAAAAAAAAAAAAAAAAAAAAGAAAAGTGCTAAATTTCTCTTAAACAGATATGAAGCCCCTGCCTTTTTTTTAACTTTTTAATTTTAGTAACATATATATATATATATATATATATATATATATATATATACAATCCCAAATTTCCCATTTTAGCTAATTTTGAAGTATACAGTTCAGTGGTTTTAATTACATTCACAGTATTGAGCTACCATCACCAACATCCATTACTCAGACTTTTTCATCAACCCAAATTGAAACCCTATACCCATTAAGCAGTAACTCCCTATTTCATCTCACCCCTGTTCCTTATAATCTGTAATCTACTTTCTGTCTCTGTGAATTTGCATTTTTTAGGTAATTCACATAAATGAGATCATACAATGTCCTTTTTTTTCTGGTTTTTTCACTGAACATGATATCTTCAAGGTTTATCCATGTTGTGCCATGTATCAGAACTTCATTCCTTTTTAAGGCTAAATGATAATCCATTGTAGGTATATACCACATTTCCATTCATCTGCTGATGTACATTGGGTTGGTTCTGCTTATTATGAACAATGGTGCTGTGAACATTGGTGGTGTACAAAGAGCTGTTTTAGTCCTTGTTTTCACTTCTTTTGGGTGTAAACCATAAGTGAGATGGCCAGGTAATATGATAATTCTTTGTTCAACTTTCTGAGGAACCACCAAACTGATATCCATAGTGGGTACACCATTTTACAGTCCCACCTATAATGTACAAAGATTCCAATTTTATGTGTCATCAACAACAGTTTTCTTTTGTTTTTTTTTTTAAATAATAGCTATCCTGATGAGTGTGAAGTGATATATCATTGTGGTTTTGATTGGTGTTTCTCTGGTGACCAGTGATGTCAAGCATATTTTTCATGTGTTTATTGGTCATTTGTTTATCTTCTTTGGAGAAATGCTTGTTCAAGTCCTTTGCTCTTTTATTGGATTATTTGTCTTTTTGTTGTTGAGTTGTAGCAGTTCTTTATATATTCTGGTTATTAAACACTTGTCAACTATATGGGTAACTATTATTTTCTTCCATTTACTTCCTTCTTACTGTTCTGTTTTTTATGGGGGGGGGAATCATGGGCCGGAAATTGAATCCGGGTCTCCTGCATAGCAGGTAAGCATTCTACCACTGAACAACCCTTGTACCCCTTGTTATGTCCTTTGATACACAAAAGTTTTGTTTTTTTTTTTAATTTATTTATTTTTTATTATTAATTTTAAAATATATATAACAACAGACACAAACATTCTTAACTTTTGATCATTCTGTTCTACATATATAGTCAATAATTCACAATATCATCACATAGTTGCATATTCATCATCATGATCATTTCTTGGAACATTTGCATCTATTCAGAAAAAGAAATAAAAAGAAAAAAAAATTCATACATACCAGACCCCTTACCCCTCCCTTTCATTGATCACTAGCATTTCAATCTAAATTTATTTTAACATTTGTTCCCCCTATTATTTATTGTTATTCTGTATGTTTTACTTGTCTGTTGATAAGGTAGATAAAAGGAGCATCAGACTCAAGGTTTTCACAGTCACACAGTGACATTGCAAAAGCTGTATCATTATACAATCATCTTCAAGAAACATGGCTACTGGAACACAGCTTTATATTTTCAGGCAGTTCCCTCCAGCCTCTCCATTACATCTTGACTAAGAAGGTGATATCTATTTAATGCATAAGAATAACCTCTTGACTCTCTCAGCCATTGACACTTTATTTTGTCTCATTTCACTCTTCCCCCTTTTGGTTGAGACGGTTTTCTCAATCCGTTGGTGCTGAGCCTCAGCTCATTTTAGGATTTCTGTCCCATGTAAGGTCCACACCCCTGGGAGTCATGTCCCACATAGACGGTGGGATGGAGGAGTGAGTTTGCTTGTTGTGTTGGCTGGAGAGAGAAGCCACATCTGAGCAACAAAAGAGGTTCTCTTGGGGGTGACTCTTAGGCCTAATTTTAAGTAGGCTTGACTTATCCTTTGTGGGGTTAAGTTTCATATGAAAAAACCCCCAAGATTGGGGGCTCAGCGTATAGCTTTGGTTGTCTGCAGTGCTTGTGAGAATATCAAGAATTCAACTTGGGGAAGTTGAATTTTCCCCCTTTCTCACCATTCCCCGAAGGGGACTTTGCAAATACTTTTTTATTCACTGTTCAAATCACTCTGGAATTTATCAGTGCATCACTTGGTACACAAAAATTTTTAATTTTGATGAAGTTCATTTTATCTCTCTTTTGTTGCTCATACTTTTTTTTTTAATTTTATTTTATCATTTATGTATTTATTTGTGAACGCAAACACCTGCCTCTCCCTGCTTTTTTCATTCCCACAATCACACAGTCACATTGTGAAAGCTATATCATTATACAATCATCTCCAAGAAACATGGCCACTGGAACACAGCTCTACATTTTCAGGCAGTTACCTCCAGCCTCTCCATTACACCTTAACTAAGAAGGTGATATCTATTTAATGCATAAGAATAACCTCCAGGATAACCTCTGGACTGTTTGGAATCTCTCAGTCATTGACACTTTATTTTGTCTCATTTCACTCTTCCCCCTTTCAGTTGAGGTTTTCTCAATCCCTTGATGCTGAGTCTCAGCTCATTCTAGGATTTCTGTCCCACGTTGCAAGGAAGGTCCACAGCCCTAGGTGTTGCTCATGCTTTTAGTGGCATATCTAAGAAATTACTGTCAAATCCAAAGTTATCAAGTTTTTCCTCTGTATTTTCTCATAAGAGTTTTGAGGTTTTAGTGCTTATGTTCTGGTCCTTGTAAGGTTCATTCTTATATATGGTGTGAGGTAGAGATCCAACTTAATTTTTTTGCATGTGAAAAGCCAGTTTTCCCAGCTATCTCATTTATTGAAGAGACCATTATTGCCCTATTTAATGTAGTTGGCTTCTTTGTCAAAAATCAGTTGCCCAGGGTAGTGTGGTGGCTCAGTGGCAGAATTCTTGGCTGCCATGCTGGAGACCTGGATTGAATTCCTGGTGCCTACCCATGCAAAAAAAAAAAAAAAAAAAAAAAAAAAGGTCAGTTGGCCATAGATATGTGGGCTCATTTTTAGACAGCTCTATTCCATTGGTCTTTATCCTTCCCTTTTTTGAATTAATAAAAACAGCTAATTATCACTTTAATATACTAAACCTAGATTTAATTTGTATTGAACTTAGATTTGATTTGTATTGTTCAGTACATTTCTGCCCAATTTAATTTTGAAACAGATTCCTAAACTTGAGGTTATGGTTAAATAAGAAGCACTGATATTGGGCAGCTTACCTCTCTGTCTCTTTGTTTTCCATTTGTAAAAGTGGGATAGTAGGACTTAACTGAGAAAGTTGTGATGATTAAATTGGTTCATGTATATATAAAAAATAGATAAAATGTCTGGCACATAGGATCAGTGCTCAGTGTTGGCTTTTAAAGAAACATTTAAGGTATAACGTGCTCTTTGAACATATAGTTGCAGAGAAGGCAGTTTTCTGCTTCCTAACACTCATCAATGTTGTTACTATAAGTTAGTAATAACAAAATGTGTATTCCTTCTAATTTATTTGTTAATTATATATGAAATACACATCTTGTAGAGGTGATTATATGTTGGCATTAGAAGATTCATGTATTATTGACTTTGTATATTTAGCAAATTGATGAATATATGAATATTTATTTTTAAGGTGATCAAACTATTTTTTTGATCCCCTGGATGAAATTATTTTATCTGAAATGCGGTTTTTATGGTGATACATTTTAATGCTTTTACAATTTTCCTTTCCACTTAGCTCGTAATGGAGTATTGTTTAGGATCGGCTTCAGATTTACTAGAAGGTATGTTTCATTTGAATATTGTCTTAAGTATTAAAATAATACTGCACTTAGAGATTTCTTACATTATAGGCATACTTGAGATATTGCGGATTTGGTTCTAGGCTATGGCAATAAAGCGACTATCGCAATAAAGCGAGTCACATGATTATTTTTGTTTTCCCAGTGCATATAAAAGCTATATACACTATACTGTAGTCTGTTAAGCATACGATAGTATTATATCTCAAAAAAAAAACAAAAAAATAAACAGTATACATACCTTAAACAAAGTGAGCACATGCTGTTGGTAAAATGGCACTGACAGATTTACTTGATGCGAGGTTACCGTAAACCTTCAGTTTGTAAAACGTGCAGTATCTGTGAAGTGTGATTCAGTAAACACAGTAATACGAGATGTGCCTATTTTATTAAATAATAAAAGCCATCCAGAAAGAGTAAAGCCTTTTAACCTTTTTCAGATTCTCAATATGATAATGCTTATCTTATTAAATATTATATAGTGGTGCAAAATAGGTGAGTTTTCTCATTGTGACTTTACAAGCATTTTTCTGGTTTGTCACTTCAGTAGCTTGATCTGCTTTTTTGTTAAGATCAAAGACAGGTAAGAATAAAGGGAGAACTTCTTTCATACCTTTTGTTTTTATAACCACCACTTGTTTAATATAGTTAGCTCAGAGGGAAATTGATGGTGAACTACACTTTAATAGCTGGGCACAACCATATGTTAGTTATAAAGTTCTATAGTCTTGTTTTTTGTCTTGGAAAGCAAATCCCTTCTCCCTAAATGGTTAATCTCCTAAAATTGTCCCATACATTAGGTATATATATATTTATTTTTTAAATAAAAGCATTCTATATAATAATTAGTTACAAATAAATTCTTTATTTTAAGTTCACAAAAAGCCATTACAAGAAGTGGAAATAGCAGCAATTACACATGGTGCTCTTCTGGGATTAGCCTACTTACATTCTCATACAATGATCCATCGGTAAGTGTTTTCCAAGTTATCATGTATTAACAAACAAATGGTTTGTTGTAGTTAATCAACCTTGATATTTATTAATCCTGAAGTTTTTTGTGGGCTGCAGCCAAATAGAAGCATTTTAGAGTCTTATAAATTCATATATTTAGAATACAATGTCTGTATTCTAAAAAAGATCATGGTGGTACACCTGATCTTTGTTTTGAGGATCATTTTAATCTTTGCCTAAACCTGCTGTTGGACCTTCTTAAATATATGGATTTTACAGATTTATAGTAGAAATTTTATTGTAGGGTCACTTAATTTGTAAACTGGACTGGACACTAGGCATCATATAATCTTACTTTTTCATTTTACTTATGAAGAAATTGAGGCCCCAATCTGTATCTCAAAGGTTTGTAAAGCCAAATAGAATAGAGTTAGAACTAAACCTAGATCTTTTGTTTTCCTGGTAATTGATACTGCTAGATTTGTTCTACTGATTCCATGGCACAAACAAAATCTATGTAAGACTCTTTATGCTTTAATTGTGAATATGGATTGTTAATAATGGATAGTAAATAATTTTTGGCAGTGGTATTAATTTTCACTCTTTTAGAAGGAAACTAACATTTTAAACTTAGATAAACTAGGGGTACACGGGTGGTTTAGTGGTAGAATGCTTACCTGCCATGTAGGAGACTGGGTTCGTTTCCCCAACCAAGCACCCAAAGGGAAAAAAAAAGAAAAATTATATATATAAACCAGGCAATATGTATTAAACTGTATAACATAATCATTGTGACATAATAGACTATCTTTTTTTTTTTTATATATGTGTAAAGTAGGTTTAAGAGAAATCCACATGGCTGGTAAATAAGCAAGTGTAAGAGTTGGAATTAAAACCTAGGGTTTTCTTAACTTCAAATTATTTATTCATCTTTTTAAACAAGTGAAAGGAAAATAGATTAATTTAAGATTATATGCATTATAATACTACCATGAGATTTAGATGTGCTCTTGCTAATTAAGTTGTACAGCAGTTTTTCTTTTTTAAGTTTATATTTGTTATAGCCCCCATTGGTCATACATAAATTATATAAGTTTATAGTTATTCTTAGTTTTGACGGACGTTATGTTTGCTATTTCCTCAAAGTAAGTTCATAAGTATATTTGGGATCACTGATGATTCATTACCCATAAATTTCAGTTTTCACTTCATTTTTAATTAGGAATACTGTGCTAAAGTATGGATCATGGTGGGGCTTTTTTTTTTTTAAACCAAGGTTGAGGGTGTGGTCCCTTTTTTTGATGATTTCTTTTAAACACAGAATGATACTCAGAAATCTTACGGATTTTAATTTTTAAAACCATTATTTGTACCAAAAACAAAACAAAAAAGCATAGGGTGTGCATTGTTGGCTCAGTGACAGAGTTCTCGAGACCAGGGTTTGATTCCCAGTGCCTGCCCTTGTTAAAAAACAAAGCAAAAACAGCAATAAAAAACCGTTATTATTGGTACCAGTAACCAAATACAGAATATGTTCTAATTGGCTGATTCTGAGTTTTGTTTTTACAGCTATTCTTTTTTAGAAAATTGTTACTGTATATTTATTTGAATTCTATATATATTTTTTCTAATTAGTATCTTAATTCTCAATATCCCAATTGTGAGATTATCCCTCGGCTTAATTGTTTTGATTCTTTATCTCTGTCGTAGGATTTATGTGATTTTTAAAATCACTTTCAACACACTCTAATGAAGGAAAGATAAATAATTTTCTGTGTTCCTTAAACCCAGAGATATCAAAGCAGGAAATATCCTTCTGACAGAACCAGGCCAGGTGAAACTTGCTGACTTTGGATCTGCTTCCATGGCATCTCCTGCCAATTCTTTTGTGGGAACACCATATTGGTAAGAATAGTCCTATCTGGTATTGATCCTCATTTTTGGAATAGGAGATATGTTATACTTTTTTCAGATGTCTTATCTCTCTTGGAAGTACAGTGCGATTTTGGACATTTTAACTGTAAGGATTATAGTTTTAACGTAAATTCAGAATGCTGTCCTTGCGTATCCTTTTTTCATTTTGCTTCTTCCCTCTCCCATTCATTTTCTTATTATCTGCGTCATATATTGGGTATGGGAGTGAAAACGCTCAATAAAAACTCAAGTGGGAAGGAGATGAAAGTGCCAAGTGGGTATTTTTTATGTTTTCTTTAGATTTGTATTTACCATGTATCAGCAATCTTCAGACTAAAAGTAATTGAAGACTTGTAGCCAATTCAGAGTTGGATTGTTGTTTCTTTTCATTTGTTTTTTATTATGGGGAATTTCAAACATACAGAAAAGCAGATAGAAGTTTAATGAAGCCTCATGTACCAGTCACCCAACCCAGCAGCATTATTACCATAACCAATCCTGCCCTATGCACTCTCTACTCCCCTATCCCTATCCCCCCAAGGTATTTTAAAGGAAATTCTAGACATCATATAATTTTGTCTATAAATAATTCGGTATGAATGTATCAGCAAGTTTAAAGGAAATCATTTTCTAGATCTTTAACTTCCATATGGCATCTTTCTCTGTGTATGCCAAATATGTTGCCTGACGTTCATTATCTCTTTTTCCACCTTCCTTTCAAAATCTCCCTTCTACCACTTTCTGGAAGGGAGACTTCTTAACCCATCCATAGTATTACAGTGCACTGATCTGGGATGTAAAAGAAAAAAAAAAATCCTCTGAGGGCACACACAACAAGGAGACATTTTGAGAATGTCTGTAAGCATCTATGAGAAATACTGAAGGGTCAGGATATAAATTCATGGCAAGACTTTGTGTCTTTCCAATCATCTCCCTTACTCTCATCTTACCCCCTGCTTTAATCTTCATCTCCCATTACCTTCCCTTAACTCTTACCTTTCTTTCTAGCTTAGAATTCAAGCTGAGATAGTTTTCATGAGGACACATATTAACATGTTTATTTACATTGAAAGTGAAGTCAGACTTTTTCCTGACAGAAAGTAAATCTGATTTGATTGATTGATGTTGCTACAAGCACTGATTTCACTAATTAAGTTGTATAGCAGTTTTTAAAATAAATTGAATGAACTCATTCTACAGCTTCCTGGTTTTGAAAAATATATATTTAACATGTATGTACAATATATAATATATCTTTATACATATATTATATCCTTTAAAACTATTAAATTTATAGAATACAGGTGTCAACTTAATGTGTAAGGCATCCATAGTTTTTATAAATTTGTAGGAGGACTATGAAGAAAAAAAATTAAAGATTACTGTTCTAGATGATCAAAATTTCTTGTGTAGAACCCTATTCTAGAGTTCCCCTTCCCCATAGAAAAGAATTCTATAAACAAGCAATATTTCTTAATGGTACCTCTCTTAGAAGTTGATATATTGAATATTAGATATTGAAAAGGTCCTGGAAAGCTCTGCAGTTAAAAAAAATCACTTTAACGTGACAATTTCCTGAATTTATTTCAACATCTCAAGGAACTCTTAGGAAACACTGTTATTGACAATTAGAAGTTTACTTTATTCATGTATTTGTTCATTTGTACATAGTGTTTTTGGAGCATAAGAACTAGGTACATATCTGTTTGTCTTTATACATGTGTGCACATGCATGCACACATATTTGGGTTGTGCCTGTTGACAATCTTACTGAAATAGTCAACAACTGTTACAAATGTCTATCTGTGCTTATCATCAAATGCAAATGAGGTATAAGGTCAAGAAATTTAGACTAGTTGAAGATATGCATTAGTGTTTTGTTTTATAACTAAGGCAACTATAAGGTTGATAATTATATGACTGAGTTGTGAGCTCACCTAGCTGCTTTTATCATGGGACACCATTTTTACTTGAAAGAAAAACTAACGGACTAGAGTTATTCAGTCCTGTGTTTTGTGGCGAATCTTTTCTTAAATATGAAAGTGCTCCCGTCATATCAAGGAAAATTTAGTAATTATTTGTTGCAGTGATAAAATTCATTCAAGCAAAAATTAGACTTTTGTTATAGGATCTTGAGACCAGAATGTTTGAGGACTTTTGGTCCTAAGGGACATACAGCATTAGAAATCTGTAAACAGTAACATGCAGAATACAACCCTGCTCTAGAAACATCTTTCCTTTAGGATGCTGCTGTATTATCATGACAGATGTTGAGAATGAAGAAAATCCCAAATTATATATGCAGTACTAAATATTTACCTCACAACCTGTTATCCATTTATTTTCCATTTTAAGAGTTCTTATGCTCAGATCAATTTACTGGAGCTTAAACTAGGATTCTCCATAGATGATCATAACATTCTCAAAGAATAGTATATATTTATTTTTTTATTTTTAACCTCAAATGAACATTTTATGTTCTAGGATGGCCCCAGAAGTAATTTTAGCCATGGATGAAGGACAGTATGATGGCAAAGTAGATGTATGGTCTCTTGGGATAACATGTATTGAACTAGGTAAGCATTGTTCTTTATTACTATGAAAGTAAATTTTGATCACTCTTTTAACTCAATTTTTGTACCAAATTATTTTTTATTATAACCAGGCTGTTTCTGTCTTGCAATCTATTATTTTTCTAAAATAATGCAGTCTTTTCATAATTTCTGTTTTGTTGGAATTCCTCCATTAACCATTCCCTTCAGGCTCTCCCTCATCATTTTTATTGTGTAATTTCAAAACACAGACTGATATTTGGAGATACTGTAATTCTCTCATGATCTCTTGGCCTCAATTTGAGGTTTGTGGACTATTTCTTTAAGTGCCCTAAACTGTTTTCTTTTACTTTGATTCTTCTTTCTACCTGTAAATTGTTATTACTTTCTTAAGAAATCTGGGTATAATGTAAAGTAGGAGCTGGGGAAGTGCTTGCTGCCCATGGGTTGCTTTTACATGCTTAGCTGACTGATGCATTCTTATGCTCCTTAGTGTTAGTGAAATTGTACTAATGGTCCTGTTAGATATCACTGATATATCTTAGGATATGTAAATATTCTTTGGGTAATTGTAACCCCTCAGAAAGAATTCACTGTGTCTAAACTCTGTGATTTCTTTGAAATTGCTCCTTATTTTTGTAGGCTGTCTAGCTTCCTTTTATTCTAATTAATAAAACAGTTCTTTCTCAGTGGGGGTTTTTACACTTAGAATAAAGAAACGTCAAAAGGTGTTAACTGCCTTTAGATAATTTTAAATAGGTGAGACATTTGAAAGGATTTCTTAGAGTTTTAGGTATACACTTCACATCTTTTATTAATAATTCTTACATAATCATTTGGTTTTTATAGTTGCTAAGACAAGTACCATATAATGGGTTGGCTTAAACAGTGGCAATTTATTGGCTCACAGTTCTTGAGGCTAGGAGAAGTCTGAAACTGAAGTGTCAGCAGCTTTCTGGGACTGGCTGCTAGCAATCCTGGTCCTTGAGTTTTCTGTCATATGACAATGGATATGGTAGTATCTTTTCCCATCTGCTTTGGGTTCCATTGACTTCCAGCTTCTGACTGTTCCTGATTGCTTCTCTCTGTCTGACTTTCATCTGCTTATTCTAGAGTAGCCTTGTCCAGTAGAACTTTCTGTAATGGATGATAGAAATGTTCTATATCTGCTTAGTTATTGAGCACCTGAAATGCAGCTAGTGCAAAGAGCAGTTAGAATCTTAATTATTTTATTTAGTTTACATTTTCATGAGAATTGAGTGGTATACAAAAAATGTGTGGAATGCAACTTGGGACATAGTAAGCAAAGATAAATGTTGGTTATTATCTTATTACTCAGTTTGTGCCTGATGCAATTCCAGGTCCTATAGTGTCCCTGTCCTTTTTATCTTTAAGTTAGAGATGGTGTAAATAAACCTTATAGGGGAACTTCTTCAAATAGAAATAGCGTCCTGTCCCAGAACAACAACAAAAAAGGAATAAAATAGCTTATTCTTGTGTCTTACCTGGGTTTATATATGCCTCCTGTAGAGAGCCAAGGTGAATAGAATTTTGTTTAAATTGGTTATCCGTTCTACTTCCCATGCAAGCACAAAATCATTTTTGCCTTTGAGAGACATAACCATAAAAGAAAGTGTTCAAATTTGAATCCGTTTGCTTCACCTTTTGATGGTAACTGTCCTATATAAGTATGCATGATTTGAACTCTTCTCTCTGGATTTGTTTTCCCTGGACATTTTTAAATGAGATTTGGTTTCTAGACCTTCCAGTTCTTCTATCTCAATTTTATCTTATTTCCTCTTTAGATATGGTGGTATTAATTTTATAGAAGCAAGCCATATCTATGGAAGGAGACATTGGAGAAGCATGTTCACAAGATAATAATGGGATTGCTGTAACTATTTTTGGAAATATGGCTTATATAAAATTAAAGTTTATTAATAGTTTATAGGACTTGGAATTAGAAAGTGTCAGTTGAATCCTCTAGAGTCTGTCACGTTTTAGATTTGGTGAACCTCTACTCTGTTTTTTAGCTGAGTTCAGTGTTCTTTGATGAAGTGAGAGATTTTTAATTTTGTAATAGATGAAAAAAATCAGGCTTATTCTTGTTGACTTCGTATATGAACAGTATACCATTTGAAAAATTTAAGGACTGAATAAATTATCATAGACACAATTAAGTAATTTCTTTCATTCGTTCAGAATTTCTTCAGTAACTCCTTACCCTTCCCAAACTCTTCATTCTTAAAACCTTTAGGGTAGGACAGAGTGAAAAAGGTGTCTACATCAAGTGATGAAACATGGTAGCCCAAGGTGGGGTGTCAGAGTTAAGTGAGCAGAGGAGGGAATTCACAAAGAGGTATAGCCTAGTGTCTAGAGTCTCTGAGCCTGATGAAGGCATCCACATGGGGATGTGGTCCAGTGTGGAGATTTGGAGCCCTAGTAGGGTGACAAAGGTATTTGTCCATGAAAGTGGATCATAATGGGGTGTCAGAACCCAAGAAGGATGAGGCTATGAAGCATCCCATCATATAAAGTTGGAGTATGAGGAGGGTTTCTATAATTGGATGGGAGATTGTTTGCATAGAAGGAAAAATTATGAAATAAGAAAATATATTGAAGAATAGTGGGATTGAGCTTTTTTCTATTGTCAGAGGAAGGTATTGAAAATTTAGAAATAGAGAAAGCTAGAATAAATGGTTGGTATGGAATGGAATTCGAGGTGTTGTAGTGAACTCATGGTTTTCAACAGGTATAGATACTATACAAATAAATGTTTATGTTTAATTTTCATGTAAGTATATAGATGTATTATGTACATGTATGTATTCCTTAGCTTTGTCCACTGAGCAGTGAGCACGCTTAGTTCCATGACTCCTTGTAGAGATGGCTGTTCCAGAGTCTGGGGCAGGAAAAATACAAGATGATCCTGCAATAGCTTAGTGTGCCAAATGTAGAGAAGTGATCAGACAATGGTGGGGCCAAGTGAAAAAGACACAGAAACTAACTTGATAAGGCTCCTATTGGTCAAATATGATACAATTTGAACATCAATGTAAATGATAGTAGCAGATCATAACTTAAGTAAAATAGAAATCCCGAGTTCATAAAATACATAACAAAAATAAAATGGAAGTTTTATGAGAAACAGGATATTTACATAGATTCAAAGTGCCTTCTCACAAAATATTTATTAATTGTGAAGGGAAAAAAGGCTACTTGACCATGAAGAAGCCTGGAAGACACTACCTTCCTCAAGTGATTAAAGTAACCACGATCAGTAACAGGACCATCTCATAGAATGAGTAAAGTATAGCATTTTTTCTGTGATATTCCTGCCAAAGATGTACAAGCCAAATCTAATAATAGGAAATAATAAATAAACTTAATTTGAAGAACATTGACTAGTTCTGTATTCTTCAAAAGAATCAAGGTCATGACTTCAGCTTTCACTTTAAGAAGCTAGGCAAAGAAGAGCAAATTCAATCCAAAGTAATAGAAGAAAGAGAAAAAAAATCAAAGCAGAAATCTGTGAAATAGAAAATGAAAAACAATAAAATCTTTGAAACCAAAAACTGATTCTTTGAGAAGACCGATAAAACTGAAAACATAGCCTGACCAATCAGGAAAAATAAAGAGAAGATACAGACTATTAACATCAAGAATGAGAGGTGACATCATTACAGATTTTAGGGCTATTAAATAAGGTAATAGAGAAATATTATGAAAGACTGTGCCAATAAATTTGTCAACTTAGATAAAATGCACAAACCCTTGAGATACACAGATAAAGTTCATTTATACTATGAAAGACATTATTGGGACATTTGAATGAAACTTGAATGGGATTTGAGGATTAGATAATGGTCATATATTGTATTAAATGTCCTGATTTAACATCTGTATTATTGTTTTTTGGGAGAATGCTCTTGTTTATAGGAAATACAGACTAACTAATATAGGGATGTTGGGGCATCAGATCAGCAGTTTGCTTTCCAACAATTCCAGGGGGAAAAGTTCTTTGAACTTGATTTATAATAGTTTAAGATTACTTTAAAATAAAAAATAATTTAACCATCTTTAAATGTACAATTCAGTGGCAGTAACCACATTTACAGTGTTGTGCTGTCTGTCACCAAAACTTTTTCATCATCCCAAACTGAAATTCTTGTACCCATTAAACAGTACCTCCTCCAGTCCCTGGTAACCTCTAGTCTGCTTTCTGTCTTTATCAATTTGTTTATTCTATATATTTCATATAACTGGAATCATATAATCTTTGTCCTTTTGTGTCTTGCTTCTTTCACTTAGCAAAATGTCTTCAGGGTTCATCCATGTTTTAGCATGTATAAGTACTTCAGTCATTGTGTGTGTGTGTGTATGTGAGTGACAGAGCCATACAATTTAAGTGAAAATCAACACAATAGTTAGACTTTAACAAAAGATCCATGTGGAAATACTAAGTCAGGAAGCATGCAAAATTCAGAGTATAAAACAGTGGAAGGCCTAGTGTCCAGATAAAAATATTCTTCAGAAGAAAGTGGATTTGAATATACTGAACAGAACTATATAAGTTAGGAGCTGAAAGGGGCCCCTCAGAGATCAGTGGACCAGTTCCTTTTAAATGGGGAAAGCGACCAGACATTGAATTAAAGTTCACACAGCTAATGCTATTTGCAACTAGTCATATCTAAAATATAAGGAGATAAATACCCAGAATATATTAAGCCCACCGATTTAAACAAAATGTTTTCAAGACTGATACAAGGGGTGGGGGTAAAGTTATTAATACAACACAGCAGCGCATTTCACAAATGTATTTATGTTTAAGAGATTAAATTGAAAAAATTTATCTCCGAAGATGTTAAGGCTCAGTTTTGATAAATAATCATATTTTCATCCAACTTTCTGATATATAGCAAAATGTACGAGCTTTAAAAATGTGCATTCTTCAGCTTTCTCCTCTTTTTCTTTTTTTCTTACATTTTCATTACTAAAGAAATAAAAATGAAAAAGGAAACCACAACCCCCCCCCCCCATATCAGGTGTGAAGGGTAGTTCAGTGGTAGAATTCTTGCCTGCCATGAAGGAGACCTGGGTTTAATTCCCAGCCCATGCATTCACCCTACCCCCCAGAACAACAAAGAAACCCAAAAACAAACAAACAAAAAAATTCAACAAATCGTGCTGCAATAATGGGATACTCACGTGGAAAATGAAATGTGACCCTGCCATACAGCGTACAAAAAAAACAAAACAAAATCCTGTACCTCTTATCCTCACCTCTCCCCCCCTCCCCATTATTGACTTGTAGTATTTATATGGTACATTTGTTACTGTTAGCTATAGTCCATAGTTTGCAATAGTTGCGTTGTTTCCCTCTAACCCTTCTATTATTAACTCTGTGCAATAGTGTTGTACATTTGCTCTAGTTTGTGAAATAACTTTTTAATATTTGTACAGTTAGTCATGGACATTGTCTACCACAAGATTCACTATAATACATTCCCATGTTTTAACCTTCAACTTTCCTTCTAGTGACATACATGACTCTTAACTTCCCCTTTCCACCACATTCACATATTATTAAAAACTGTTAATTATTCTCACAATAATGTGATACCATCATCTCTACCCATTTCCAAATGTTTAAGTTCAACGTAGTTAATAAACATTCTGTATGTATTAAGCAACTGCCTCCTGTTCTTTAAACCTCATTCTATCCTGGTAATCTACATTCTGTATTTTATTACTGTGAGTTTACATTTTATAATTAGCTCATGTCAGTGAGATCGTATAATGTTTGTTCTTTTGTGTCTGACTTATTTCACTTAATGTAATGTCCTTAAGGTTCATCTGTGTTTTTATCATGTGCTTCAGGACTTTATTTCTTCTTAATGCTGAATAATATTCCATTGTATATATACATCATATCTTGTGTAGCCATTCATCTGCTAATGGGCACTTAGATTGTTTCATCTTTTTTTTTTCTTTTTTACATGGGCAGGCACCGGGAATGGAACCCGGGTCCTCTGGCATAGCAGGCAAGCATTCTTGCCTGCTGAGCCACCATGGCCCTCCCAGATTGTTTCATCTTTTGGCAATTGTGAATAATACTGCTATGAATATCGGTGTGCAAATGTCTGCTTATGTCCCTGCTTTCAGATTTTCTAGGTATATCCCAATAGCGGGATTACCAGGTCATAAGGCAACTCTATACTTAGCTTCCTGAGGAACTGTCAAACCATCCTCCACAGCAGCTGTACCGTTTTACATTCTCACCAGCAGTGAATAAGTGTTCCAATTTCTCCACGTCCTCTCCAACACTTGTAGTTTCAATGGGCACATATTTTAACAAAAGTTTTCTTTCTTTTACAGCGGAAAGGAAGCCTCCTTTGTTTAATATGAATGCTATGAGTGCCTTATATCACATAGCCCAGAATGAATCCCCTACACTACAGTCTAATGAATGGTGAGTATTGCTAAGAAATCTGTTACTCAATATTCTGAAAATTAAATGCTTATTCATTATCAAAATGAGTTCACTTAAACTGTGTTACCTGAAGAAATATTAAAATAGGCTTATTCTATCCCCTCTTTTTTTTTTTTTCTTGCTATCCATTATCATGTCTCATTTCATAGGCTGTATTAACTTGGTTCAGAAGTAAAGCATAGGGTGGGCAATGGTGGCTCAGTGGCAGAGTGCTCACCTGCCATGCAAGACACCCGGGTTCATTTCCCGGTGCTTGCCCATGCAAAAAAGGAAAAGGAAGAATCAAGGACAGATGATGTCATAATAATGGAAGTGAAATCTAATACTTTTTATAAAAATTTATATTTTTTCTTTGAATTTTAGGAATATACAACCCTAATTATGTAACAAGTAGTATAATTTGGACATTAGTGTTTTATAACTAAAATATGTAGAATACCACAATTTGTGGTAATATTTTATTAGGAAATGATTTATAATGATATAAAATATGGATAAAATGATTTGATTTTATCAAAATTGCTAGGTAATTCAAAACTTTGGGTTCATTCTCACTGTAATTATATTTGTTATTGAGATTGTTCTTATGTTAGTGCTTCCTTAATTTGATATAATTAAGTTCATTCATGTAAGGAAGTTTATGGAAGATACTTTGTTTTAGAAAATTAGGATTTTTATCAGTGGTAGAAAATTTTAATAGGAAATCAATTCCTGAAGGTCCACCTTGTATTTGAAAAATTCTAGGGCAGATTCAGTATATTTAATAAATATTTTGAAATTTACAAGTAGATTCATAACTTAGGTACTTTGTTTTTAAAAAGATTGCATTATTAAAGCACATTCATAGATTTTTATTGTTTATGTAGAGTTATATTTAAGGAATCTTTTAGATCAGGGTTTAGTATTATGTACATATAAGTAATAAATATATTGTATAGAGACTTTTGTACTGTTTAATACTTCGAGGATTCATAAAAAGAATTCTTTTCTTGCTGTAGAAGGAATTTAAAGTCTTATTTGAATATCAAAGACGAACATTGATGAATGATTGTTACTTATTGCCTTATTCACTGAACTCTAATTAATAAGGTCATATAATAATATCTTACAGACTTCAAACAACATTTGAAAAAATACCTTAATAGGTTTTCTATGTTTAATGAGGTTCTTGTCCATTTGCTCAAAGGTACCAAATACTCAGGTATAAAAAAATGTTCCTTCTGGAACAGATAGAGTGATGTTCTCAAACATGCTATATAGATGATCATCCAAGGGAAAAGAAAAGAGAAGTGGGTTAGAGAAAAGAAAAAAATTGAGAATGTTATTTTGGATTTGAATGTAATTTTAAAAATAGATAGGTCTCCTTAATTTTTCCTCACTGTACAAAGAGTTGTGGTATTTAACTATGTGGGAGCAGGATTTTCAAATCTCTGCAAGTTTATCTTTGGAAAATTGTAAAGATTCATTGGTTGCTTTAGATAGCTTTTCATTCTTTATTCTTTGATGTGTATGAAATATATAGTATATAATGTTTGTTTTTTAATCATTTTCTCTGCATCCTCCCTCCTCCCTATATGTATACACCTTGATTTGTGGATCTATTTTTAAAGGAAATAGCAATATGTTCACTTGATACTTTCCTTTACAATAGGTCTGATTATTTTCGCAACTTTGTAGATTCTTGTCTCCAGAAAATCCCTCAAGATCGCCCTACATCTGAGGAACTTTTAAAGGTCAGTTTTATTATATTGTAAATCTCCTTTTGATCCCTATGGAATTTTTAAAATGTGTTTTATTCTTTGATTCTGAATCTGGATTAAATATGTTCTTCTGTTTTTTTACTAAAATATAATTTTTATACTGTTGGCTTTGGCTGTAGAAACTTATATTGGATTCTAATTTTTTTTTTTTGTTTTTTAAAAATGATTAGCTCTTCGGGCCACAGTGGCTCAGTGGTAGAGTTCTTGCCTGCCATGCCGGAGACCTGGGTTCAATTCCCAGTGCCTGCCCATGCAAAAAAAAAAAAGATTAGCTGTTCTTACTGTGTCATGTCTGAATTTTTATATGTGCAAGAATAGGTTCATGAGTTATATTTATGATTTATAATTCACATAAAGCAATATCTTATTATTTCAAAGTTGGGTAAAACATTGTTTAAATTTGAGTTTACTTTTAATATCCACCACAGTTTATCTGTTGAAAGAGACATGACAGGTAGTATGTTTAAATTAATATGTGGGATAGCAGATTGCAAAATGAACTGTTAAAAATGGATGTATTTTTGTTCACTTTTTAACTTAGCAATGAAAATATTCTTTAAATTGTGTGAGTTACGTTGAGTTTATAGTAGGTTTCTTTGCTATTGCTGATTTAAATACGATTGTTAAATACTTCCTGTTCTCAGAATTGTATTATTTTCTCGTCCAGCATAGTGCTTTGTCCCCATATTTGACAATATATTTACCTATATTACATTATTGCTTCATTTTAAAGACTGTGTTATTAAAGCAATAGTAGTAGTTGTGATTTTAATATAGTTCTTAAAAAATCTAGGTTAGTCACTTTAGTAAGTAGAATTTGGCTCCCATTTCTTTGTGACCTTTAAGAAATCTTGTTGATTTTTCACTGCGGGATTTAAGTGGATTAATTTTACACTAATAATTTACAGTTGCAAAGAGGTCTAATTTATTTTCACTGATACACATCCATTATATTGAAGCTACAGAGAAACTGAATGGATCATAAATGTTCAATAATATTATTTACATTCGTGGTACATAGAAGAGCTATATAAAGTTTCAGTAATGTTTGGGATATTCCAGCAGTAAATTCACTCATAGTCTCAGAAATGGAAGCCTGAACAAATAGGGACTCAAAGTAGCAACAAAAATTTTATATAGCTAAGAATATTGTTAGTAAGAAAGAAGAACTATATGACAAAAAGTATCAAACTCAGAAATATTAAAGTACTTTTTTTGCATAAGAAGACTAAATGTTATAAATGGAAGTACACATAAACATAAAGGAAGAATGTGACTGGCTTCTTATGTTTGCCTGATAAAAGAAGCCTTTCCAGGTCATATGTATGTATAATAACAAAAGTATTTGGTGATTAGTCCCCAAGCCCGAAAGATTCCAAACTTGATGTATTTATTTATGTGGGTTGTAGTGTGAATTGGCACAACCTTATTTGAGATGATAGGAAATTCCTTTCGAGAGCTCCGTGCCCTTTCGAGAGCTCCATGCCAGTAATTTCTGTTGCAGTCCATCATTTAAAAAAAAAAAAAACAGCAAAAAGTTTTTATGTATGAACATATTTACTTTAGAATTAAACAGAAAATAATAGTCTAGAGGTTGGGTAATGGTTAAATAATTTTGGCATAAGCATTTAATGAAATATTCTACAGACATGAGTGTATTCAAACTCATAATGAATAATACTTATGCTAGTGAAACTAGATTCAATATTGTATGGATAGTTATACTGCACAGATTAAAAATGAAGTTGAGTTAACAAAGAAGGGCAAGGTATTATAAGAATTCAAGGGTAGCTTTATGACAGAAGGTGTCTTTCTGCAATTTGTGTGCTAATTACTTTTCTACAAAGTAAAATCTATGCATGGAAAACTTCTGGAAAAAAAATACATTAAAATGTAACAGTGATATTCCTTCCTACTTTTTGTCCTTTCTACTTTTCTGTACTTGTTAAGGCTAAGCTTTATTAAATGTTAACAGTTGCATCACTAATATGACTTAATTAACTGCAAGTGTTTTATGAAGAGTATTATTTATGCAGCATGTAGAAGAACCCGTAATATCCAAGTTCATATTGTATAATTCATCATAGTAAAAATACATTCCTGTTGAACTTTCTTTTGAAATTAAATTAGAACTTGAACATGCCTTTTATATGAAATCTTCAGTTCTTATACTATATGAACCTTTATTGAGTTCTCTGGTT
The DNA here is from genome assembly GCF_023851605.1 of Tamandua tetradactyla. Lineage (NCBI taxonomy): Eukaryota > Metazoa > Chordata > Mammalia > Pilosa > Myrmecophagidae > Tamandua > Tamandua tetradactyla. Next base: position 52,765,108 of record NC_135332.1, read on the forward strand.
CTTAGTGTTTAGATGCTAAAAATGCAGAGTTCATTCAAGTTCACTCTGAATGAACAGTCAGAGTTCATTCATTCAGTTGGCCAGAAATGGGCTTATGTTCACATTTTTCATATAGAGTTATACAACTACAGTTTTATATACTATCTATCATGATTATCAAGAATAGTAACTATAGAGTCTGAAAATTAAGGGGTACACTTGTATTAATTGGATTAAATAGATTTCAGCTGGGTTTTTATCTTTTACCCTTAATCCAGCACATGTTTGTACTTCGGGAGCGCCCTGAAACAGTATTAATAGATCTCATTCAAAGGACAAAGGATGCAGTAAGAGAACTGGACAATCTGCAGTATCGAAAGATGAAGAAACTCCTTTTCCAGGAGGCACATAATGGACCAGCAGTAGAAGCACAGGAAGAAGAAGAGGTAATAGATTAGAAATGAACTCAAATATTCAGCTCTCTTTTTTGGCTTCTTTCCTTATTCAGCTTGTCTGCCAAGAGTCAATTACATCAGTGATTCCCAGATTGTGTTTTCTTACAGAATCTGATTCTGTAAGATTCCAGGTGGGGAAAAAAAAAGATTTTTGATCATGTTAAATTGCATTCTCCTTTATTCGACCCCTTTATAGTGCACATTGGCATATATGGTAAAGATTCTGAGAAGTCTTTTCTTAAAGAAGTGCATTCAATCTTATTTTATCTAGTGCCTCCCAAATTTCTTGGCCACTGAACCTTTTTTCTTTTAAGTGATTGTCCAATTCAATGGAATATAGTTTAGGACTCTGGAAGTTACAGTTGGGAAATTGAATGTAATAACTCCGAGGTCTTAGAGAGTTTGTCAGACATTCTGCCCTGTCACTAAGGAAACTTTCAGTTCTGCATAAGGGAAAAGTAACTGGCTGGTGATATGCATACATAATTTTTTTCCACCTAGAGAGTTATAAATTACTCATTTTATATTTGAGGAAACCAAGGCTCAGAATGATTAAGTAATTCACTGTACATAGAGATGTATGAGTTCAAATTCATTTCTCTCTCATTCTGAAGGCTATGTTCTTTCTAGTTGCCTTTTAGGGAGAGTGGAAATGCAGATTTGCAATAGAAGTGTTACAGAACTTCCTGAAAAAGAAATATAGGGTTTATTACACATAGAGTTATATATCTTCCTCTGAATATTTTAACTTTTCCTCTGCCCTTGTGAGAATTCCAGAACTTTGATTCTTTCCTGTCGCTTTCCAGGGAAAGAGGTCACTTTGTTTTTGTTTTGTTTTTTTAATTGAGAAATATCCAGACACGTCCAGTCCAGTCCAACCATATTTATACATCAGTGGCTCAGAATATCATCAGATAGTTGTGTATTCATCACCATAATTTTTAGACCATTTGCATCATTCCACAAGGAAAATTAAAAGGGGGGGAGGGGGAAGCAATTTATACATTCCGTACTCCACATCCTTCAATCTCATTGACCTGCACTATTTTACTCTACCCAATTTTTACCCTTTATCTCCCACTATTATTTATTTATTTTTTATCCTTTTTTTTAAAAAAAAAACAAAACTCATCTGTCCATATCCTGGATAAAACCATTAGACACAAGATTTTCATAATCACACAGTCTCACATTGTAAAACTATACAGTTATATAGTCTTCTTTAAGAATCAGGGCTACTGGAACACAGTTCAACAGTTTCAGGAACTTCTCTCCAGCCACTCCAATACACCATCAACAGAAAAGGGATATTTATATAATGCATAAGAATAACCTCCAGGATAACCTTTTGACTCTGAAATCTCTCAGCCACTGAGACTTTATTTTGTCTTAAATTTCTCTTCCTTCTTTTGGTCAGGAAGGCTTTCCCATTCTTATGATGCCGGCTCCTGACTTCTCCCCAGGAATCATGTCCCACATTGCCAAAGAGGTTTACACCCATGAAAGTCATGTCCCACGTAGTGGGGAGGGTAGTGAGTTCACCTGCTGTGTTGGCTTAGGGAGGCAGGCCACATCCGAGCAACAAAAGAGGCTCTCCGGGGGTAACTTTTAGGTATAATCAGTAGGCTTAGCCTCTCCTTTACAGAAATAAGCTTCATAGGGGCGAGCCCCAGGATTGAGGGTTCAGCGTATTGAATTGGTTTTCCCCACTGCTTGCAAGAATATCAGAAATTCCCCAGATGGGGAAGTTTAATCCTTCCTCTTTTCTCCCCAGTCCCCACAGGGGACTTTGCAAATACCTTTTTATTCTCTACCCAGATTACTCTAGGATATTTTGGGGGCATCGGACTAACCTGTACAAATCAATAAGATCTCATACCCTATTCAAGATTCCTTGTAATTATGGTGTTCGAGTAAACTGACCATACAAATTAAATTAAATTGGATGCTACCCAAAATATAAATTTTGCACCAAATAAGCACATTTTTGCACTACATCATTGATGAACTATAGCCTATTTTTTGGTAATTTTTGTTTGTTTTGTTTTTTATGATAGAAAATTGTTTTGGATTTTTTTTTTTCTTTTTTGAGGGGGTCGGATGGGGTGCATGGTCTGGGATTGAACCCCGGTGTCCCGCATGGAAGATGAGCATTCTACCGCTAAACCACCTGGGTACCCCTTGGATTATTTTAAATGTATGAAATGTTTTAGTAAGTTGTGGACTTGATAAAATTCTAATGTAGTGAAATCTTTAAGACCATCTCTGTAATGCTAGTGATACAAGAAAAGTCCCTGTATCATATACCACATGTCCATACTTAAGTTCTAAATATGATGTAGAATTCTGGTATGGTAAAGCTACTGTAATGTTGGCGCCGAGATACTGTGACTGTTCCGGAAAATGTTCTTGTGATTATGATTGAATATATTTGTAATTCTTAGTTTACAAAAGAATAGATAGGAATTAGTGTTAAATTATTTCATGGTGGGAAACATATTCTAGAGACTATATTTTGAAGGAAAAAAAGAATCTAATTATAAAAGTTTTCAGTATTGAGTAACAACTAAAAGAGGTCATTGTAGATTTTACAATGGGTAGGGTCTTGTACTAACAATGAGAAAATTGAGAAATGAATAAAATCTCTCTATATATATCCCTATGAGTTGTATAAAAGAAATGTTTTTTTTTTTTTTATGTCAAACAATTTAGAGAAAATGCTACTCTGGAAATCACCCAAAATTGATCAGTTGACTTTTTTATACAATTGGTTGGGTTTTTTATTGTTTACTTATTGGTCATTATGTTTTGTTTATCTGTCATCCAACAGTTGAAATATTTTCTGGTCTTGACAAATAAAGGGGATTTTTCATGAATGGACCACCAATTTTCTTTCTAAAGATTGTATGCCAAGCAGCTGCTTAAAATCAGAAGTTCAGAAAAGATATAAATATTTGAATCTAATGCTCTTTTCATTTAGGAACAAGATCATGGTGTTGGACGGACAGGAACAGTGAATAGTGTTGGAAGTAATCAGTCTATTCCCAGTATGTCCATCAGTGCCAGTAGCCAAAGCAGTAGTGTTAACAGTCTACCAGATGCCTCAGATGATAAGAGTGAATTAGACATGATGGAAGGGGACCACACAGTGATGTCTAATAGTTCTGTCATCCACTTAAAACCTGTGAGTATTTGGATTTCAATGAAAAACTTTCAACTTTGATGAAAATAATTTTCTTGACCTTATTAGTTTAAGAGAAGGAGGTTTTCTTTGATGTCTCAGAAGCAGGGGTTATTTTAGGCAACATTTTAAAATGGCAGTAAGCTTGTTAACTTTGAATCTAATATCTGCATTTGGAAAGCTAATATGAGAATATAAAAAAAAAGTGGAACTATTTTAAAATCTTAGAAAAAATACAGAAATACTATGTGGTGTATTAATTGATGTTACATGGAAAATAAAGTATTAAAAATAGGAAGGATTCACATGAAATTCATAATGGTTACCTTTAAGGAGTATGAGAAGAGATTGACACAGATGGTAACAAAAAATGACTTGTATTTTACCTGTAATAATAAACTGTAATTATGGAAAATAAATAGTTGTAAATTCTGGATTTAGGAAATATGGGTGTTTCCTTTATTATTATTTGTACTTTTGGGTGCAAAATAAACATTTTCTCAGAAATACATGAAAGTCAGATAACTTATTTTAGCATTTAGTAAGAATACTTTGTCTTCAGCTTGACAGCTCACAGTATTACTTAAAATTTATTAGGAATGATTTAGTTGAGTAGTATTAATTGGAGATCAAAACATGTTTAATTTGTATGTTCTTAAGGAATAGAATCAAACATAAAATCCCAGTTTGTTGCTATTTATATCTGACATCCTCTTTAGCTAATAAACTAAGGTATATAAGAAAAGACATCAGTTCTTAAATTTTTTTACAACTTTTTAAAATTACTTATCTTGAACACATCACAGAGGTATTTTAAAGATATTTTTAAGCTATATTGCATCTAAGATCTAAGAACCTTAGAATAATTACATTTATTACTGTTGTTTAAAGTACTGGCCACGTTTCATTATCTTTGTTGTTAAGGTGTATTAAATCTTTTCAATTTCACATTTAGTGGATAGGATATAAATCTAGCCTTGTATATTTCCTTAACGTTAATCTGTGTATTCTGTCATACATTGAGGAAATACTCTCTCCTGATTCTCATTATTATTTTTGATTGTTAAAAAATTTATGTCTTTGAGAAATAATATTGATCAGCTTGTCATTAAACTAATTTTCTTGCAGGTTCACATGAACTGGGTTTGTTCGCCTTTCATGGTATTGTCTCTTTCTTTGCCTAGGAGGAAGAAAATTACAGAGAAGAAGGAGATCCTAGAACAAGAGCATCTGATCCACAATCTCCACCCCAAGTATCTCGTCACAAATCACACTATCGTAATCGAGAACACTTTGCTACTATACGGACAGCATCACTGGTATGTACATCCTCTGAATTAAAGAGAAATATAGTTTTCATAGTAGATCATGACATATATATATTAAAGTATAATGATATTTGGGGCTTTATTTTGCAAACTATGTTCATATAACACCTAAGTGCCAATTACAGAGAAAGTACTAGGCACTGAGAGGTGCTAAACTAATAATGTCTTCAAAATAAATAATATGTTAGACAATATTGAATGCTGAAGAGAGCTATAAGATATTAAATATGAGTTCAGAAAAATTGAACTAGGAACATAAAGGATGTATTTATGAAAGAAATTGTTTGAACCTTTAATAATTAGTAGGTTTTAGGCATCAGGGGGACAGGAGAAATGGAAATTCCGGGTAAAAAGGATTGATAATAAGGAAATAATTTGTGAAAGGCTAACCAGAGCAAGGGATGAATATTTAGGAAACGGTAAGTAATCCTAAGTATTATCAGAATAAGTGTAGTTCTTTTGGTTTCCCAAATAACTATAAAAATGTATTATTTGTGCAAGGATGTCATTTTAGTAGCATAGTTAAAACCCTGATCAGTCAGGTACTTAAGAACAAAACAAGATAAAAATTACTAGAAAGAAATTACATTAAGATGTCATAAGAAACTAGGCTATTAGAAACTTTGACAGATTAAAAAAATGAAGCTATCTGTTTCAGCTACATAAAAAGCCTATTTTTTGTAAATACCATGCTATAGCCCATAAATCTGTGTGATATGAGTTCAGGACCACAGTTCTCCATCATATTCAATGTAGGTCATTCCTGCTATTCTGCAGATATAAATAACTCTTTGAACAGAACAGGTGGAAGAGTCTTGCTTAATTTTTCCATAATTATTTTGATAAAAACCTTATAAGAGCCAGCTGGGGGAAAACATTTTTGTGATTTAGCATATATTAAGTATTTCTCAAGCGAGTTCTGTCCCATGGTTTAGCTCCCTCAAATTGAATTAAGAACATTTTTAAGGTATGGATTTAATAGATCAAGACCCTGATATAGATTCCTATCTTAAACTCAGAAATTCCATTTACATATAAAAAAGTATAATATAAGCATAGTTATATTATTCAATTATTATAAGCCATATAACTCAGTCTACCTTCTTCTACCTTGAATGTTTTCATACAAATAAAATGCACAGACTTTAGATATTCAGTTTGAAAATTTTTACCATTGTATACACTTATGTTAACTGTCACCCAAAAAGATATATAAAATTTCTGTCACCCCAGAAAGTTCCCTTTATCATCCCCCATTTTAGTCAGTACCCCACCATCACAACCACTACTACTTTCTTATTTCTTCACCATGTATTTGTTTTGACTATTCTTCAATTTCGTGTAAATAAAATCATAGAGAATGCATTCTTTTATGTCTGGTTTATTTTGCTCAGTTTAATGTTTTTGAGTTTCACCCATATTGTTGTATGTATCAATAATTCCTTCCTTTTTTGCTTTAAATCGTGTTCCATTGTGTGAATATACCACATTTGTTTGTCCATCCTTCTGTTGATGAAAATTTGGTTTCCCAAAACAAGGATCTTGAAACTCAATATAGTAGTATTACTGCAGAAATAGAGAAAACTTATCAAGAAACATCAGGCTGGGTGCATGGGTGGTTCAGTGGTAGAATGCTCACCTCCCATGTGAGAGACCCAGGTTTGATTCCAGACCATGCACCACCCCCTTGAAAATAATAATAATGAATAAACAAAACATCAGGCTACCATGGAAAAACATACATCCACATTAGTAGTATTAATTTGCTTATTTTATCTTAAAGCCATCTCAGCATTAACCAAAATAGCATTTTAATATTATAATATCTGTTCTCAGGTACCACACTCTATGTTTTGGGCTACTATGAATAAGTTGCTAGAAACATTCTTGTATATATCTTTTTGAGAACATGATATTTTAATTTATTTTGAATAACTATATAAAGGGTGGGATTGCTAGTGTTTCATTGAATATATGTATATTTAACATCATAAGAAACTTTCAGTTTTCCAAGTGGTTTGATTATTTCACATTCCCATAATCAGTATTTTAAGAGTTCCAGTTAGACAAAGGAGTAGAACATATGGAATAAAAATAAATAATAATAAGGGGAACAAATGCTAAAATAAATTTAGTTTAAATGCTAGTGATCAATGAAAGCAAGGGGTAAGGGGTATGGTAGGTATAATCTTTTTTTTTTCTTTCCTGTGTTCATTTTATTTCTTTTTCTATTGTCTTTTTATTTCTTTTTCTGAATTAATGCAAATGTTCTAAGAAATGATGAATATGCAACTAAGTGATGATATTGTGAATTACTGATTATGTATGTTGTTTTATTTTGTTTCTTTCTTTTAATTAATAAATAAATTTTAAAAAAAGAAGAAAAAAGAAGTTCCAGTTAGAATAAATCCTCCCCAATATTTGATATTGCCAGTTTTTTTATTTTAGCCATTCTAGTGAGTGTGGATTTAAATCTCATTGTTTTAATTTGCAGTTTCCTTTGACTATGGTTGTTGAGCACTTTTCATGTGCTCATTGTTTATTTAGATATATTCTGTAGTGAAGTGTTAATTCATCTTTTGCCCAATTTTTTATTGTATTCATCTTTTAAATATTGATATGTAGGTGTTGTTTTTATAGTCTGTATATAAGTCCTCTGTCTTGTACATAGCTTGTGAGCACCTTTTATTATTAGTCTTTGATTTGCCTGTTCTTTTTCTTATTGTCTTGATGCAGACAAAATTCAAAATTTTAATTTAAAAATCCAATTTATAGATTTTTTTCTTTATCTTTATTTTAATAAAAACCTAGCGAGGGCCAGCTGGGGAAGTATATTCCTAGCCAAGGTCATGAAGATATTTTCCTATGCTTTCTTTTGCTTAATGATTCTGGGTTTTATGTTTGGGTCAAATTATTATTCTCAAATTAACTTTTGGGTATGGAGTAATATAAGTGTGAAGATTTATTTTTTTCTATGCTGAAAACAAGCTTGTTTCAGCAGGATTTATTAAAAAGACATTCCCCCATTGAATTAACTTGACTTTTTTGCCAGGAAATCAATTGACAAAATGTATACTGTCTGTTCTCAGTTCTATCCTGTTGACCTATTTAGCCTATCTTTATACCACACTGCCTTATTACTGTAGTACAAGTCTTCCAACTTTATTCTTTTTTCAAGATTGTTTTGGGTATTTTAGGTCCTATACATTCCCATATAAATTTTAGGACCTACTTGTCTGTTTCTTTAAAAAACTGTTGGAATTTTCATTGAAAACTTTTGACATTGGAATCTCAAATTTATTTCCTCCTTGAATAGTAGAGTGAACTAAAATGCTTTTAAAAGAGAAATGTATTGCTGTATTTTATTCTTTTCTCTCCATTGTTTGTGTGTGTAGGTCACAAGGCAAATGCAAGAACATGAGCAGGATTCTGAGCTTAGAGAACAGATGTCTGGCTATAAGCGTATGAGGCGGCAACATCAAAAGCAGCTGATGACTCTGGAAAATAAGCTCAAGGCTGAGATGGATGAACATCGCCTCAGATTAGACAAAGATCTTGAAACTCAACGTAACAATTTTGCTGCAGAAATGGAGAAACTTATCAAGAAACATCAGGCTGCAATGGAAAAAGAGGTGGCCAAATTAGTATTATTAATTTGCTTATTTTAGCTTATGATCCTTTCAGAATTAACTAAGATGACATTTTAATATTATGATAACCATTCCTAGGTACCAAAGAAATTGTTTAAGGAAACAGAGAATCACTTATATAACTCATAGAAGGCATTCTGTAAATTGGTGGCAGATCAATCACAAAAAAAAAATTGATCCTGTGTGTGTGTTTTTTTCTCACTAATTTTGTGTGTGTGTGTGTGTGTGTGTTTTGTTTAAAACAAACAAATCTTAAAAGTAATTATCACTTAGAGTATTCCATCTTACAGCTTTTTGTAGTAGCCAATAAAAATTATGAGTATGAAAAATGAATGTGCTGTAACATCAAGTATTGGGTCTGGGAACCAATAGAAATAGATCATTCCCTATTACTTGATAATTTTATATTGTTACAGTAGATAAGTCATTCACCTGTTCTGGGTTTAGAGTTCCTATTTACCTGGGGACTGTAATAAATCAGTAGCTTTAGATAGGTGATTATGGACTAACTACTATCTCAAAAAAGTCATTCATGATTCTGCAGTAACTTTTGTTCTGTATGTTTTTTTAAACCTTCATTAACTTTAGAGCTGCATTTTTATATCAGAAGGATTAAATATTATTTTAACGCATACAAGAAAGTTGGAAATTGTGAATTCAGAGGTTCAGATTTAGCCCATTTTATTAATTACAAACAAGTGGATTATTGTACTGTATTAATCAAATATATGTTTTAAGATTCTTTTTACATGAAACGCTTTCTTCTAATGTTTTTAGTATGTATTCAGTTTCATTTTATTTTGTCATATTTGCCAAGTAAAATGTAAGCTTTTCAGTAAATTCACACAGTATCATCAAAGTATATTTGAGTAGTCCACACTGAAGCATTATTTCCCTTAGCTACTCTGCTCCTCTTTCCTCCATACCCAAAAGAAAGAACTGATCTCCCTTAATTTGGCACAATATGGTGTTAATATTTCATTTTGGGGCGGGCCATGGTGGCTCAGCAGGTAAAAATGCTTGCCTGCCAAGCCCAAGGACCCGGGTTCGATTCCCGGTGCCTGCCCATGTTAAAAAAAAAAAAATTTTATTTTGCAGTCGTTTTACAACTGGGGAAGAGATAGATTCTAACATCTAGGGAAGCAATTGATGAAACAGGATATTCATCTTTCTTTAAAATATATATTCATGCATAGAAGAATTAGGAAAGGTACACACCAAAATGTTTATTTTGGTTATGTTGGGGTGCTAAAAACATATAAGACTTCTCTTCATTTTTTTCACCTATATTTCCTAAATGTCCTACAATGGAGATATATAGCATACATAATCAGAAGTAAAATGGTATAATTTATATATATGTAGTTATTTAATATATGAATTAGAAGTCAGAATTTAATTTGAAGATAAATGTATTATACTGTTTAATATAAAAGTTAACCTAAATAAAAGATCCTGGTTTAGTTGTATTTGAAAATGAATTATGTTTGTTTTGTTTTGTGTGTATGTAACTATACTTCTTTTCGATGAAAAAAAACAAAAGGTGGAAACGTTTTGACCCTGTAAAGTATCAGTGTTTTAAGATCTTTCATTTTATTGGCTCTGGAAATTCAAATTTGAATTTGATTACATATTCTTTTTTTTTTTTTTTGATTACATATTCTTAATTTTGGTAAAGCTTACACTGATTTTAATTTCTTGTAAAAATAGATATCCTTAGTGATGTATATTAAACTGCTGCTTTGAATAAGACTATTCAAAGATACCTAATTTGATCTCATTAAAAAATTGCTTTATAGTCTAAAGTGATGGCCAATGAGGAGAAAAAATTTCAGCAACATATTCAGGCCCAACAGAAGAAAGAACTCAACAGCTTTTTGGAATCCCAGAAAAGAGAATATAAACTTCGAAAAGAGCAGCTTAAGGAGGTACTTATTTTATAAGAATTATCAAGCTAGTTATCTGCTTATTGATAATATCACCGGTAATCAATCATATAATGTTAGGATTAAATTTCCTTTTGGTATTTGTGGCCACTAAATGTTTATCAGTTTAAATGAAGACATTGGTTATTATCAATTACCCTTTAACTGAATGAGTTCTGCAGTTGAGTAGGATCTAAAAAGAATCAACTCCTGAAAATATAAATTATTTTATCTATAATAACTTTCCTACATTCCTGTAAGTAACTAATTAGCACAAAAATAAAAGTGATGTGAATAAAGCCACACATTTCTTACTTTAAAAGTATACCATACCTTCTTACTTTTGCTGAGAAGATTAAGAAATTTGTTCTTATTCTTATTTTAACATAGAGTAAGGATGAGAAATATATTTGGCTATCACATCTTTAATAGGAGACCCATTCGGATTATTTCTTTATGGCTACATGATTTCTGTTTATTTGTTCTTCATGTGCTGCTGCTTTAATTAACTTCTTCAAAAACCAGATTTGGTCGAACTTTGAAGAAAGCCTTAATTGTTCCAATATAATTTCTGAAAGGGGATCATTATTCTAGAAAGTGCCAGGATAGTAAAATGCCTTTTAATTTATTCCCTCTCTTATAGACTGATTGTTGTAATTTTTATTCCATGTGATTAATTAGCACACTTTGATACAGTAGTTAATCTTGATAAAATCAGAGTAATTGCTTTGATATATTTCTTCTGCCTTTAATCAGATATGTAAATCTCATTATGTACATATTGGTGGCACAAAGACTTAGTATATACTCTGTCAAATGGGCTTTTTTTCCACAAGATTTTTTTCAACTCCACAGAGAATACTCTGCAATATATTCCCATTACAATAATACAAAAGCCAAACTCTACTGGAACATTTAGCTGGAAAAGATTGTAAATAGGGTTTCTCAACTGTATATAAATGAAAAAGATTGTTTATAGTGAAAGAAATTGTAAATAGTATTTTTTTACTATAAATAAATGTCCACCAGAATGCATTTGTACAGTTCTGTTTTCCAGTGAAATGAGAATGTAGTTTTAATGGGTGAGTTGACTTCAGTAATCCTTTAGGCTCATAGCTTGTAGTACAACTAATAAATTCATTTTCTTTTAGAAGCCAGATTTTTGTGTGCGTATTTATGTTTATTTGGAATAATGATTCTCAGTATAAAAGAAGGAACCGAATCTTTGTGGGAAAGTTCCCTGGCAGATTTTGAAAAAAATCCCAGAAGATTCCCTATGTATGTGCTTGTGTCATCTTTCTCTCTTATCATAGAGTGCGTACACATACACCTTTAAATTGAGAACTTAATTTATATGCTTTTTACTCTTATGCATTTGAATATCTGTGATCTAAAGTTGCAAAGAATTGACTTCTTTCTGAACAAGAGCAAAGACCTAAGGTTAGTAGTCTCTGAAAAATATTCCTCAGAGATGGCTAGTTTATATCTGTACAATGCTGATACTTTTTTAAAAAAAAATTATTTTTGACTGTGGTTTTTGTTAAGATACATTCACATACCATATATTCTATCCAAAGTATACAATCAGTGTCTCACAGTAACCTCACTGAGTTGTACAGTGATCCACTTTCTCATTTTTAGGAAGTTTTCATTGCTCCAAAGAGAAACATAACAAATACACACAGCCACACATGAAAGAAAACCCCAACACCCTATATCCCTTATCTCCCCCAATTACTTACCCCTAATATTGATATGGTACTAGTAAGGTATTGCTGTTTAATACCTTAAACATGGTATTTTAAATTTATTTTCATCACATACAATTGGTAATTTTTCCCAATTCCACTCTATTATTAACTCTTAGTTTAAGTGTCATACATATGAAGTAAGTATTTCATGCAATAACTTATTTGTATTTGTAGTGTTAATCATTGAGAACACTGTACAAAAGAAATAAATTGTTTGAAATGACTTTAGATAACCCCTGTCGATTGTTTTCACCTTCAGTAGGCACTATTACCTATAACCCCATTAACTAACTACCATCACCTTTGTCCGTTCCCAGGCATTTAAGATCAACCTCATTAATAAATAAATCTGTACATATTAGGTAGCCACTCCCCTTTCTCTAGCTTCTATCTATTTCTAGCTCCCCTATATTCTACATTATGAAACTGTGAGTTTACATTTTCTAGGCGGTTCATATTAGTGATAGCATAAAATTTCCTTTTTTTTTTTTTTAATACAATATCCTTTTGTGTCTGGCTTATTTAACTCAGCATTGCCTTCAAGACTCATCCATTTTGTCATGTGATTCAGGACATTATCTCTTTTTTGTTTGTTTTTACTTTTTTTTTAAACTTTTTATTGTATAGTATAACATATATACAAAGCGAAGAAATAAAAAAAGCAGTAGTTTTCAAAGCACTCTTCAAAAAGTGGTTACAGGATAGATCCCAGAGTTTGTCATGGGCTACCATACGATCCTCTCTTATTTTTCCTTCTAGCTGCTCCAGAATATAGGAGGCTAGAGGGCTTAAATGCTTTTTTATCATCACAGTAGGACTTTTTTCCTTCTTTTTTTTTTGTGAAAACATACATGCAAAAGCTATACAAGCCAACAGAGCCAGATATTTGGAGTTGCAGAAAGAAAATGTCCCTGGGGAAGCTATTTGAATCCAGAAGCTGAAGGGCCAACAGACAACAGCCACATGCCATCCCATCTAGAGATGTTCTGGACCCATATAGGCCTTTCTTGAGTCAAGAAAGACTTTTGTTTGGTTGTTTCCCCTATTATTTATTTATTTTTAATCCATATGTCTTACTCATCTGTCGATAAGGTAGGTAAAAGGAGCATCAGACACAAGGTCTCCACAATCACAGTCACATTGCGAAAGATATATGATTATGCAATCATCTTCAAGAAACGTAGCTACTGGAACACAGCTCTACCTTTTCAGGCACTTCCCTCCATCCTCTCCATTACACCTTAACTAAAAAGATGATATCAGTTTAATGCATAAAAATAACCTCCAGGATAACCTCTGGACTCTGTTTAGAATCTCTCAGCCATTGACACTTTATTTATGTCTCATTTCGCTCTTGCTGCTTTTGGTTGAGAAGGTTTTCTCAATCCTTTGATACTGAGTCCCAGGTCATTCCAGGATTTCTGTCCCACGTTGCCAGGAAAATCAACACCCCTGGGAGTCATGTCCCATGTAGAGAGGGAGAAGGCAGTGAGTTTGCTTGTCGTGTTGGCTGAGAGAGAGAGGCCACATCTGAGCAACAGAAGCGGTTCTCTTTGGGGTGACTCTTAGGCCTAATTTTAAGTAGGCTTAGCCTATCCTTTGCAAGGTTAAGTTTCATATGAACAAACCCCAAAACTGGGGGCTTAGTCTATTGCTTTGGTTGTCCCCCTGCCATTATTTTGTTTCACTGCTGCATAATATTCTGTATGCCGTGTTTTGTTAATCCATTCTTCTGTTGATGGGCACTTGGATTGTTTCCATCTTTTGGCAATTGTGAATAATGCCACTGTGAACATCAGTGTACAAATGTCTGTTTGTGTTACTGCTTTCAGATATTCTGGGTTTATACAAAGTAGCGGAATTGTTGGGTTGTGGGGCAATTCTATATTTAGTTGTCTGAGGAATTGCCACACAGTCCTTCACAGTGGCTGTACCATTTTACATTCCCACCAGCAATGAATAAATATTTCATTTTCTCCACATCCTCTCCAACATTTGTGGTTTCTGATTCTTTAATAGCAGCCATTTCTTGTAGGTGTGAGATGATACCTCATTGTGGTATTGATTTGCATTTCCCTAGTAGCTAATGAAGATGAACATCTTTTCACGTGCTTTTTAGCCATTTGTATTTCCTCTTTGGAAAAATGTCTCTTCATGTCTTTTGCCCATTTTATTATTGAGTTTGTCCTTTTGTTGAATTGTGGATTTCTTTATATATATTGGATATCACAACCTTATCAGATATATGGTATATGGTTTCCAAATATTTTCTCCCATTGAGTTGGCTTTTCATCTTTTTGACAAAGTCTTCTGAAGCACAGAAGTGTTGATGCTTTTTAAGGTGAAAATATTAGCTAGCATTCTAAGGTTTGCCCCAAGAAAGTATTGTCATTTTTTTCATCTTGCCTAATATAAATGCATTTTCATTAAGGTAGTTTGTGATATGGTATTTAAAATGATGTAGGAAAACTTGCATTTTGATTTGTTCAGTGGATTATTAAGGTGATATTAAATACCATTCATAAAGGAAGTCTTACTGTAACATGGTTTTGTTGAATTTCCATTTCAATTTCCAGTTCTTTTATGTTGAGCCCACCCATAATTTTGTCAAAACCTTAGTATTTAGAATATCTAAAATCTAAGAGTAAGAAATGTTTAACTCCATTTTAGCCCTAATTTTATTTTTCATATATCATTTTTACCTAAAATACTGCCTTCTGTCTCCTCTTAGGGAGGATTTAAAGAAAGATGTGTTTTACTTTATTTACCAATTATGTGCTTTTGAGACTCAGAACCATCAGAAATGTAGCTTAATGTAAAGCTAAAAGGTATCATGGTTTCTGGTGTATATTCCTCTTTTTCTGTCCTGTTTTTTCCTGGGTAACTCAGGAGAGATGAAAATGTAACCTACTTCATCAAGGTTATTGCCCTGCCTGAATATTAGAGAGAAATCACAAAGTATATTTGTTTAATTTTACTAAATACCAAATGGTATATTCATGTGGTTAATTTTTTTTTTGAACTGTGTCATTTTTTTATGTTACCAGGAGCTGAATGAAAACCAGAGTACCCCAAAAAAAGAAAAACAGGAGTGGCTTTCAAAGCAGAAGGAGAATATACAGCATTTTCAAGCAGAAGAAGAGGCTAACCTTCTTCGACGTCAGAGACAATACCTAGAGCTGGAATGCCGACGCTTCAAGAGAAGAATGTTACTTGGGCGTCATAACTTGGAGCAAGACCTTGTTAGGGAGGTAAGTTTGAGAGATAGGGAATTTAAAAATCTTTTATGAAAAGAATTCTTTCCTAAAAATACACCAACCACATTCCAGTCTTAGGGCCTTTGTACTTGCACTTAACCTCTGCATGGATTACTCTTGTCCCAGATATTTATTAATGGCTTGCTTTCTCAATTCAAGCTTCTATTCAAATGTTACCTCCCCCGAAAGGACTTCCCTGGCCACAAATCCCCCTCTCTTTTTAAAATTTTCTTCTCTGTACTTCTCAATCATACATACTTTTTTGGGGGTGATCTGTCACCCCCACTAGAAAGAAGTTCCAGACATAATCTATTTCAGTTTTTCTCCAGTGTCTGCCCTTTAGTAAGCATACCATAAATATTAAATATGCATGAATAAAACAGTATTAGTTTTTAAATATGAGAAAATTAACCATAGGGCATTTATCTTAAATCTTTAATCTTAAATGGGGTTTGTCAGTTAACTCGTTTTTTCAATGGTAATTATTGATTGGGATTATGTAGAACTCTTATGTCAATGAAAACTGTTTGATTATCAAGGATACCAATGAGCATAGGTAAATTTATTTCTCGGAATGATTTGAAATAAGCTTCAAATATAGTATAATTGTTCCAATTCACTGATAAGTAAAGAAATTCAAATTAAAACATTGGCATCAATTGGATAGGAAAAATTTGAAAGATTGTATGTGGAGATAGGCACTCTCAGTAGGACTATAAATTGATGCTCCCTTTTTAGAACATAATTTAACAGTAGTTTTTAAAATTTAATATCCACATACACTTTTATCCATCAAATCACTTTTAGAACTCTATCCTACAGAAATAATAACATGATTATAAGATGTGATGTGTGAAAATATTTATTGAAACTTTGTTTATGAAATTAAAAAATTGAAACACTTTAAGTGTTCAACCAGAGAAATGATTGAGAAATTATGGTATCACAAAGCAATTGGTTACTATAAAACTTAAAAAAAAAGACATATATGTACTGAGAAGGTATATATATCTATTGTTAAGTCAAGGAACAAGGTGCATGACTATAATGTATATTATTTAATTTATAGAACTGTGTATTTTTAATAATGGACGTGTCACCATAAATATAGAGAAAAGTTAGTTAAGAAGCATACACACCAAACTGTTGGTCTTTGGGGAGAGGGTTTGCAGTGGTAAAGGGAGCAAGTTGATTTCTACTTATTATATGTGTGTGTAGTCGTTGATTTTGATCTGAGAAAAAGAATAACATTTGAGCACTGTGTGGTAGATACTATTCTGAAAACTTTCCATTTTTTAACTCATTTCATCCTCACAATAAATCTGTGAAATAGTATGCTGTTATCTCCATTTTAGAAGGTAAGGAAATTGGCGTGCCAGAGCATTTAAGTAAGTTACCCAAAGACTCACACGTAGTTAGTAGCAGAGCCAGGATTTAAAATTTAGGTTATCAAGATGTTCTTAACCATGCTCTTAACCATTATATTTTTACTGGTTGTATCTTTTCTATCTTCTACACCAAAAAGTAAAAGAAGTTCAGTCTCGAGATAGATTTCGTATGTCTTAAGCTTATAGTACATAATACTATGAATAAATAAGAAATAAATATGATTAGGAAATTTCCGTTACTAATTACCCATATACTAAAGTAAAAGTTATGAAACCCTGATAATAATAGTAATCATAATTTAATAATGGTTACTATTTAACCCTTGTTAGCCTGTTTTTTTTTTTTTTTTGCCTGCGTGGTTTGCCCTGGTTAGCCTGTTCTTTAGAATCTGTTTTTTCTTGCAGTAAATTGTATCTTTTATGTTATGGACTAGGAATTAAATAAAAGGCAGACTCAGAAGGACTTAGAGCATGCCATGCTTCTGCGACAACATGAATCCATGCAAGAACTGGAGTTCCGCCACCTCAACACAATTCAGAAAATGCGCTGTGAGTTAATCAGATTGCAGCACCAAACTGAACTCACTAACCAGCTGGAATATAATAAGCGAAGAGAACGAGAACTAAGGCGGAAGCATGTCATGGAGGTTCGACAACAGCCTAAGAGCCTGAAGGTACCTTTATTCTAAGCTGATTGACAAAGGGGAAGAAAGATAAAAGGCATCCATGTAATCTGTAAAATTTCAGGGCATTTGTTTGTCATAAATTGACGAAACTTTTCTTTTTAATTGTAAGCAAATTTGTGTGGTTTTAATGTAAAGTGCCTGTGATGGCAAACTTTTGTCTATGTAGTTCTCAGCAGAGTCCCTAGAAGAACTGTGGGAAGCGACAGTAAGTGAAAATCAAGATTTTAATTTTAATTATGCCTAAATATCCAGTGCCTGATACTAGATGCTTATCTGTTGGCTTCTCTCTATTGTTCGAAGAAATAATTTTGAAATCCTACTTGCTCTAAGTGTGATTTGTATATAAGTTCTTAATCAGGACAGGAGCCAATGAAGAATGCCTTTTTACCCTTTCTCCCTTCATTGTCTGTACACCTTTGAATGGGGAATAGTGAAATTATTATGTTTTTCTCCCATCTTGCTTTGTGTTTGGTAGTGTAGATAGGACCTTGGCACAGGTAGTTGGGGCGTATTTTTTGAATTAGACTGTCCAACATATCAGATTGGAGCAAGTTGTTTTATGCCCTCCACCGAACGAATAAAGAAAAATGAATTTTTGTAAATATAATACCTCAGGACTTTAAATTTTATATTTGCTTTGGTATAGGAATTCATTCACATGGATCAACTTCAAAAGATATGAAAGTGCATGTATGTGAAAGATTTCCCTCTCTACACTTATTCCTCCATCCCCCTCCACCAAAGTCAACCAGAGTTAACAATTTTAAGAAATTTTCAACCAGAGTTAACAATTTTAAGAAATTTTCAAGTTGTATGATTAGTAATAAATATTTGAAAGAATAAAATCACATGAATTTTTCAAAGCTAATACAAAACCCATGTTCTGTATAGCTACCATCCATGTTAATACTCAGTTGGTCTGTATATGTCTGCATATTTCAGCTATTATTTACATTCAATAAAGGCCCAAGTCCCCTTGTATTTCTTACTTAAAACTTTTTTTAATTTAAACTATCTGATATTTAATCTAAAAATCTGTTCTTGATTCTTACCCTGAATAATTGTGCTAGGGTGAAGTGAGGTTCATTCACAAAGGTAATAAAGAAGCTGCAATACCCAACCATAACCCTGATTCGTACACAACTCTATTCAAACAAGCTGTCCTGAACAAAATATAGAAGCAAAGTTAAGATACATGACTGTTTCCAGGTGAACCTGAATAAAATTTCACTTTACTATGTTTTCAGAACAGCTAATTAACATCATTTACAGAGTAGTTTTGTTGACTACCAATATAACCTTCCTTAGTCATTGCTCAGAAAAATTAGAATTCATAATTCTTCAGATTTCTTTGAATTTGAATTCTTAGATTTTTTTCGAAACAGTGTGTCTGAAATTAATCATGGTTTTAGAGCCAGCAGCACTTAGAAGTAAACCAAACTGAAAGCTTGTTAGTTTTCTCTAGTCATACCATAAGTAAGTCACTTTTCATTTTCCCTGGGGTTTAGTAAAGTAGTTGTTTGATGTTTAACTGCTCCTTTTTTTTTTCCTGTTATTAAAGCCCCTTCAATTTGAAGGCTTCTAAATACTAGTCTTATTTTCACAGATACTCATAGAAAGTGAGTAGAAAAGTAATGTTTCCTAACTATAGTCAGGTGCCTCCTTTTGATGACAGATGAGCTCAAGGTTTTCTGTAGAGGAAATTGCTTTGTTAATTTAGTAGGAAAGAAAAACACCATTTTTCTCTTAAGTAGCATATCTACATACTTGCTTAATTTGAACAGTACAGACAAGATTTTAACCCTAAATCATCCATTTCTATTGAATAGTTGTCCCTTCCCACCCCTCCATGACTTTAAAAATGTTGGGGGGGAGGGGCAACTTCAGTTTGAGTGCTTCATGTAAGTTGAATTGAATATATGGGGGAAGGGTGCTGTTTCTTTGGAATGGGTTTCATAAAAGCTTACTGCCTACTCTTCTGTTTCTTTAGCTGCCCTCCAGATGATATTTTGTCAATGTTAAATGAGTAGAATTAACTCTAATTTACATTCTTCTTGCTTTCACTTATTGAGGGTATATGGTTTATTTTGGTATAAGCATTACTCTTACTCTTCCTTCTTAATTGAAGAAAAGGTTTTCCAGGAGTTGTTTTTTTTCTCATTCAGCCAGCAATATGATATGATTACAGTTTTCTTGGCATAACATTAAAAAAAAATGAATAGAGGCTGTTATACAAAGATGAAAGAGAATGTCTAAGTTCAGCTTGTTTCATTTCCAGCTAGAAATACTTGGAAGAATTTTTGTTAACCATGCATAGTATTTAAGACATAGCTAAACTGAGAGTTTTTTTTTTCCTAACTAGATATTTCTTGACCCTTCATAGAAGAAAGGCATATTACTATGACCCTAGTGCCACCTCAGTTGGTAAAAAGTATGGAAAGGTTATTTTTGATGTTGTAATGCAAAGGAGAAAAATGCCTTTTTCCTTACAAGTATGTAACTTTTGTCATATATGCATTTGTTATCCACTGAATCAACCAATCGGTATCTGAAAGTGTTCATATTAAAGTAAAACACTTCAACTATTGGTTCTCACTTAGTATAATAAATGAATTTATTCTCATTTATAAGCTCCTTCAATATACCTTAGAAAAATGTATCTCATCTGACTACAGTTTTCTAAAACCCTGAGCTCATAGAAAACCTAACTGATTAATAATCAAAGCTAAAGCCACAGCTGTTCTGTTCTGAACTCAGATTATTTTATCTCAGAAATGTTTATGTAGTTCATGTCAGTTATCATCAGTCTAAGAAGAGGCTTCTCCCCTCCTCTGTCCCATGACTCTGTTTGACCTAAGAAAAACTATTGACCTTGACCCAAGTTTTTACTTGTGGTGTTAAAGAGTAAACCATCACTAAGTATTTGTTCAACTTATTTATTCCCTTAAGGAAAGACAGTTGTAATAATAATATTAGTTACTAATGGTAACATGAAAGTCAGCCTTAAGTTTGATACTTGACACGAAAATGAGATTATATAGTTGGAGTCAATATTGTTATTAAAAGAAATTGGAGCTAAGTGTCTTGGATAAGGAATAGAAAGAATATACTTGTTTTCTGCCTCAGAGATATGATAAAATGTTGTCTGGTAAGTAAATAAAATGCTTTTGTATCTACTGCACTTAATTCTGAAAAGAAACTTGATTTTCTGTCCATGAGTATACACGTTAATCAAGGCTTATTTAAATTATCTACTCAAGTACTAAATACACTAGTGAAAATAAAAGTGAGTGTTGCTTGAACCTGTATGATAAATGAGTGTTCTTCATATTCTAATGTTTTAATTTGGAGTTTTTATTATAAAAATACGAATGGTTTGGCCCAATAGCCAAGTGTAAAAGTACTTGCAGTCTTACACTTTGACCTTTTTTGTTTTTCCTCTATCTTTCTCCTATTAGCCTTTATTGTCACGTAAGCATAGGAGATATCAAATGCCATATGTTAAAAATTATATAATCTTTTTCTTTTCTTACCAGTCTAAAGAACTCCAAATAAAAAAGCAGTTTCAGGACACCTGCAAGATCCAAACCCGACAGTACAAAGCATTAAGAAATCACCTACTGGAGACTACACCAAAGAGTGAACACAAAGCTGTTCTGAAACGGCTTAAGGAGGAGCAAACTCGGAAGTTAGCCATCTTGGCTGAGCAGTATGATCATAGCATTAATGAAATGCTCTCTACACAAGCAGTAAGTTTGCTTTATTTAAATGAAACAAATGTAGTGCCCCTTTCACCACCCAAATGAAATTCCAGCAATTAAAATATAAATTGGAAATGGTAGCCCTCTTGCAATTTGAGAAATAGTGATCCGTGGTTCATATTCTTCCTGATTTCTACATTGCTCATAAAAGGCATGATGTACTTAGAATCCTCCTTGGTACATGTAGACATGAGGTTCTAAATAGGTTTCCTGCCAGTGCCTCTCAGGTTTTAAGCACAGATTCCAATAGCTTATCAAGGTTCAAGTAAGAGCTTTGTTAAATAGTGGGCAAAAAGTAATCCTGTATTGGGAATCCTTATAATAATGTTTGACTGCAATATAAAATATTTTCTAAATAAAGGGCTTGCAAACTTTTCCTTAAAGGGCCAGATAGTAAATGTTTTAGGCTTTGTGGGCCAGGAGGCAAATGTGGGTAGTGTAAGATTTAAAATGTAACCATTTCAAAATGCAAAAACAATTCTTAGCTAGAAGACCATTAAAAACACACACACACTCACAAACAGGTGGTTGATCAGATTTGACCCATAGGCTATAGTTTGCTGGTTTCTGTCCTATAGTATTTCCACTAGGGAGGAAGAAATTCAGATTTTATATCACCCAATCAGATTCAAGAAAAAATACTGTTATTCAGGTATTCTCCATAGTTAAGATAGCTTTATCTTCATAATGTCATGATGGGTTACTGTGCCTTCCCTTTTCAGTAATGTTCACTCCAACATACAAGACAGAGCAATTGTGTAACCTACATAAGAGTAGTCTATTTTCTGTCATATCTCCTTTCCATAGGTCATGAATAGGTAGATCACAGTAGAATATATCTAATTTCTCTCTCTCAGCTGCGTTTGGATGAGGCACAGGAAGCAGAGTGCCAGGTTTTGAAAATGCAGCTGCAGCAGGAACTGGAGCTGTTGAATGCATATCAGAGCAAAATCAAGATGCAGGCTGAGGCACAACATGATCGAGAGCTTCGGGAGCTTGAACAGAGGGTCTCCCTCCGCAGGGCCCTCCTAGAACAAAAGGTATAAGTAATAGAATATAATTATTCCAGTATTTCCTTTTATTTATTTATTTTTTTAAAAAGCATTTTATTAATATATTTTCATGCTGATAGAGGTTACATTAGATTGCTTTCACAGTACCATATTTCTTTAATTCTATTTGTGGTAGGGTTTTTTTTTTCTTCTTCTTCTTCTTCTTCTTTCCTTTAAAATTATTGATTCAGTAATGAGCCTTAAAATTAATGGGTTCTAAAAATCAAGGGAATATAATTATGTAGTAATTTCCAGAAAGTATATGGGGTTATGTGAACTCAGTCAGTTGAATTGTGAGCGAGTAGCTCTGGCTACATGTTCCTCACTTCTTTTGTGTGCCTAGCTCTACCTAAGGAGGTTGGAGAAAGACTTGGATAGTGAAGAAAAACAACTGCAGTAATTGCCTGGGAGAGGCAGGGACAAAGGATCAGGAGTATATACTTTACTCACACATCCTGGGCCTGGAACTATACAGATTGGTGGAAGATTACTGGGGGACAGAAGGTAAAACCAGTTTCTACACAAGTGAAAAGTCAGACTGGAAAATGTTACTTCTAGATAAATCGTTATTTTTTCTGACTTATATACTTTCTGTCAGATATATTAGAGAATAGAACTAGAATCCTCAGATTGATTTTTCATCCTTCAGGGGTTACCAGTGGTATTAAGGTATATGTACGTATCTATGTATATTTTGGGGAGAAGGTAGTAGTGGGCAGAAGATTTTGAGACGTAAAGAGAAAGAATGGTTTTTTTTGTGGTTAGAAGTAATGGAGTGTAAATTGTATCCAGGATTCAGAGCTGTGTTTCAGAAATCCTGAGCCATAAGTTCTCAACAGTTGGTGTATTCTTAGATCCGCTGGGTATTGTTAGTTAATACCTACCCAGTGATCTTGATGATTAAAAGTCGTCTTTGCTTCTGAACTAGAGGCTCATAGATTTTCCTTTATTTCCTACAGTTCTTGTGATAAAAATAGAATGCACTACAAAGGCCTTGAATGGACATTTCTCCAAAGAAAACATACAGATGCCCAATAAGCACATGAAAAGATGCTCGGTGTCAGTAGCATCAGGAAAATGCAAATCAAAACCACAAATAAAATACCACCTCACACCCATGGAGTGGTTGTTACTTAAAAAAAAAAAAAAAACGCTGATGAAGTTGCTGAGGAATAAGAACTTTAGTACGTTGTAGGTGAGAATGTAAAAGGGTATAATGTCTGTGGAAAACAGTTTGGCAGTTCCTCAAAAAGTTAAACATATCTGAAAGATGCCATAACATAGAAGAACTTTGAAAACATGCTCAGTGAAATAAGCAAGATAAATGTGAACAAATACTCTATGATGTCACTTATAGGAACTGTTTAGAAATAACAAGTCTGCAGAGATATATCAGAGTTTGCCAGGGGATGAGAATATGTTCAGAGAGGTAGTGTATGTTTGGATATGGAATGTGTGTAATTAAAAAGTTAAATATAGAACTACTATATGACCTGGCAATTCCACTTCTAAGTATATACCTAAAAGAATTGAAAGCAGACACATAGATTTGTACACCACTCACTGTTCGTAGCAACATTACTCACAGTAGCCAAAAGGTGAAACAACCCAGCTGTCCATCAGTAGATAAATGGACCAATGAAATATGATATATTTTTACAATTGCTTGTTATTCAGCCATTAAAAAAAGGAATGAAATTCCTATATTTGCTGCAACAGTGATGACATCATTTTGACTGAAACAAGTCAGGCACAAAGGGACAGATTGTATGTTTTCACTTACAAAATAAACACGAAAAGTAGAGTACAGATTACCAGGGGCAAGGATAAGGAAGAATGGAAAGTTAATACATAATAGGTGCAGGGTTTCTGTTTGGGGTGATGAGAAAGTTCTGGTATTGGATGGTGTTGAGGGTACCACAACATTGTAAATGTGATTAATCCAACTGAATAATATGCTTGGGAGTGGTTGAAATGGGGAAATTTATGTTGTATATATGTTTCCACAATTAAAAAGAGAGGAAGGGGGTGCAAGGGTAGTTCAGTGGTAGAATTCTTGCCTCCCATGAGGGAGACCCGGGTTCGATTCCTGGTCCAGGCACTTCCCCCAAAAAACAAACAAGCAAAACGAACAATAAAACAAAATTCAACAAATAATGCTGTAGTAACGGGATTCTCACATGGAAAAATAATAAAAGAATAATAAAAAAAAAAGAGAGAGAAGAGAAGAAGAGTCTCTCCTCAAGCCACTGGGCTCACTCCTCAGACTTTTGCCCTTCTGGAAGCTGAGCCACTGTGTAGTGTGATACCCCATGGAATGTGCAGCAGTACCTCACGCATAGTCCCTCCAGTCAGCTGGGTGTCTCAAATGAGAGCTGCCCCCAGGCCAGCACCTACAGTTCAGCTGTCAACAGCAGCCCCACTATCTGCAGTTGGCTCACCTGCTGCTGTGCCCCAGCAGCCACATCTGATGTCCCAGATGGCAACCACTGGAGCTGGTGTGGCAGTGGGCTCTGCTATTGGTCACATGCTAGGGCATGTTATCACTGGGGGCATTGGTGGAGGGAGCAGTGCTGAGCCCTCAAGGCCTAACATCACTTACCAGGAGCCTCAGGGAGCCCGGCCAGCATACTAGCAGCAACAGCAGTTCAGCTCTTACCACTATGAGATAAAAGAATTTTTGGAATGTGCCCAGTACCAGGGTGATCTTAAGCTTTGTGGGGGTTCAGAAAGGAACTAAAGCATTGCAGATTGGCAAATGGATTAGTCGATCAAGAAGTTGAAAATGAAGAAATGGAAACTGTCCTCATGACCAAATTAATTTAGCATAAAGCTATAATTGATAGTGAAAGTATAAAGTGTTAAACCACCAGTTAAACCTTGCCTCTGTCATTAATAGATTCCTTACGCTTCAGATCACAATGGAAAAGGATGTTCTTACTGTATTTAAAGTCCACAGAGATGGTGTAGAGTTTGGGGCTGGACAGATGTATATGTGGCCCTAAACCAGCTGCTGTGATGTTATTAATCTGTAAACAATTAGAATAAGGTGATTTTCTTCTAAAAAGTTGGGTGGGGTGGGGGAACTAAAAAGGCAATGATAGTTCAATCCATATATAATCCTGGACTAGACCTAATGGGAAAGAGGTTCAAAAGGACATTTCAAAAACTTGGAGTATAGACTTTAAGCTTTATATTAAGATTATCTTGAATTTGAAAACTGTACTTAAGATAGCTACATAAGTGAATATCCGTGTTAAAGTATTAACTGTTCAAGGAGTGTGATGTATACAACCTACTCTCAAGTGTTCAGAAAACAAACAGACTGGTGGATGGACAACAAAATGATACAGTAGTTGTGGCAAAATGTCTATTAGTAGTGTCTGAATAGGAGGTATGTTGGAATTCTCTATGGGTTTGTATTTTTTTTGCAACTGTCCTGTAAGTTTTGAAAATATTTCAAAATACAAGGTTAAAATTTTTTTAATGCCCTATTAAATTAAAAGATAAATCTTTAAAAAAAAATAACACCTACCTTAGATGTTACTGTTTTTCTGGCACGACTGTCTTAATTACTGGATCCTTTTAGAGGTACTTTTCCTAAAAAATATTTCAATTATGTTTCTCATTCAAAATGGAAAAGGTAAAAAACACAAAATTTTAGAAATCTAATTTGTCCCATGTACAAATGTTGTAAATATTCCCAGTTTTCTTTCATATTTAAAATTTAATCTAAAGTTCTGTCTCTTATGCTGCAAAGTTATCACTCTAAGGAAAACTCTCCAAGTATTTTCAGAATGGTGTCTTGAGAAAAATATTGATACTATTAAATATGTTGTATCCTTAACTCCACCTAGTAGTTTAGAATTCATAGGCCTAATTAGTATGTAGATACAGTCTCATTCAATATATGGACCAAAGCCTATATATTATACAAGCCTAATAAAATGCTCAGTACCCATAGGTGATGGTACGGTGGTACTCTTACACATTGCTAATGCTTTTGGGGACCAGTTTGGAAGTATATATTGAACCTTGACTTTGAAATTTTATTCTAAAGGAAAGAAATCCAAAACAGAAAAAAATGATATGCATAAATATGTTAATTATAGCATATCTTAATATAGTTTTTAAAAAATCTAAATATCTAAAATAAGTTTTAATTGTGGCCAAACTACTTAGTGAAATCTTATTCAGCTGCTTAAATGATCATTACAAAAATGGTATTAATACAGAAAACAGCTTATGGTTTGTAAACAAAATTTACAAATTACACTTTAAATGATCTGAAGCAGTGCTGGTAGTGGCTGTAGTAATGGGGGTAGATTGGTTCCTTTCTGATTTTTCTTTTAATATAGTAGTTTACATTACTTTTTTTTTCTTTTTTTGCATGGGCAGGCACCGCAAATTGAACCCAAGTCTCCAGCATGGCAGGCGAGAACTCTGCCTGCTGATCCACTGTGACCCCCTACATTACTTTGATAAATGGAAAAATGCATTAGATTATTTAGTATTAAAAATAATGGGAGGAAAACTTTTGTTCAGTGAAGGTGGTGACATAAGATGCTCCAGAGTGCCATTATCCAACAGGATCTTTGAACAACTAGCAAAAACTGGTAGGACGGGCCACGGTGGCTCAGCAGGCAAGAATGCTTGCCTGCCATGCCAGAGAACCCGGGTTCGATTCCCGGTGCCTGCCCATGTGAAAAAAAATTTTTTTTAAATGTGAGATGGCAAAAAGAAAAGAAAAAAAGAAAAAACTGGTAGGGCCATCTTCTTCAAAACTCCAGAATACTTGACTAACTAGGCAAGTACTGAATCAAAAACACACCGCTTAGTGGTACAATGGTGGCTCAGTGGCAGAATTTTCACTTGCTATGCCGGAGACCTGGGTTTGATCCCTGGAACCTGCCCATGCCAAAAAAAAAAAAAAAAAAAAATTGTGCCTAAAAACACACACCTTAAAAATGTTAGAAACCTGTGACTAGCTTGCTAGCCTACCCCA
The DNA here is from genome assembly GCF_023851605.1 of Tamandua tetradactyla. Lineage (NCBI taxonomy): Eukaryota > Metazoa > Chordata > Mammalia > Pilosa > Myrmecophagidae > Tamandua > Tamandua tetradactyla. The sequence goes on from NC_135332.1 coordinate 52,792,526, forward strand.
CCCACTCCCCTGCATGGTGTGGAGCCACCTGGTGCTGCCATTGTAGGTCCCTGGCCCAATTCTTGAGGAGCTGGGTAAAACCTATGTTCATACTTGGGGTACTTTTTTTTCAGTGACATCTATCATGGGTAAGCTTGAAAGACTGAACCAAAAAACTCATTTCTGACTCATTCTCTCTCAGCTTGTCCTGCAGACGGAAGCAGCTCACAGGTAGCTAAAGTAGTATAACAAACAGTTAAGTCATAGTGGCAACCTGAAACAAAGGATTGCAGGCTTTAAGGTATACAGTTGAATGCCCAGAAATGGAAGAAAGGTCTGTTTCAAAGGGAGTAGAGGTAAATGGGGGAATTCCTAAGGCCACTAGCAAGCTCAAGCCCAAGACAAGAAACAAGCTCAGAAAAGACAGAGAGGACCCTGCACTTCGTTTTGCCTTGGCTGAATTTCTTGATAGGAGGGCTGAACTCTGAAGGATAGCACCAGCCAACACAGACCCAATTTTCAAAAAGTTGTAGAAGTTTTTTTTTAGCATTGGTTTGTTTTTGTTAGCTCCTGATATTTAAAGAGAAACATACTAAGACACACAGTAGTCAAAGTGTTGAATACAAGGACAAGGAAAAAGCTCTGAAAGCTGGAAAAGAAAAGAAATGTATATTGTACATGGGTGCCCCCAATAAGTTCCAATTTCTCATCACAAACCATGGAGGCAAGAAGGAAGTGGAACAAATTATGTAAAGTTCTAAAAGAAAACAGTTGCCAGTCAAGATTTTGTGTCTGGCAAAACTGGTTTTAGAAATGAGGGACAGATTAAGAAATTCTTAGATAAGCAAGAGTTGGGAATTTATCACCAGTAGACTTGCTCTATAAGCAATGCTAAAGGGAGTTATTCAGACTAAAAGGACAGAATGGTAGACATTGGATTTGAATCAGCATAAAGAAATAAAAGACCTCCAGTAAAGATAACCAATAGTTAATTATAAATGGCAGTACTGTTGTAGTGTGTTTCTTGGTATGTAACACCACTTTTTGCTTCTTACAGGTTCTAAAATGCAAATGCATAAAAAGTAGTGATCAACTTCGCTTTTAAAATGACAACTTGAAAACTGCTTTACCTAAACCTATGTATAAATCTACATGCTTGAAGATAGAATTGTGGCTTCTATATAAGTAAAAAATAGATAATTGGTTAATATTTAGAATAGAATCTATCATTGTAATATTGAGAGAGAAATATTAATTACATGTCACTTATGGTAGTTAGAGTCACTTGTCAACTTGGCCAGGTGAAGGTACCTAGTTCGGTTGCTGTGGACATGAGCCAATGGTATGTGAACCTCATCTGTTGCTCATTCCACTTGCAGTCAGCTAAGAGGCTTGCCTGCTGTAATGAATGATGTTTGCTTTAATTGGCTGGTGCTTAAATGAGAGAGCTCAACATAGCACAGCCCAAGCAGCTCAGCATACCTCATCTCAGCACTCCCAGCTCCGCCCAGGCCTTTGGAGATGCAGAAAGAAAGCACCCCAGGGAAAGTTGTTGGAAAGTAAAGGCCTGGAGAGAAGGCCAGCAGAGATCACCCTGTGCCTTCCCATGTAAGAAAGAACAAATCCCCTTTTGTTAAAAGCCAATCCATCTCTGGTGTGTTGCATTCTGGCAGCTAGCAAACTAGAACATCACTGTTTCTTTGAAGTTTATTAAACAGGTAAATTACTGGAAAAAAATAATGATCAAAATATGGTTTTGAGTATACAGTGTATAGAGATATTTGTAACAAGTACAACAAAAAGCTGGGGGTGGAGGCACAGGGGTATAGGAGCAGTGTTTGTGTATGCTATTGATTAAGTCAAAAGTGATTGTTACAGATTTTGGACTGTTAATAGAATTGAATGCGGGGACTCAAACAGATATGCACACCATTGTTCACATGGGGTCAGAAACCACTACTGCCATGTACCCTCTACAAAAACTTTGAGCAGTTGTAATAGCTATCATTTCTGTATTTTTAACTTACTTGATCGTATAGATAAGAAACAACCCTCTGAAAAATAAATAGAGGCGGAACCAGAGTTTTTAGTCTCTAGCTAAGTAATTATTCTGTTTGAAGATTCCTTTAGTCCTCCAAATGAACAAAGAATTGTCCCTTTGGGTTGAGACACTAACAAAATGCGACTTGTGTACATGAGGTCTTGTTTCAACTTGTCTCATCCTCCATGGACATTAAATTTTCAGCTAGGTGATGGCATGAGTATAAATGCTAAACTCTATGTGACTTTTTCAAAACTTTTTATTTTGAAATACTTTCATACTTACAGTTCAGTTGCAAGAATAATGTAAAACTCATAAAGAGAACTCCCAACATGCTGTTTCCCACATACCTGGGTGAATCAACTTTTTAGGTTTTTGCCACATTTGCTGTATCTCTCCCTCTCTCTCTCTCTCTTTCTCTTTCTCCCTCTCCCTCCCTCCCTCCCTCCATCTATCCCTCTATCCATCCATCCTTTTTTCTAGACGTTTGAGAGTAGGTTGTATACATTATGCTCCTTGAATACATAATACTTTCCTGAGACTGATATTCACTTAATGGAACCACCTTAAGTACAGCTATCGACTTCAAGAAATATCACATTGACATCAAGCTCACAGTCTATATTCCAGTTTTTTCATATTCCTATTAATGTCTCTTTGGTGCTTTTCTCTTCCATTATTAGAAAACATTCCAGGACCATCAGTTACATTGGATTGTCATTTTCTGTTTAGTCTTTCTCATTTTTCAAATTGTGGAAGCACACATGTAACAAACTTTTCCATCTCAACCACTCCCAAGAATACCATTCAATGGAATTAATTCACAATGTGGTGCTACCCTCATTACCTTCCATTACTGGAACTTTACCTCACTGCAAACAGAAACTCTATAACCATTATGTATTAGCTGCCCATTCCCCCTCATCCCTGCCCCCTGGTAACCTGTATTCTACTTTCTGTCTATGAGTTTTCATATTCTTGCTGCTTTTTATAAGTGGAATCAAGTATCTGTCTCTTTGTGTCTGACTTACTTCATTCAACATATCTTGAGTTCATCCATGCTATTTTATAGCATTTATCAGAATTTCATTCCTTTTTAAGGTTGGAAGATAGTCCATTGAATGTATATATCACATTTAATTTATCCATTCATCTGAATACCTTTTGGCTATTCTAAAAATTCCTACCATGGTGTGCAAATATCTGTCCCAAGTTCCTGTTTTTAGTTCTTTATAGGTATATTCCTGAAATTGGGATTACTGGATCGTATGGTAACTTTGTGAGGAATCTGGCAAACTATCTTCCACAGCAGTGGCACTATTTCACTTTCCTACCAACAATACATTAAAAGATTCCTGTTTTCTCCACGTCCTTGCTGATGCTTGCTATTTTTGTTTTTTTGTTTTGTTTTCAGTAATAACATAACATTCTAGTTTGTGTTGAAGTGATATCTCATAGTGGTTTTGATTTACATTTCCCTAATGGGGAAAGTAACTCTTCATGTGATTATCGGCCATGTATTTAACTTTGGAGAAATGTCCATTTAAGTCCTTGGCCCATTTTTTAATTATGATTTTTGTCATTTTGTTACTGAGTTGTAAGAGTTTTCTGTGTATTCTAGATTTAAACCCTTATCAGACTTATGGTTTCCAAATACTTCCCCCATTCACTTCCCTCTTTACTTTCTTGATAAGGTCCTTTGATACACTAGTTTTTAACTTTGATGAAGTCCAATGTACCTCTGTACCTATTTTCCTTTTGTTACTCACGTGTAAATTTTATACATGCATGAAAAGTAGGTTAAATGAGCTTTATTTATTTTAGTATCTCAATTTTCTCTCAATATTTCATTTAGTATCAACATAATGATTGATTGTTTTAAAATAGCTTTTAGCTGTTGGGACATCTTACAAGGCCCTTCTTTGTAGAACCAAAAAGAATTGATTTACAAAAATCATATTTGGTTTCAAAGAAGACAGGTTAGTTGAGCATCTCAAAAAGAAACAAGGATGGAAATTGTTATGTTTTATATATGTTACAACAATAAAATTTTTAAAAGAAAAAATAAAAGAATTTGAGAGAAATGAGGATGAATGTAACCTATTACAAATCTTAGTTTTGATTTTTATTTAATTGAATAATAAGCTCAATTTGTCTGCATGACAGAATTAATCAGGAAACAAAATTGATGTAATGCTTTATTGGATGTGATCTTGTCAAGTATTAATGTATTATGAGTTCCTCAGGTAGTAGGCAGGACATTCAGATCTGTTACATGTTCAGAGCATTCTCATCGTTTAGTAGATCTCTTGAAAATAATTCTTGGGCAATGCAATGGTGGCTCAGTGGCAGAATCCTTGCCTGCCATGCCAGAGACCTGGGTTCAATTCCCAGAGCCTGCCCATGTCAAAAAAAAAGAGAAGAAAATAATTCTTTGTAGAGTCACTAAAATTTCATTCAGAATTTTTAAAATTTTTATATGTAAAATATTTAAATGTACAGTTATTTGAGTCTGATATAAATTGACATTTTAAAAATTGAGTAATACAGAGAAACATAAATAGAAATTAAAATTAGTCTTTAATTCCACCATTCAAAAATCATCACAGTTAACAATTTGGTTTCTTTCTTTCAAAAAAAAAAGCATTCATATCTTATCTGTCCTCCTTTAACCTTTATATAAAATGCCCTTTCTGAATATATTTTATAAAATTTCAGTACTCAGAACAATTTTCAGACTCTTCTGAGTCTGACCTGTTTGTAGTTGTCATTACACTTATTTTTATCATTTGTCCACACCTTTACACATATATGTTCCTTCTGCTGAAAATGTTTTCCCCCTTGCTGTCTTCCTCTTAGACTTCTGTTCCTCCTTCTGAATCTGGCTTCTCTTTCAACTCCTCTGAGAAGACTTCTGTGTCCTACTCCCCCACCCATATCCCCAATAGAGGAAATTGCTCCATCCCTTTGTATTTCTGCTGTACTTTATAAATCTATTATTGTATCTTATCACATTGTATTATTATGGGGGGTTTTTATTTGCATGCTTCTCTCATGCTAAAATGTGTGTGGGTACTTCTAAAAACTGATAAAATATGAACCAAACATTTGTTTTTAAACTAGATTTTTGCACAAAGCAATGACTTTGTGCAATGATTTTTGCACAAAGAATTTGGCTTAATTCTTTAAATATCATGAAACCTCATAATTTAATTTTCATTTACAAATTAGCCTCATTTCTTTATTATTTCTTAAACTTTTTATTGTGGAAATTTTTCAACATACGCAAAAGTAAGAAGAATCAATACAATGAAATCCTCAAGTACAAATTACCCAGCTTCAACAGCTATCAGTATATTGCCTGCCTTTTGTTATTTTGGTTTTGGTAGAGTGGGGGCAATGTCTGGAGTATTTAAAGCAAATCCCAGTATGACATATATTACTTAATCTCATTCCATGTCTAAATTTCCCATTATTTCAAAAATGTCTTCTTTACAATTGGTTTATTTACACTGGGGCCCAAATAACATCTAAATATTACATTTGGTTAATAATCTTTTAAGTCTTATAATCTGTAGCATTCCCCTCAAATCCCCCCTCCCCTGTTTTTGTTTGTTTTTTATTGTGCGTAAAATTGGATCATGTGCCCTATAGAATTTCCCACATTCTGGAACTAGATCTAGAAGCACTGTTGTATTTAGGCTCAATTTTTTTTTCTTTTGATTTTTAAACATTTTTTGCAAGGATACTTCATAGAGTGTACTGTTTACTTCATCACATCAAGAGATATATAATGTTTAATTGTCCCACTTTTAAGTGATAGTAATTTTTTTTTTTGGTGATAGTAATATTGATCAGTGGGTTCAGGTATTGTCAGTCTGATTATCCAAAAAAGTTCTCCATCAATTTTTTACCAAATGGATTTAGCAACCATTAATGATCATTGCCTTGATTTATTATTTCAATAGATGTTACTACCTTTCTTTTTAAAAGCTTTATTTATACATTCTAAATATATAAATTATGTATATAATTTATAAAAATCTCTTTGATTTTTTAATGTGCATCAGTAAAATAACCAGTGATTTTTTGTTATTCACTTCAAAGCTGAGTAGTTATGACTTCCTCCATTTATAGATACTAAAAAAAAATAAATTGGCTTTTTTTTTTCTTTCCTTCCCCACCCCTCCACTAGATTGAAGAAGAGATGTTGGCTTTACAGAATGAACGCACAGAACGGATAAGAAGCCTCCTGGAGCGTCAAGCCAGAGAAATTGAAGCTTTTGACTCTGAAAGCATGAGACTAGGTTTTAGTAATATGGTTCTTTCCAATCTCTCCCCTGAGGCCTTCAGCCACAGCTACCCAGGAGCTTCTGGTTGGTCTCACAACCCTACTGGAGGTCCAGGACCTCACTGGGGTCATCCCATGGGTGGCCCACCACAAGCTTGGGGCCATCCAATGCAAGGTGGACCCCAGCCATGGGGTCATCCCTCGGGGCCAATGCAAGGGGTACCTCGAGGTAGCAGTATAGGAGTCCGTAATAGCCCCCAGGCTCTGAGGCGGACAGCTTCTGGGGGACGGACGGAGCAGGGCATGAGCAGAAGCACGAGTGTCACTTCACAAATATCCAATGGTTCACACATGTCTTATACATAACTTAATATTTGAGAGTGGCAATTCCGTTGGAGCTGTCTGCCAAAAGAAACTGCCTACCGACATCGTCACAGCAGCCTCCTCACTTGGGTACTGCAGTGTGGAAGCTAAGTGCATATGGTATATTTTATTCATTTTTGTAAAGCATTCTGTTTGATGTTTACTAATTGGGATGTCGTAGTAATTGGCTGCCGGGACTTTTGTTTGTTTCTTTTAACTTTTGGGGAAATTTTGAAAAGGGGAGTTGATATATATGTGTGTGTGTATGTGTATATATATATATATATTTTATATATATATAATGCATATAGTAAAGAGAAATTGGCTAGTTAGAGGTTATTTTCTGAACACTGCAAAAATAAAATGCAGCATAGTGGCTTGAGTCATCACTCCTGGGCATCTGTATCCTAAGCAGTTTGTGAAAAGATCTAAAGCCTTCCTTCATATCCCAAATGCTTATAAGCCACCCAGAGCAAGCAGTACGTGCTAATGCAAGTTGTTATTGAAACACACCTGCATCCTCTCACCAACGTATTTTCTTTATTAAATTGATCTGATTTCTCAGCCTCGTTTGAGTTAAAATGGAAGGGGAAATCCATGAACACTAAAAGGTTGCATTGAGTTTTTCAGAGGGTAGAGAACACCTAGTTCTAATTCTGAACACGGCTAAGGTTTGTAAATGATTTTTTCCATTCAGTCATGCCTTCCTTGTGCCAGGGAGAGATGAGAATGCGTAAAGAGATTACAGGTTAAATGGAGATTGTATTAACAAACCTGTGAGCCTTCAAAGGGAAAGACCAGAAGAATGAAAGAGGCCCATGAAAGTTCAAATTGTTGATACATTCAGCAACAGAGTGAGGAGATGAAGCCTATTATATCCTGAGGTTTTGTTGCTTATACTGTGATATCTCATCCTAGCTAAGCGCTATAACTCCCAAGACCCCAAATAGTACTTTCACTTCTTACAAAACAGAGATATGTAGCCAATGCAAATCAAATGCCAGAGGTATTTGAATGATGCCATATTTGCAAACTGCCGTCTATTGGAATTCTCATTACACTACATAGACATAATTTGATTGCCCCCTTTTGGCTTATGGGATTTCCTGTTTACAAGTAGAATAGCCAATTATTTAAATGTTTAGTTGCCATAGTGAACCAGGAATCACTGAGCCAATGATTTTACCAGCTGCTGACTAATCCTCATTACCACTGTAGATTTTGCTGCGTGTGTAGGTCTCTTTTTTTTTTTTTTTTTTTTTTATTATTTTACTGCTGTTTTTGTTGCTGCAGTACTTTATAAACTTCTAGTTCGTGGAGACTTTGTAACCCTTTGGCATTGTGTTAACATCACCCAACAGGAGACACCACTTCCGTAAGTCTCTAGCCTCAGTGCTAAATTACTACTGAAAAGGAACTAGGATGTTTGACAAATTTAAAAAGTAAAAAAATTTTTTTAAAAAGTGAGTTATAGTGGTCAGGGAATTGCTTGACAAAAGCTAAGTTTTTCCCCCAGAGGGGGCTTGTTTTGTTTTGTATTGTTCTGTTTTACAATGAAGGATAAACCCAATGCTGAAAGGCAGATATTACTTGGTATTCCATTGCCAGTGTGGAAATTGAGTTGAACATGAGAGAGGAACAATGAGTAAGACTTGAAGAAAAAGATGTCCTTTTTCCTAACGATAGATCAGAGTTCCTTACAAGTTATTGTCATGCCCCCTCCCCAGTTGTCTTGAAGAAACCCATGCTGCTAATTCTTGATCCTGCTTTTCACTTAGTCAGAAAGCCCCAAGCCTTTTAGTCCCTCTAAATGAAACTCTTCACCTAGACCAAATAGTAATGTATCTCTGTTGAAATCTTGGTTTTCTCAAGTAAATTAAAATCCTCTCCAGACATATCAATCCTGCTTCCATGAATCCTCTCATTTAGGAATTCCTGGAATTCATTTGAAGATAAATAGAAGAAAAATTGAATATTTTAATGTAAATCTTTTTAAAATCAAGATCACAGAAAATTAAAACACAATTTAGGCAGTTTCAAGTAGCACTCTGGTAATACCGTCTTCTAGGCCGTTCTCCATTGTCCCACTTCTTAATAAACATAATATGAACAGGTCATATCTAATGAGAGGGGCTTTTTAGTTCTTCTGGTATCTTTTTTGCATCCAAATATACAATGCTTCAGACAAATTAAGAAATCTACTTATTTGAAGAAAAATTACTAGAGAGAGCATTAAGATTTAATAAAACATCTAAATACAATGGAATTTTATACCATTTATATTAGATCTAGCCCCCCGTACCATCACAGTGGTTAAATAGGGAAGCAAATCAGCTTTGCACACAGACTTACTGAAATCCAAATACTATCAGTTTTAAAGTCCAGTTGTTCTGCTAAATTAAGTTTCTGATTTAATCAAATTGAGTTACTGAGTTCATTCAGATCATATGTACTTGTAAAACATAATTGAATACTGACTTGAAATATCTATCCAGTAGGGCTTTGTAACTTTTACATGTAGGTCACGACTATACTGGATTATACCCTTATGTTCATTTTAATTAAAGTATGCATAGTTTGTAAAAAAAAGAAGATTCAAATTAATTGGTCTGTGTGTATTTATACATGAGTTAGAGCTAACTTCTGAATAATTTCATACATGACAAGAATTGTCAGAGTTAAAGCTTGTAGCAGGGAAATTCAAAAGGCTTTGAGATATCCTAAAGAAAGAAGCAAGCATTTTCTGAATCAGTATGCAAATGTCAACATTTGATCAAATTAACACTACCTCCTCCCTAGTATTGGTATTCACTTGTTATTTATGTGTATAAGAAAATGAAAAGTATGGGAAATTTGTCCAGCATATTGGAAGGTTGTAAATGCTGCATCTGGTGTCCAGAGCTTGGCAGCAAAAGGTATCCTGTTTTCACTCTCCGCCCCCATTTTTAGTTAACATTTCAAAAAAGGCAAAACCTCATACCTGAAATATATTATTCCTAATTGGGTTCCCTTTTCCACCTATATCTTCCCCCCTTTAAAGTCAGTTTTAACCCCAAATTACAGTGGCTGAAAGTACTTTCATTATTTAGTGTTAGCTGAAAATGTGTTTATATAATTTTTATTCAGAGCTCCCATTCTTTTTTCTTATTTCTGTGCCTAGAGACGAATTAGTCCTGCATTTGAAGTCACATTCACAAGTATAATAGGTTTAGTACTCAAAGATTTGTTAACAAATTGAACTATTTAGTATAGTCATGATTTTCAACTGCCTAGGCATTAAGTAAACACCATTCAGTACACTAAAGAAACTGTCCTTGGTACTCCCTCCCACTCTATTTTTCCTCACCCTATTTTAAAAAATTGAAAACTCTGAATGTTGTTTTCAGATCATAAGCAGATTTTAGTATCTTTTTACGTCTATGAGTACTAAATATCTGGCATTTTTAATTTTTATATAATGCATTGCATTGGACACTGGAATAATACCATTTATTTTCACCTGTGAAAAGTGACTTTGTTGTACTTGAAACACCTCATTTGCTTTTCTCCATTTGTGCCATTCACTAGTGGAAATAAATTGTATTATACCATGATCTACTGGCTTTTAAAAACTGTGTTAAATATGCACATTTTTGGGATAGCTATTATCATTTGTATGTATATATTGTATATACATATGAGTGTCTATATGTATGTATAGATAAATAGATGGATGGATGTAACTCATACTGTACATTTCCACCAGGGCACTTAGGATTCTGTTTTTGTTTCGTCTTGTTATTTCAGCCTTCAGTTAAAGCAAAAATGCATGTATTTCTTAAGATTGAGTTCTCTGGGTTGACATTTATGAGAAGGTGGTCATTATATACAATCTTTTCTTTTTTAATCCCCACTGAGAACTTGTATGAGTGGACAGAAAGTTAAGTAAAATGTGAAGCCATAAGTTGCAGTACAGTAAAATAGTGCTGGGGAAGAAGCCAGTTAGTGTTTCAGTGAGTCTGTGTTGTGATACAATAAGAGATAAATGGTGTAGAAGGAAATGAACCATGGAAGTTAAGAACACTGGTGGTGATTCCTCTGCAAAAATGATAAAAGGAACCAGTAACCCACACAATTTTCATTTATTTCTATACAAATTTATTAGCAGTGATGCCATTGATCTTACTCTTTTTTACTCGTTAGTATTAGTAATTATAGATTTTGCTAAGGACCAAAACAGCCAAGAAAGGATATACTGCTAAAGCATCTAAAGTTCTCCTAAACTATAAAATCAACAGGAAATGGCCACTGGGAGAAAAGGATATGGTATTGGTGTGAGGGGCTTTCTCCTTTTAGCTTCCTCTTCTTGCTTGATAATAGTAAGTTCCTTGAGCATCTTCCACCCTTTCTGAGCCACTACTGTTCAAGCAGAGGTTTGGCCCAACACAGCAACCCTTTGCAAGGAGATTTATATGGTCCTGCATTTTATCCCATGCTCACAATGTGAAGTGTCTGGTGTATATTCCAGTCAGAAAATAATATATTTAAGGTGTGTAAGTGTGAATCTTTATTGGAAGGTTCTCATTTCTTAAGAGCAGATGCCTTTTCTAAGGAGCAGGGCCAAAATTTCGGCTGTCATCTGAGCTGTTTACCAAAATACAGATCATTACTGAAGAGAAACGAATTTGCTATCTTGTTTTCCCCCATCTAACATGATAGTGCATTGCCTTTGAAAAGACACTCACTTAGTTGTTAAGAACTGGACATTTCCCATCCTCAGATTCTTTAAAGGATGAAGAGTGTGCTGTACACTTAGCAGACTTGCCTCTTGTATGCAAGGACTACTGATTGAAGTCTGTTTTGCTGTTTTGTCTGATTATGTTGTCTGCACTTTTATGATATCACTACAATAATTCTACGTGGCAAATGACTTAATTTGTAAAGAAGTAAGTTTTATTAAACACTGTCTAGAAAAAGAAGGTGAAGCTGAGAACTCTTCCTTTTTTGTGCATTTGTATTTTCTACTGAATTCTGGTAGCCCTTTAAAGTCATATTGAGACTTCATTCATATAGGGGAAGAGAACCCATTTGACCTAATGATAGTCTTCAGATCATAAGAAATATATAAACCAGTATGCACCTTATCTGCCTATTGTGGGTCTCTTAAACTTGCACTTCCCACTTACCCAAAGTTACAGATATCCTTGAAAGAAAATAAAGGCAGAGAATTAATACTAAGTAGTCATTTACTATGTCACCATCACTGTTAACTATTGCCCAGCAATCCAAAATTTTTGACGTTTCGGAGATTTTTGTGTGTGTGTCTGGTGGATTGTGTTTTGTTTTGTTTTAATCAAGGGATTCTTCTTTAAAAAGAGAAAGCAAGTTAATCCTCTCTTTGGTCTCCCTTTGAAAACAGCAGGATGCCCACTGGATATACTAATCTCAGCATCTGTAGGTAGTTTACCATGCAAAAGTGGAGAGAAGATGAGACTTCTGAATGAATGAAAAAGGGTATCTTGATGCCCAATTATTCCCCCCAGAGTACGGGTACTTCAACCTGCACAGTTTCTTTTTCACTCATAGTTCTTAACAATTGTGAGTGTAAAATCATGTAATTATCTGTAAATATGTAGCTAACAAATTTCCTTAGTTTCTGTATTTTTTGTTTTTGTCTTTGTTCTGAAGTTTATAGGTCTGTGCCAGCTAGAGAGGAGTTGCTGTCATTGCCAGTTGTGGTCCTAGCATCTAACCCTGAAACCATCATAGATGACATTTTTTAGAATTAATGCTTAAATGTTTGTAAACAGGGGGAAATGGAGTTTAGTCTTTGGTCAGGTTTAAAATCTTTTGAAGCTAAATAATTCTATTTAATATAATGATTACATGTCCTCAATCATGAGTGCAGTAGGGAGCCTCCCTCCCCCAGTGGCCTGTTTACAGCAGTGTGTTTTGTCTATAAAGTGCAAGTGTTTTAATATTTATGTAAATTATGCAGGTGATAACATTAAGGTTTGGAACTGTTTATTGGGCTCTTCAGGTGAATTTTTCAATGAAATGAACTATGCTTATTGCTGGCACATGAATCCCATTTCTGGAACTTTTTTTCTGTTTCCAGGATTATATAAATTCCTTTGTCATTACCCATACTTAACCTTCCTTTGTTTGATATGCCTTATAACCTAAGGTATTATAGACTGGTGAACATAGACAAGAGAAATGCATTTTTTAAAATAAATCCATGAACCTTCATTTTTCAGTACCCGTGTTTTATGTTCCTATGGCAACTCTGAGGTCAGTGGATTTGATGAGATACCAGTGTTAATGGAAAGTGTATATTCTTTGCTTTTGCATGGCTTGGCGTAGTATCAAAAGTATATTAGGGCCACTTGAACACATGAAGACTAGTTATATGGGAACAGGTTTTTCTCAGTGGCACATTTTGCTTTTCTGAGCCCTTAAATGCATTGCCTAGGCGTGAACATTATTATTAACCATAAATTGCACATGGTCATGGAGTGGATTATGCGATTAAAAAAGATGTAACTGCCTGACATTTTACAGATACTGGTTGGTCTATGTGACCATTTGGCACATATCAAACTTGGGGCAGGTATTGGAATCCTTCCCTCCGCCACACACTTTTTTTTGGTCATAGACAAATTATTTAGTTTATTCAGATGTTGGGTGCCCCTGATGTGTTTGCAGACAGCCCTTTTTTAATGCCCATTCCAAATGTACTGTTGTCCCTCCTTGCATTTCATATCAAAGGAACCACCTCCCCTTCTTTCCAACAGCAGTTTATGTGTTATACCTTTTATTCCACATTAGGTGGGAATTGTGCCTACTTAAGGGTGCCCCTCCAATTAATTACATGTGTCTCAAAATAATCCAAGCTAGAGACACAAGGTGGGAAAACATTTCAAAAAAAAAAAAAATAGTCCACTTGAGGCCAGTAATTTATCTAACAAGGTATTTTACTACGTTATTTTGACACTTGCTATATGAGCCTGTAGAAGTTGCAAGTGGTTTGATGGGGTAAAATCCAGGTGGAGAGGGACGCATGGCGTTTCTGGGAAAGGAGAGAGTTTTGTTTATATTTAACCTTTCCTTTTATGGTGATCCTTCTCTGCTAGGCTAACTCTCCAAATTCGTTTTGTTTTGTTTTACTATTTAGAGAAATTTTTACAAAAGTTACAAAAGTGATGATCTGATGTAAATAGCAATTTAAAGTATGGTTCATATAACTTCCCCTGACTATTCCAACCTAATAATTTGTAGTGCTTTAGAGGTTTGTTTTGTAATTAACGCCTATGTTGCTAAATCTTATTTATGTAAGTTGCTAAATTTTTTAGTCCATTTAAAATTTAAGACAAACATTTAAATAATGGATGGGTTGGTTATTCTGAGCAGTTTAGCTTTGAGAAGAACCCCCTTGTTTTAGTATATGAAAAAGATAGTCTAATGCGCATTTAATGAGTTGGAGAGACTCTGAGAAATATGTATAGTGTATATTTTAAAACAGCTTTGCTTGTATTGTGAAGATTTAAAATCAAACTTGAGATTTTTAATGTAACTATTAACACAGTTTTAACATAAGTTATCCCACTGGGTTTAAGAGCATCTTGAATGTATAATCCTTTTGTAACCCAGGTTGGTTTCTGCTTTTATCAGTCATCCAAACATATTATTTATGTTTTTTGTTTTATGTACTCATTTGGTTTTCCTCAAACAGCATGATTTTTTTGCACATATATTGTAGAAATTTTTTAAAAGAAAAAAATTAATACATCATTTCCTCTGGATTTCCTTCACTTCTCTCTTTCCTTCTATTAACTCCTTACCTTAAAGGCCATATCGTTCCATTTGCATTATTTGTGCAAATGCCAGGGTTGGTTTTATTTTTATTTTTGCTATTTACCTACAAAAAGAAAATGCTTCAGTCAATTGCTTTTTTATTTAAAAAAAAAAAAAAAGAAAAAAGAAAGAAAAAAGCTGTAACCTTATCATTTCTGAGTAGACCATTGAGAGATGAATGCACACCTGTAATAGCCCAGGACCAGCTTTGGTGGCTAAAGGGAATATTTTAACTAAGCAAGAGGTTCTTTTCCAAAAGTGGTATATATTTTCCACAATCTATTTCAATTATTCCCACAAGTCAGAGGTCCAGATAAAATGAAGGTTATCAGCTAACTGATCTGTTATCATTGAGGTTCATCAATGAATTTGTACATTTCTAGTTCCCTTTGGTGAAGGGAAAATGATGATTTTGCAAGACCTAGATTTTGGCTTGGTTTCTTGCCTCCTTTTTGGCAGCCTTCATCTTCTCATCTTCCAAAGCCCTTGAGCCTGTAGGGTTTTCATAGTGGACGAAGGACTGTGTGGTCTTTTAAAACTAGGACTGATTTTTTGGTGGAATATTATATTGAAAGTGTGATATTCTGCTGTTTTACTGATGACTGTTTTTAAATATACACAGACCTCTCAGTTTTCAGACCAGACAGACGCCCACAGTGGAGGCTTATAAAGGATTGCAATGGGGAAGAAGCCCCTCCCTCACTGTCAGCACCAGCTGGTAAAGGTGACTGTACAGATGTGCATTTTCCTTTTGGTAGATATGGTCTGCAGCACTAACTGGTAAGGCTTATTGTACAGTATATTGTCAGTATTCTTCTGGTCCAACATACCTTATAGTTCATATATAACCTGTATTAATTGTATAGATTGTGCATTTAAAGCTGTTACCAAGTTGTCAGAACATTAAGAGAGAAAACAAGGTCATATGTAATATTTTGTTTGTAAGTATCCTTTGTATCATAAGCAAAGGAAATGTTAAAAAAATCAACTGTAATAAAGTAATTTTAGTATACAGGGTGTCTGCTCAGTTTTTTTAAGTAATTTTATTCCCATAAATTGTATAAAGCTTATTTCAATTCCGTGACTGTCTGCTGGATAATTACTGAATCTCAGGCATCGTACTGGATATGAGAGTTATAAAAATGACTAAGATATGGGTAGGAGTGAACTCCCCAATATAGGCTTTAAACCTTCTAGTCTAATTGCCTCAAATCCTGTCTGCCCAGATAGTTACCTGTTATGTTCTGAGTGAAATGATTCTACTTTAGGTTCTGACTTTGTTTCATGCAGATTACATTTTGTTTTTCCACATACACAGGCACACAAATGTATGCAGTTATTGGGTCTTGTACACAGCTTCAAAAGGTAGTCCTAACTGGGCTCATCTCCCCAGATTTGAACATTGTCACATTTTAGTCCCTTAGGGCAGTAAATCAGGCAGTAGGTCTTGTTGTTTAAAACATTGACTTTCCTGTTCGAAGGCTAATTTTAGGGAGGAAATATTCATGGGCTGGATTTATAGGTGTTTTTTGTTTTGTTTTTAAATTCAAAAAAGGAAACAGTTTTAGATGGAGGAACTGGAGTGTACAGTGACTGAGAAGCAGAGTGTTGAACTGTGATACATTTATATAATATAATATGGTGTGGCTACAAAAAGAAAGGATGTCAAGAGACATGCACCGAACTGAATAAACTTTAGGGATAATGTGTTGTGCAAAATAACCCAGAAACAACAAATATGCTAAGGTCTCTTTCAGAAAATAATTACAGGAAAATTGGAGCCTAGATTGTGAGCGCTTACAGCAGCCACACTTCATCTGAAGTTATGAATGTATTTCTGGATACTGAAACACTGAGCTGGTATTTTCCTAGGTCTTTAAGTAAGTTTGTGACACCTGGGACCAGAGAGGGACCCAGAGAGGGCATGCTGCAGCTCTAAAGGTTAGCATAGCTATGTATAATAGCAGTTAAAGCAACTGAAGTGGAGGTTCAGGCCTCTATTAGATTTGAAAGCAAAGCCAATCTGGCTGGAACTAAGGTAAATCAGAATAGGAGATAAAAGATGAATTGGCTGTCTATACATTCTTGTGATTGGTTAGTAGGGGAAAAAAAGATGATAGTGTATCAACTCAGACTCCTGGGGTCCAGGGTGGGAATGAGGCCTTGTACAGCTGTGTAGCTTGGCATAATGCCAGGATACATCTCAGACTGTGGTGGGCTGATAATTGGAGGTGTTGGAGTTACTTTAGGGTCCAAAGGAAAAATATATATATATTTATATTCATAAAGTGTGGCATAACATGCACTAATTTGGGGTTCTGGTCTTAGCTCATCATTATTAATTGTAAGATCTTAAAAGTCACATCCTCTCTGACCTTCATCTGTAAGAAAAAGAGTTGGGCTTTTGTCAAAAACAAACAAATTAACATGAAACCTATTACCCATAACATTGTATCAGCGTGTTTGGGTGAGGAGAATTGACCAATTCAAGACTGGGCCTGTGAGGCTCAAAGGTGTCTTCCAGGCCTTTCCCACCTTTGCAGTGAAATTAATTGACAGGGACTTCTTCACCTTGTGTGATATCAATTGGGGAATAAAGATTCTGATCTGAAAGCAATGCCACTTCATCATAGAGGTCTTTGAGCTCCAGTTGAGGAATTAGTCTTGGAGAATGGGATTTACATGCTTTTACTATTTCATTATATCCTAACAGATCTCATAAATTAAGGCCCATAGGAGGTCTCAGTCTTTTCATATGAAACAACTCAAAAACGGTTAAGTTAAATAACTTCCCCAAGGTTACACAAGTCACAGATTCAGTAGAAACTAGGACTTATATCTTCAAATTACTTCTTCAGTACTCCATGCAACGCACAAGTACTAGGTGCATCCCTGGAAAATATCTCTGTAGGTATCAATGATTATCAGGGCATTTTGAGCCTGCTGGGAAATTATTAGCCCAGAGCAGGAGGCGTGGTTGTTGGTTAAATAGCTGCCACTGGTTAGTGTTAGGGGACATGAGGCTAGATCCACAGAAGTGAGGCAACAACCAGCAGATACAGAATGTGCAGGGAGGCTCTGTTAAACTCCACAGGAGGGTAAGCATAGCTTAGTACACAGACAGCTGAAGAAGACAAACAGCACATATTTGTTTCTGGAGATTTACAAAATAACATTCCAGTGTTGTAGGGAATCAGCAATTTATTTACCATTCAGAGACAGATAAGGAGAAAATTTTGTTCAACCACACTGGTGATTAACATCAGGGCAAGGTGTTGCCTTATCACAAGGAAAGAGCAGAGACTTGCTGATTTATTTTTAAAAACATTTTTTATTGTGAAATACAACATATATACAAAATCAATAAATTTCAAAGTACATTTTAACAAGTAGTTACAGAATTGACTTCCATGTTTGGTATGGGTTACAGTTCCACAATTTCAGGTTTTTCCTTCTAGCTGCTCCAAGACACTTGAAACTAAAAAGAAATATCAATATAATGATTCAGTAATCATACTCATCTGTTAAATCCTAACTTCTCTGTTATAACTCCTCCTCCTCTGATCCTTCTCCCAATCTTTAGGAATATTTGGGTTACACCCATTTTAACTGTTTTCATGTTGAAAAGAGGTGTCAACAGTATGGGTAGGGAGATGAAACTGGTTGATGTTCTTGGAGATGCTGGTGCCTCTGGGCTCAGGATTTGCCTGGGAACCATCTGAAAGTTTTACGTTTCTGAAAAGTAAACTTAATGGGTGCAACTTTTGTAGGATCTCAGAGCCGGGGTGTTCTTTAGGGTTAACAGGAATTATGTTGGTTGGAGTTTGGCAAACTGTGGTAATTAGCAATATCTAGCTGAAGCTTACTTTAAGAGTAGCCTCCAGAATACTTTCTCCACTCTATTTGCTCTCTTAGCTGCTGATACCTTATTTTGTTGCATTTCTTTTTCCCCTTTTGGTCAGAAGGCATGGTCAATCCCATGGTGCCAGGATGCCTATGTATAATTTCTCAAACTTTCCTAAAAGCAGTGTTACCTCGGCAAATTGTGCTAACAAGCAGAAACAATTTCTGATGCCTTGGTGGTTTGGCCTTTAGACTCGCCAATATTCCTTCCTGACATTGTTACTAAGTCCACCAAAGTAGCCAAGTTTGTCTGCTTGTGGAAGCAGGTAGAGGAGTTCATGCTAAAATTCATTTCTAAAGAAGATATGATGGCAGTTAGTGACTGACTGACAGAGGAACTTGTGGTGTCGGTGGAAGAGGCATACAGAGGAGCCTCTGACGGTGGGGTGGTTTTGAGATTATACATAAAGCCAAGATGATACTTCCTGTGTCAAGACCTCTTTTCCAACAATATTTAAGTCTCAAATTTTGGAAAGGAATTCTTCACTTAAAAGAGATGACGTTTCCCCAAAGAGATTTAGTGCTTTGTTCTCATACTATAATCTCCAGTCAAGTCATCCTGGAAACCTATCAATAAATACATAAAATACTAAATCTTTATGAGAATAGGTTATAGCTTAGTGCAGTGTTTGATATCAGAGGTCAGAACTTTGAACACAAAGAAACCTTAAGAGGCAGTTGTCTACTTCCAATATTGTTCCATCTGGTTGTCAATTTTCCAAGCTAACAGGTGGGAACAGAGGACTCAATCTCTACTTCTGAGATGATGCCGCCTTTATTTAAATCACTGTTTTTTCCCTTACCATTTGAAGGTATTTGTAAAATACCTTTTTATAAAAGACCAAAAGGAGGCAAGCAAGTTAATGAAGGTTAAGAGAATTGCTTAAGACCACCACCTGGAAAATGCCAATTCTATGGTACTTCCTTAGGTTCGTTTGTTACTTCCTCCAAGTCCTAACTTGTCATTTCCTTCAAGAGCCACACGTTCATTCTCAGCTGCCTGGGGCTGCTCCACTGCTTTCACATGATTAACTATTTACAAAAGCATAGCCGATCTGGGTGATTCTTTTATCTTTGGACTGAAGAACAGGTCACCCAAACCTTACCTGCTTTAACAGGAACTATACTTTCTTGGCAAATAATGAGCTTTTCAGCCCTAGCCTTCAAGCAGTGATGGCAAGACAAGAGAGACATTGCTTCCTGAGATAAACTAAGATCACACACCTGGCTTGAGGGAATGATATGAGGGATATGGAGAATACCTTAGGATTTAGGTCAGTTCTTGGGGTTCAGAGTCCCACGGAATTGATAGAGCCTGAACTATGGCTATTCTGACTTTGAGAGTTTTAAGACTGCAATTATAACACACATATATAATCCCCTTCCTGCCTAGCTTTCTTCCCGATACAAAGGGAAAGTAAACTACCACTATTTCTGCAGAAGAGACTACCTTAAAGAACCAGTCTCTATCTGGCCTAGAGAAACAATCCATATTTTAGCTCTGAGGAGCTCCTTAATTCCTGGGGGTCTTAAAAAAATACTGAGCTGCTTCCCATTTTGCAATCAGTTCTGAATGGTCCTAGAAATATGGGGGAACCCTAAGACTGCAAGCCCCACTGTATCAGATTGTAAGGATGGCCAAATGTCAGTAATTCTCCCTCACAAACCTCACACCAAGAATGTTGTTCACAGGTCAGTGATTTAGATTTCATTTAGATTCATTTTAGATTTCAGTTCCTTTTTATTTTTCCTGGTTAGAAATGATGGAAGAATGATAGATGAGGATGTGGAGGAGGAGGAGCAAGAAGTGGGGAAGGAGGGAGATAATCTTTTCACAACGGGATAATATGCCTTCAGCACTGAATATTATCTATATTTCATTTTAGAGTCTTGGAGTTAGTTCAGTGTTTCTTCTTATTGGACCTACAAGAACAGGTTGGGATATGACTGTCCAAACCTAAAATCGTGACCCCAGGAATACCTCATACCAATCCTTGGCTTGTGGCTTTTGGTAAACATTTCTCCTCCTTAAAATTGTTTTGCTGTTTGTGAGGCAGGATGGAGCATCCTGTCAAAACAGGTGTGCTCCTTCTCAGTGGCAAATTAAAATAAAATATCCGGGCAAAGTTTCTGAATCTTAGCAACACACGGTCACATGGATGTCCTATTGCATTGTTTAATAGTCTAATCCAAACCAGGATGAATGGCTCAATGTGTACATTATGTCTCATTTTGCACTGGTCTTCAGCATTATTCCCCATAAATCCAAACACCTACTCAGTCTCTGAGTGGCTAGATCCAGGAAAAAGCTTTTCTGCAATCTACGTGGATGGCCTTTTGAATAACTGAGCAGAAAAATGGCAATGTGAAATAATCATAAGTCACTGAATCAGCTCAAGCCCACCTTTTGGTGCTTTTTTCTCATCCCAGATGTCCTGCCTGACTCTGGAAAGGGAAAGACTAGTAGTTTTGTCAGAAAAGTCAGCAGTCAGCAGGGAACACTCAAGTTATGAGGTCTGTATTTTTCACCGACTTAGAGAAAGCCCACACCCTAGTAGAAAAACAGTTCTGGCTGGGCTCTCTACAGTAATCCCCTGAAATGGTAACGAAAGGAGCATTAGAGTGCCTGGGAGTCTGGTTAGTTGAGCCACGGTCTGGCAGGGCCAGACCTATTCCTAAAATCATCCTAGGATCTCTCCAGTGAGGCTTGAGGTCCTAGGCTGAAGGCCAGATCAGCTTCCTTCCCAACTGAAGCTTGCAGAGCTGCTCTGAAAGACTGGACTGTGCTATTCCAGAGATTCCCAGTCCCTCCCTTGTCAGGATCAGCACTGAATGCGCTGCCGCCTTTCTCATACTCAGGCAAGACTGAAACAGCCAAGCAACCCTGAGAGCTGAGTCCCCAACTGCTGATGTATGCACTCAGGGCAGGGTGCCACGACCACAAAGCGAAATGAGGGAACTGGGACTGATACAAACATCCTGTCTTTACAACACTGAGTGGCACCAGCTCGAGAATCAGGGTCACCGAGCTGCCCAATGATGCACAAACTCATCATCCCTGTCAGTGAGTCCCTAGACTTCCACAGTGCTAGTCTCTGGCTTATGAAGCTGGTGACAGGAGATTTGACCAGGCGAAGTTGAGCAGAACCTGGGCAGGAGTTCGGCTCAGGATAAAATCAGCATCAGCTAGATAGAAGTTCCATCCCTTTCCACAGACCAGTTTAGGAGAAAAGGGACTTAACCGGAGCAAAGAGATGGCGCTGTCTGTCCCAGTTGGTCCTCCCCACTTTTCAGGACTCGCTGCTGCCTGAACTCCCCACTTTTCAACTCGCTGTTGGGGGTGCTCCGGGCAGGCCTCACCTAGTATATGATCGCTTCCAGCTAAAAACCCCCTCCAGACCGGAAGGGGGAGAAACCTCCCGCTTCTGCAGGGTTCCCCACCGGCGTCGGCCCCCAAGGAACGAAGCTCGACGTCTGCTCAGTGCTTTTATCCTCTCTTCGGTCCGGAAGAACTCGGTCAAGGTCCGGAAGTTCTCCAAGATGACCTCGTGGCTCCAGGCTGGCAAGGGCTCCGGGCGCAGGAAGCCACAGTGGCCTCCGTGGCGACTGAGCAGGAGGAAGAAGTAGGGGTTGCTGTGGAAGAGTTCTGTAGGCAGAGTGTGGTCGGGGGGCCCGCACACAGGGTCGTCGGCACTGCAGATGCACAGCACAGGCACCGCGGCCTCGTCCACATCGCGGAGGGGGTCGTTGCGGTCCCAGTAGGTGTCCCAGCTGATGGGGAAACTTTTGGTGTGGCAGAAGAGGGTCTCCTCAAACTCTCGCAGGGAGCGGCTCCTGAACAGTCTATTCACGTCCA
Source organism: Tamandua tetradactyla (assembly GCF_023851605.1). Lineage (NCBI taxonomy): Eukaryota > Metazoa > Chordata > Mammalia > Pilosa > Myrmecophagidae > Tamandua > Tamandua tetradactyla. The sequence continues at coordinate 52,814,795 of NC_135332.1, forward strand.
CCGTGTCGTCCAGGGCTGTGGCATACCTGGCAGCAAGAAGTTGAAGGGGGCAGGTGGGAAAGGGAGAGAAGAATCAGAAAGCAGAAGTTACAGAGTGGCAGCCTTCAGGCCAGATTCGGGCCACATGTACTTTCTTTGACTCTACAGTATGTGAAAAAATTTTCATTTTGTTGTCATCATGTAAAATGGAAATTTCACATAAAATGCAGCTGGTCTGGCTTCTCTAGGAATTGGAAAGATCTGGTAACAAATCAGGGCGCTCCTTCCCTCTGGGTCACGGTCCCCACCAGGCCTGTCATGCATGGATGGCACTGCCAGCCAAGCCCCAGGGGCAGCACTTAACATTACAGCCACTGACCTACAGGACAGCTCCCCTCCACCTTCCACTTCTGGTCCTCTGTCAGAAACTTGCCTCCTAGAGGAAAACACTGGTTCAGATTATCCAAACCAGCAGATGACACTGCTTTCCTCTCCCCCACCCACACCAATTACTCACATTTGACTTTGGGTTGCATTAGTGTTTTGTGTGTGTTTGCTTATTTCTTTCTTAAAGCTGATATGTCCCAGTGGACCTTGATGAGTGTGGGGCAGATATTCCTGGAGAGTGCTGGGTGGCACAGGAAGAGGCTGGGAGTGCAGGGTGAATTTGCAAATAGGGACCTGAGAGTAACCGCTTTAGGGATGAGGGGCATTGTTGCCAATTCCAGCTCCCTGGAGATGGCCCTGCACCCTTAGTCCTTTGGGTGGATCAATCAAGGCTCAACTAGTTGAATTTGGGCATGTATCTTCTGCAAACATAGGCATAACCTGGGGTTTCGATCCCAAACTTTCCTGGGCGGGACAGTTCCTAAAGGCCTGGTTTCATCTCTGCTCCCCTCACTCTAACTTCCAGCTGGGGCCCAGGGTCAGTACCGGTGGTGGTCATTCTGGGATGGACACTTGCAATCAAGACATATAAGAGCACCTTGCCCCTGCACTGAGTGGGCTCTGGGGTGTTATGGCAACGCTTTGTCTGTTGTAGAGCTCAGGGCCTGACCCTCAGAATAGGAAGCAAAGTGAGGAGAGAAAGAGAAATCACAACCGCCACCATTTATTGAGCACCCATCCAGTGCTAGGCCCTTCGTTTTTGTTATCTGATTTAATGCACATGATCACCCCAGAAGATGGTTATCATCAACTCCATTTAACCAAGGAGTTAAGAAAACTTGCTGGAAATTTAGGACTTCAACCCAAGCTGGTCTGACCCAATCCCGGATCTTTCTGCTGTACCCATAGTTGTCATAATGTCTTTGACCTCATTCTGCCATCTCCTAGGCAAGCAATCAGGCAACAGAGCAGGCCAAGGCCCCATGAGCTTTTGTGGGAACGTCATCCAGGCCTTCTCCTTGGGAAATCTCACCTGTCACTCTAGTTGTAGATTCTTCTCTTTTTGGTACCATATTTTTCTAAAAATTATTTTTGAATTCAATTTGACTACAGATCTAGGAATCTGTGAAACATTTGTCAGATCTAAAGAATTATAATAAACCAAATGCCACCATATTTCTGAATCCTGTTACCTCCAGGTTTAGAGGCTGTAAAAAACATTCTGGACAGATAATCAGTTGCCAGTTGCTTCCCTCTCTACTGACTTGTCAAGCTATGAACTAAGTGGTAAATGTCAGGTGCCTCTGCTGCTGGCAGGCAGGTAGTCTGGTTGCTAGGACACCATGGGGCTGAGATGAGGGGCCCCAGGACAGGAGTTCCTGTTCTTGCATAAAGTTGCTGAGTCCACCTATGGCTTTTACAGCTGCCTTCCTGGCGCTGTCTAGACCGAGGGGTTTGGACGATTCTAGAAAGTGTGAGAACTTGACCCAAATTAGCCTAAACATGTTTGATTTAATCCCAGGCAGAGCTATTTCTCCGTCAGCTCATTCTATTCTATTCTATTCTAAAGCCCTCTATTCCCTCTTTGCCAAGTGAGCGGCCTGCTACCCACCTGCTGAGGACTATCTTCTGGTGAAGGAGAAAGCCTCTTTCGTAGGGCCAGGGCAGGCCGGCTTCGAACCACTCGCGACAGCGTAGTACCGGCGAGATGCAGGCGGCGCCGGTCATGTAGCTGGAGGAGCCGCACTCGCCCAGGTAGGAGAGCAGCAGTGCTGAGCCCGAGCCCTCGCTTACTGCGAACAGCGGGGCCGCTGGGTGTCGGAAGCGAATATAAGTGACCGCCTCCTTGAGGTCGGACGGGTCCCCAAAAGGCTGCAGTCGGGGGCTGACAAGCGGGCAGCCGTGGTGGCCGCGGCGGTGGAAGATGACCGGGTAGTAGCCGCGTTCCAGGGCGAGCAGGCAGAGACCCAGGACGTTGCGGGTGAGGCGCCCCCACGCATTGGGGATCACTAGCAGCACCGCTGGAAGGCCCCCGGCGTTGGTGACCCGACGGCCTCGGGCGCAAGGTCCCACCACCCAGTCTAGGGCCACCAGCCCGTCGTCCGCCAACTGCAGGTATTCCCGGGCCAGCTCAGGCCCTGGTCCCACGGGCAAGACGAAATGGCAAAGGGTCTGCAGGTGGGGCCCGTAGAGCCAGGAGCGCGGGCCTGGCTCCAATGCCGCCGAGCGTCGCAAGGCGCGCAGCAGGCACTGGGCCAGCGCCGACGGCTTGCAGATGAGACGGCACCCGCCGGGCAGTGGCTCCCTCCCGTCGCTGAACTGGTCTGCGGGGCCTCCGCCGTCCACCTCCTCGTCAAGGCCCTGGCCTCGGGTGCCGTACAGGGTCCTTGCTCCGACGGCACGCCTGCCGGAGCGCCGTCGCCGCTGGACCAGCAGGCCAAGCAGGGCGAGCGCGGCCAAGAGCAGGGCGAGGGCGGCGCCCCACGGTGGCATGGCTAGATAGGAGAACCCCCGGCGGGTGGCGGGCGGCAGGCGGCTAGGCTCTCCCTCTTCGGAGAGCTCCCGGCTCTGCGCGCGGCTCCACCCGGCTGCAGGCGGCGGCCCAGGGCCCTCCCGCGCAGGGCGGGGGTGGGGGGCGAGCTCCGGATTGGCCGCGGACCCGCAGAGGCAGCCAGTTCGGCCCCGCTCTCCTCACCCGCCCCCGGCCCTTTGTACAGCGATTACAAGCTGGATCAGAGGGTAAAAGAAGCCGGGGTAACAGACCCGGAGCGAGGGCGCGCCGGCGAGCCGGAAGGGAATGGGGAGGGCAGACAGCCGAAGAGAGGAGTGTTGTGGGCAGAAAAGTGTAGAGACCCGAAGACGGGGCCCTTGGAGGCCGGGGTGAGCATCAGAGTTCTCCCACTCCCGCCCCTTCCCCGGTGCGCTCCTGGAGGCGGCACTCGGGGGCGGCGAGCGTTAGTAGCTGCGGGAGGAGACCCTGGGTGGCTGCGCCCTGAGGGGCCGCTGTTGAGACATAGCGAAAGGGAAAAGTGAAAAACAAAACAAAACAAAAAAAACAAAAAACGCAGCTCCTGGCGCGGGCTCCAGGGCTCTCGCCCGGCGACGGCAGCAGCAGCCGCACCTCCCTCCACCGACTCGGCCGCGCTCTCTGACCTCGGTGGTTGTCTCCGCCCTGCGGACACCCGCAACTGCGCAATCACCCGGCCGGGCGGGAGGCCGGCTCTGGGCCAGCGAGGGGCCGGCGCCGGGCCCCGACAGCAGGTTTGCGCGGGAGACTCAGGGCTCGGTCCCGCCGACGCCCGGGTAAGCGTGGGGCTCTCCCAGGAGTCTGGCTTCAGAAAGAAGAAACCCTCTACGTCGTTACGCGGGATGGACTTCCCTAGAAGAAACAGCTCCAAGCCTCCGAGAAAAGCTGGGGGAAAGGACGCGCGTTCAGGTGTCCCGCGAGGGAGGATGCCTGCCACCGCGCGATGGGGCCGAGGAGAGAGGGGGTAGTCTGCTGTTGCTCCATCAGCTCAACAACCGGCATTTATTGGGGGGAATGGGAACAAGGAACCCCTTGTAAGCCTAGGCTCTGTGGGAGACATCAGATATAACACATTCTCGGGTTTTTTTTGCGAAGTTTTGAGCTAGACATCTCAAGCCTCCCCCTCCCCCTACGTTTCCGTCTTTCCTCAAAATTCTGAGCCAAGTCAAGGAAAAAAGGCGCCCGGGGAGAGGGCACAAGAGCCGGAGCCCCGCTGCAGGAGTGGTCCCGCCAACCCTCGACTCCTCTAGTGGCAGGTCACACGGACGAGGATGAAACGGGTTGGCCGAGGCGGCGTATTCGTCTCCCCCTCCTGGGCCACAGGGATTCCATTTCCCGCCCTTCCCCGCAATCCTTGAGCCCATCAAGGCGCCGTAGCTGCGCTCCTCGGACCGCGAGGATGCACTGGGACGATTCCCGGGACCAGGGAGGCGGTCCCGCCTTTCCTCTTGCGCGGGGCGCGCGGGCGAGCGCCCACACACAACTTTTCTGCTTTGGGGTTTAGAACGCGTGCGCGCACGGTCCGGGGCTGGGGGCGGGCATTAGGGCGGGACGGAGGCGGGGCGAGCGAGGAGCGGAGCCGAGCGACTGGGACTAGGGCTGGGGGGTCCGGGGCGCGGGCTGGGGGGCGGGGCGGCGCGCGCGAGCCTGCGGGTTACGTGGGCGCGCGAGCCGCGCGGGGTTGCTGGGGCCCGGCCGGGCGGCGCGCGCTCCCTCGCTTGCGGGGCGCTGGCCCGCCCGTGGCGGGCCGGGATGGCGCCTTCTCCGCCTTCCGCCCAGCTGTTTCTCCTGGCCGCCCTGGTGGGGCTCCTGGGTGCCAGCGAGGTAAGGCGACCCGCTCCCGAGAGGACTTCGGCCTGGGCTCTCAAAGTGCGCCTTGCCCGAAGTTAGTCTTGGAAGGAGTGGCATGCCGAGAGGAGACGTGGAGTCCCGCCCAGGCGGGTTGGGCCTGGGGAGGGAACGGGCAGGGGCCTCGCCGAGCCAGCGCCCCAGCTCTACGCCTTGGACCCACAGGTGGTGACTGGGCCGGCGGAGAAGGTGGGAGCCCATTGTCCGCAGGGCTCATGGCCTCTGCCCCCACAGGTAGGAGCTCAGGAGGGCCTTGGGGAAGGGGGCGCTTGGGGCCTGCTGTCCTGGTCCTACCGCACGCACACGGAGTCCCACAGCTGCCCTAAGTTCTCGTCTTTCCCCTTGTATAGGTGTCACCAAGAGTGACCTACACACAGAGGAGCCCAGGTCAGGTAAGTTCAAGCAGGGACCCACCCTTGGTGTCTGTACCTGGAGAAAATAAGCTCCTTGCAGCCTTACTCCACCTGTTCTGGTCACCAGCCCCATTCCTAAGGGAAGAGGCAGTGTTCCTAGACCTTCCTGCCCCAGCACAAGATAGATGTAGGTGAGCCATGGTCTCTGTCCTTTATATTGGCGTGTCACCACTGTTGGTATGTGGCTGGCTGGCTGGCTGAATAGGTGGCTGCAGGTGGAACAATGAAGGTAGTGGAAAAAAGCAATTCCACACCCCATCTCCCTTCTGTGACTGTGGGAAGTCTCCTGATGTTTCCGGCCCTGTGGGAGGATATTAATACTGTACCCACTTAAGAGTATTAAAGGACTAGTGTATGATAGCATTATGGAAAGTACAAAGCTGTATCATGTAAGGAGCATGCATGCCTCAGGTTCTCAGATAGCTCCCCTGTCTCTTTCTTTTTTCCCTTGAAATAACTCTTTTGATCCTCTGTAATAGCACCTGGCCAAGAAACCTCATGCCACCTACCTGATTCCATTCCTCCAACAGCCTTTTCATAATGTCATTCTACTGTTCAGAACCCTTCCCCAGTTCCTTATTTCCCACCATATCTTGGCCATACTCTCCTGCCTGGCTTTTCAGATTCCAGTTAAATAAGCCTTGGCTGCCCTCTCAAATCTTCAGTTCCTCTCTGATTTGTTCACTGTGCACAGCAAGTGCCAGGCTCATTCCTATTGCTGTTTCTTTGCTTCTGTTTATTCTCCACACCTGGCGTATTCCATTTTGAAGCATGCAGCTCCCTCCCCTCCTGCCTTCAAAGCCCAGTCCAGGAATCAGCACCCCTTTGAAACCTCTGACCACTTCCGTTCTGGGATTATGCACCTGCTGCCTGTGTACCCTCTATTTGGATGCTCTTCAGAGACTGATTGTATAGAGTTGATCAATAAATGGAAGACCTGGTCTCCATTTGGAGGATAATTGAAGTCTAGAGTGGGGACCTGTAGAGCCATTGTTGCAGGTGCAGAGAAATATAGCCAAGAGAGTGGTCTGAGTCTGACAGGGTTACCCAGGCGTTCTGTCTTGGGAATTGTGAGCTTTGAATTTGTGAGCTTGATAAGAGGTGGAAGGAGTAGTCAAAGGCAAAGTATGTATGTCAGCATCCAGGGTCCTTTTCCTTTCCTTGGCCCTTGAAGGTGGAAGGGCCTGTAGCCATCTTGGGAATCCCTTTAAACTGGTCTCAAGATGAAAGAACTTAAGATTCTCAGAGAGGGACTGGGGCATGGCCCTATACGTCTGTGCCTTTCCTCTAGGCTGAGGATGTCACCTTCCTCTACCACCCCTGTGCCCACCCTTGGCTGAAGCTCCAGCTTGCCCTCCTGGCCCATGCTTGTGTGGCTCAGCCCTCACTGGCCCCTGACTCCAGCCTCACCCAGGATTGGGTAAGTGGTTGGTGGAAGGCAGTTATCTGGTACTGGCAAAAGGTGCGGCCCCATGTGTATAATTTTGCAGGAAAAGGAAAATTCGGGGCTTCCTCTTGGTTGCTCCTCACTACCATCTCAGCTCTAACAGTTACCTCCTTTCATAGCCCTTGGCACTGACAGCACCTGGGGTGGTGCTGAAGATGGCCTGGATAGAGCAAGCCTGGGCTGCCCACTGGCTGAAGAGGCAGCTGCGAAAGAAGCAAGGCTGGTTCTGCTCTGACAGCCTTTCTGGAATCTCACCCTTGGTGCCAATCCCAGGCAGAAGGAGACTATGCCAAAGAGGGTGTGTGCAGGTGAGGGGTGCTGGGTCTACCCTGGGTGAGGGGTACCAGTGGGTTATCTGGAGTATGCAGGGAAGGGTGACCGCCGCCTCTTTTTCCCTCAGGCCCCAGCTTTGGCCTTTGCTCTGCGGATGTGGTGGCTAGGTGCAGAGTTGGCATCTAGAAGGCTGGGCCAGCTTTCTACAGGTGGTGCCAAGAGGCGGGGACTGCGGGCTGCACTTGGTCTCCAGTCCACCCCCTCAGCACTCAGGCTTCTCTCTGCTTTCCCACGGAGCTGGGAGGCCAGGAAGTCCCTAGTGGAATTCCCAGGTGAGGGGAGGAATGTTCCATCGGTGCCCACAGCCCCGCTGTTACCTGGGGAGCCTGGAGGCAATGCCAGCGCCAGGACAGAGGTTCAAGCATCCCACCGGCAAGGCAGCCCAGGGGGCTGTGCCTGTCCAAGCCAGGCTTCCCCGGCCCCTCCGGCCGTAACGATGCCCCGGGCAGCCCGGGGCCCCACCCCCCGCACAGAGGAGGCGGCCTGGGCTGCCATGGCCCTGACCTTCCTGTTGGTGCTGCTCACCCTGGCCACGCTCTGCACGCGCCTGCATCGGAACTTTCGTCGCGGGGAGAGCATCTACTGGGGCTTCCCAGCAGAGAGTCAGGACACAGTAGCTGGTGAGAAGTTCCGCCCTTACCCCCCGGTACACTCCCCCACCCACCGCAGCATCCCTTTCCTCCCAGACCTTGACTGTGTACCCACCCACTCCCACCCCCGCAGCTGTGCTCAAGCGAAGGCTGCTGATGCCCCCGCGACGGGTCAAGCGCTCCCGCCGGAGACCCCTCCTCCCACCCGCACCGGACAGCGACCAGGAGAGGGATAGCTCGGACTGACCTCACCCCGGCCCTGCCTCTGAGGCTGGCCGGGCTCCGCCTCCCGCTGGGAGGCCCGCCCCCTCCCCCTGCCACGTGGACGCGCGCAGGCGTGCCCCTAGTGGCCGGACGAAGCCGTCCCAAGTATAACAGAAGCTTCCCTGTTGGCGGGAGGGGGCGGCCAAGGGAAGAGGGGGCATTTCCGCCTTCCTTGCCCAACTCCCTGTATTTCTAATTAAATTATTTTAGTAGAGTCTGGGGTTGAGCTTTGTCTCTGCCACACAGACGCGTCTACTCCTCCCACCAGACACCAGCGCTAGGCCTTTTTTATATGTTGGGCACTAGACAGCCTGACTTCTCAGCTTGAGTTCAAGAGTTTGACAGAACCCCTCTCCCACCGTGCAGCGGGGCAGGGGCTTAATTTTGAAACCCCTATTTCCCAAGTTCATAACCTGAAAGACAAACATTCCTCCAACACTGGGCTTCCTGAACACCAGCAGCTCCCATTGCTTTTTGTATCTTGGCCAGGTGTGCCTTTCAGATCTGCTGTCCCCGACTCCACCCCCACTTCTCTGAGCATCAGAGAGCACCATGGTCACTTATTTATTTTTGATACAAATGTACATGACACACGTCTTGACAGTCAGCCCACCCACCACCACACAGACAGGGCCTGGCCCCCCCAGAATCAGGACAGGGAGAAGAGCTGGCATGTGCCGCTCATCAGCCCACCAAGCTGCAGGGCCCAGAGGGTGGGCCCACAGCAGAGGTGCAGGTGCTGACAGTGGGTGCTGGCATCTCAGAGTGGGTGGAGAACAGGGCTCTCAGCTCTGCATCCACCTGCTGAGTTGGAGACCCTGGGGAGCCAGCCCCAGGCTCAGATCTCTGCCCCAGCCAGCGCAGTCCCCTTCCACAAGGGAGGGGGACAAGAAATGGAAGGAAGTGGTTTCTGTTTGAAGTTCAAAGAGGAGGAGTTTGAGGGGGGAGAAAAGGGGAGGCAGCTGGCAGGAACACAGCTGGGTATCCCAGCGGTCCCTGGCCCCTGGGTGGGGGAGAGGGAGGCTGGCCCCTAATGCTAGTCCCACTGCTCAGGTCCCCTCACCCCTCACTAAACCCAGATGGACCAGGCCTCTGGAACGGCACAGCCGCCCCGCACACTCACACGCAGGCACTCAGGGACACTCAGTTACCACAAAGTTAAAATTAGGGGATGGAAGAGAAGAGAACAAAAAAAAGTTTTCCAGTGTTTGCTGCTGGGGACCCCAGCACACAGGCTGGCACCTGTGCCCTAGGCAGGGACTGTTTGGCATTAAAGAAAGAGCAGCAGGGGCTGGTGGCTACAGGGCAGGGACATCCACAGAGATTATATACAAAGGGGGGGATGCCCCCGCTCAGCCCCCCAGTAGGGCTGAACTGGCTCGTGGGGGTGGGGTGCATGTAGGGGAAGATGCCCCACCTGGAGTGCCCCACCCCTACCCTTTGCTGAGGGTGCCCCAGAGGGCAAGGGGCTGGGAGTGATGCCTTGCAGGCCCCTGCACGCTAGAAGGGGAGGGGATGCTATGTACAGGGGGAGGTACATGGAATATGGGGGACAGAAGCTCCTGCCCCCCACCTCCCCATCCTTGGGGCTTGAGGGGGGTGGGCACCAGGGCACCTGGCTGCCAGGGGGAAAAGGCAGCACTAAGGGCACTTGTGCCAGTGGCTCTGTTGGGGTGGGAATTAGTGTCTGGAGTAGCCCAGCTCCCATGGCCAGTGAGGTCCCAGGGTGTGGGTGAGGGTGTAGGGAGAGTGGTCACTGCTTCTTCTCTCGGGTGGTGATGGTGACCAGCTGCTTGGCAGCCTTGGCGATGTCATAGGCGCACTGGATCACCTGCTGCGTCAGCAGCTGGAAGTCCACAGGGGCACCGGGCTCTGGCGGCACGGTCTTCCGGCACTCGCTCTGCAGCCGGTAGGCGCTGGCATTGAGCAACCGCAGTGAGCTGCGCACTGGCTCCAGGGCTGGCCTCTGCGGAGGGTGGGGGAGAGGCTGGGCCTCAGACAGGCACCGTGACCCTGGCACAGCATGTCCATGTCTTCACCCGAGTGGCCACAGTCAGACTCTGCCTGCCCCACCCCAAGGGCCTCCCACTCCTGCTCCTCTCTCTGCTCCTGTACCTTTGGGAAGAGTGAGGCCATCTCAGTCACAGCCAAGTGGATCTTCTCTGAGCAGGGCACAAAGCTGTGGGGGGAAGGGAGGATAAGTGAGGGGACCCCCTCCTGCCCTCTGCAGGAACCCAGAAGCCACTATAAACCTGCTCACCCCCACCCGATACCTGTCATGCTTGAACTCCTGGGCCGCCCGCAGCAGCTCCTGAATGTTCTTGGTCACCTGCTCAGTCTTCAGGATGACGTCCTCGGTGCTGGGAAGCCCAGGGTCTAGGTCCCCGTCCAGGCTTTCCAACTCCGGGTGGAAGTCCTCCTCCTTACCCAGCTCTAGAAATCTCTTTCCTTCCAGTCTAGGGCCCAGGGTTGGAAAGAGAGACATTCCAGTGGATGCCCTCATGGGCACTCTGGAGCCCTCTTGACCTCCTCCCCTTGGGCTGTGAGCAGGGCTGGGGTTTGGCTGGGAACCTGGGGTTCCTCACCCGAGCAGTGGGTCCCCACTCTGCGTGTTCTCATAGTCGCTGTCGGCGCCACTGCCGTGACGGGAAAGTTTGCTCTGCAGAGTGTGGGGGGAGGGGCGGCAGGTGGGGTACACGTTCCTAGGCCCAGACCCCCCACCGCACTCACTCTTCCTACCCCTCCTGGCCCATGCATTTCAGCCCAGCCCGTCCCTCCAGCTGTGGGCCTGGAAACATTACTGTGTGGCGGCTTCCTTCCTGGGGGCAGGACAGCAGTGGGGAGGAGGGAGGGAAGGGCACAGCTGAGGCAGACACCCCCTTCCGGATCTGAAAGCAGGACAAGACTGGAGTCAGCCTCTCCTCCTCCCTGCCACCCCACACCCCTCGGCGAGGGCAGGGACTGTGGACATGTAATTCATCTCAGCCCAACACCTGGTGTACAGCCTGATGCCGGCATACACCCCCTTTCCCCTGCTCCTGCTTACCCTGTAGAGGCCAGCAGGGACGTGCACTGAATAGACGGCGTCATCCTCCAGCTCCTGGGATGTTAGCACAGTGGGGTGTTACAGCGGACAGGGCTGCAGTGACACCAACCCTCTGTTTCCCTCAGCCCTGGAGACTCGCGGGCAACTCACATTGCTGTGGAAAGTCTGGAGCCGTGTGCCGAGCTCGTCGCCTGGTGGGCCCCCAAAGGGCTTCAGGGCAGAGCCTGGCTCGTACATGGAGAAGGCCTGGCGGTCTCTGCGGTGGGCACTCGTGCCGGGCCCCACGGCTGTGTGCTCTGCCCGCTCACTGGGCAGCGGGGGCGAGGGTGCAGGCCCCGACTGCTGCCGTATCTGCAGGTTCTCCGCCTGCAGCTTGTGGATCTGTGAGCCGCCGCCATGGTGGGGTCAGGGATGCTGGTCCAGGCAGGCTCCCCACCTCCGGGAGAGGGTGCCCCTTCCCCAGGGGGTCCTACGAGCCCCCAACTCCCACTAACACCACAGCCCTCACCTCCCTCTGCAGCCTCCGGAGCTCATCACTCAAGCTGCTGTTGACCTTCATGAGCTGCTGCACCTTTGCCTCGGAGGTCGCCAGGGCCTTCTTCAGCTCCAGGTATTCCTGCAGCGTCACGGCCCCATCAGACAGGTCTGAAGAGTCCATGCTCTGCAGAGCGAGACACAGGCCAGTTGGCCACAGGGCTGGGTCCAGCTCTCTTGTGCCTAGGGCCAGTTGGGGTCCCAGAAGAGAGCACTGAGCTGTTGGACAGAGGCAGGGTGGGGGCATGTGGGAATGGGCAGTGGGGGCTGGGAAGGGGCGGCACTCAGACCCGGGCACGGTTGTTACGCGTGGCGTTGGCACTGCGCAGGGGCTCCTGGTCCGTGTCCTCGTCGGAGGCCACGCTGTCGTAGTCGTGCTGGTCGTCGAGGTCACTCTGGCTCCGCGTGGAGAACTCAAGATTGTCTGAGGACACAGGCCCATCACTCAGGGCTCACTCAGCCCCACACCCCCCACCACACCACCGCCTCCCCTGCCAAGGGAACCATGAAAGATAACAACCTGGCCTGCAGCCGCCACCTCCCTACCTGTGGGGCTGCTCAGGCTCTTGCCCTGCTGTCTCCGCTTGGCCTCGCTGAGGATGTCGATGATCAAGGTGGCAAACTCCCGAGCATTGAAGCGGGCCAACTTCTGCCGCCCCTGCAAAGTAGGCGGGCCAGGTCGGATGAGGGGGCCGCTCATGGCTGACCCCAGGGGTGAGGACAGAGCAGCAAAGCAGCAAGGCATCTCCTCATTATCTGATTCAAACACAGTTAGAAAAATCCAGCTTCATCTAGCCAATGTGCTGAGGCCAGTCCCGGGACAAGGGGCAGAGGCGTGATGAAGATTCAGGGTAGCAAGGGAAGCTCTTGGGAAGAGGCTTCTCTCCGAGTGCTCAAAGAAAAGCCTCTTCTCTGTTCCCAAATCCCAGTGCCTGGGGAGGCCCCAGCAAAGGGTGGAGAAGAGCTGGGCCAAGGAAGGCCCGAGCTTACAATGCCGGCAACTCTAGGATGGGGGGGACCCCACCAGGCCGCCCACCTAGCCCCCTCACCTGATTCCGGGTGGCCGAGTATTCAGGGTTAACAGGCAGGAAGGGCACGGCGCTACGTTCCGTCACCAGGGTGCTGTGGTTTTGGGTAGCCAGCCACACTGTGGGGGAGGGGCAGCGAGAAACGGGTTCACAGTGGCCAGATCCACAGTGCAGAAGTGGGGGAGCCTTCCTAGCCCCTCCCCACGCCTACTGAGCGTTGGTGTTCAAAACAGGTGGTCTTCAGGCACGCAAAGCTAGGCTGGGTGAGGCCGGTTGGGGGACTGACGGACAGAACAAGGCAACTCCCTCCTGCCTAGTCTGACCCAGAGTTTGGGCTGGAATCTGGCTATGGCCAGTGAGGAGTGATGCAGGGGGGCGGAGCAGGCCTGGGGAGAGAGCCAAGTGGGAGGGTGGCCAGAGCAGAGTTGAGTCCCAGTCCCAGGGGTGGGGGTGGGGGTGGGAGGAGCAGGCGGCTACCTCCAGCTCAGCACACACTGTCCAGCTGGGGCAGCTGCCCAGACAGGCTCACAGCTGGCAGGGGCTTATCTGCTGGCCTGCTGGGTGGTGCCAAACCCATGTACCCCTTCTTAGTCCCAGTAAAAAGACCAGAGACCCATGCCAGGTCCCAGCACTTCCCCAACAGGGCAGTGACTCTTGCCTGCCCTGCCTCCAAGGCCTGACACCTCCTGGCTCACCCGCATCATTCTCTCTTCGATCCACCTCGTCATACACGTCCATGGCAAGTTCCTCAAAAAGCCGGTTGCTGAGCTGGAGATGGAGAGGGGCATGCAGGCCTTATCAGATTGATTGGCACCCTGTGCTGGCAAGGCCAGCTCACCAGGACAGAGTAAGACGTGGGGAAGGGCTCATGTCCCTTGTGCTATCCAGTCCCCACAGTCTCCCAGGTGGGAAAGGGCAGAAGGGAGACCAGACCAGTTAATTCCCTCACAGGGCCTCCAACACACCTGGGAGGACAGAACCAGGGGCAAACACGGGGTGGGGAAGTTGAGGTCAGGAGACTGGTAAGACTAGAATAAGGGGTGGGAGGAGGACCAGGTCAAAGATATGGAGGGCATCTAGGACAAGCCATGAGGAAGGGGAAGCAATTACAAGGGGTTAGAGTGACAGATGTGGGGGTAGCCGCAAGTAGGAGGGGGCCTGTCTGAGCATACTCACCGCCTGCAACTTCTTCTTGGCAGCTTTGGCCAGCTCTGACAGGTCCAGGCTGTGGATGAAGGATGGAGATGGGAGTGGGGAGGAGGGGAGAGGCCAGCCATGAGAGGTGGCCAGGCCCTGGTAGTGACCTCCCAAACATGCAAGATCCCAGGGAGACAACAGCCCAAATGCCACACACTTAGCACCTTCCCACCCCACCCAGCCTCCAAAACCTGCACCCCCAGCAGGCACATATACCTCTGAGACATGCACTTTTGTCGAGATCTAAGTCCAGAGGAAGGCAGCAGAGAAAATAGGACAGAGGTAGTAATTACCCACAAGCAGGACAGCCCACACCTTCCCACATCAAGCACTGACACATCTCCATCCACACACCTGACCCAGAGTGTACAAAACTGAACGCATTCTTCCCCAGCCTCCTGCTCCTCCAGTTTGCCTTCCGTCAACTGGTAGCACACTATTCACCCAGCACCAGCCTCAGCTACTGAGTGTCACCTGATGCCCCTCTCACCTTCGACCACATTCACTCCCCATGTTCTACCATTATTTCCTCTGGCCTGGGCTTTTGTAACAGTTTCGTAACCTGTCTCCCTACTTCCAGTCTTGCCCCCACAATTCTTTCTCCACCCAGCAGCTGTTCATCAATTTGAACTAACATATCTGGCTGCCCCCTAGCCTTGAAACAATCTGTGCTTCAACAAAAAGCTCACTTTAAAAACAATCTATGCTGAGTGATTTGCATGTATTCTCTTATTTAACCTTTACCACAGCCCTGAAAAATACATACTGTCATCCCTGTACCACAATTGAGGTAATCCAGGCTCAGAGAAGTTAAGTGGCCTGCCTGAAGTCACACAGCCACTCAGCGTCTGAGTTGACTCCACACATCCATGCTTGGCACCCTCTCTGCTCTCCGGATGAAGCTGTAACACTCATTGAGGCTCCTAGAGAAGGCCATGCTCTCATCTGTCTCCATTCCAATATTGCTCCTGGGATTTCCTGTATCTCATGATATGCTCCGGCCACACAGGCTGCCTGCACTCCCTGTAGAGCATTCTAACTTCTGTGTCTTTGCCTCTGTTGCCGTATTCCCAACACTGGACAGTAACTGTCCCTTGACTATGCTGCTGCTCCTCTGGGCTGTGAGTTCCTCAGGACACTGGGTGTTATCTCTGTGTCCCCTGTGCCCAGCACAGCAGCTAGCACTGGGCAGGTGTTCAGTTAACATGTCATTAAATGCATGCCCACTTGGGTGTGTTTACAACACATACCGATGCCAGGCAGAACCAGACCAGAGTAGTAGGGAGAAGCCTTGGGGTCTCTGAAGAGGGGAGGTCTGGGTTCAGGGATCCCAGGTTCTAAGGCCTGACCACCCCCATCTGCCCACAGAGGGCTTTAGAAGAAGGTCTGCCTTCTAAAGGCCAACAGGTACAGCCTGTCCTGAACACTCTGCCATCACAGAGGTGGCCACCAGGTGGCGCTCGCATCTATCCTGTGAGCTGGGTATGGGACCCAGGTGTCCACCCCGGCCTGGGCGCCTGGGGCCTCTCAGAGCAGAGGCAAGACACACACACCACCCTGGCCCCCGCCCCTGTCCAAATCTGAACACACCACAGAGTCCTGGCTACAAGTCTCAAAGCGGTCGAATCCCTTGAGCCCACCCATCTTTTCAAAGAAAAGAAGTAGCTTGTCCAAAGACAGTGGGATCAGAGCCACCAGGAGCAGAACCCAGTGCCCAACCCCTGCCAGCCCAGGGGTCTTTGCTTGCACACAAGCCCTCGGGGTACTCGACAGGCACGGGGCTCAGGCTGTGTTGGCGGCGTGCAAGATGACACTTCTTACTTGCCTTGGGGCCAAGCATTAGGGAGGGAAATCTGGGCTGTGAAAGGCCTGTATCTCAGCCAGCCCCTGGGGAAGGGTGGAGGCAGGGGAGCAGTGCCCCAGGCCCTGTAGCCTGAGGAAGTAGGAAGAGGAGTTGGGGTTCTGGGGTGAAGCACCCAGCATGGCATCCAACAGCTTCTGGGAGTCTCTAGAAAGGGGCATCAGGTGGGCACTTACCTGTCAGCCATCTGTGGGATGATGTAATGCCCATTCTTGTGATCTGAGCAAAAATAAAAATGCCAAGTCACTGGTGCTGGGTGGCCTCAGCAGCTGGAAGCCCACCTCACTGCCGTGAGCAGGGCCTGACATCCAGAAGTGTCAGGAGGAAGGGAGAATGGCAGGCCACCCCCACGAGCCCTGGTTGCTGGTTGAAAGCTTTACCCGCCCCCCTCACTGCCCCGACAGCGCTGCAGCCCAGAGCCTGCAGCAATTTCTCAGGAGCTAGTTGCCTAGCAACACTGTTCCCCAGCCAGCTCTGTCACCATGGCACCTGCTGCTGGGCGTGCCTGGGTCCCACCTGCCTGCCCCAGCCCGGCCTTCCCCACACTCTGCTCACCCGGCTTGCGTCCACAGAGGTAGAAGGCCAAACGGTCAGTGAGCTCATACTGGCACTCCACTAGCCTTTCCGCCAGCTCATGGTGCCCCGCCTGCCTGTGGGAGGAGGCATGGCTGAGCCCTGCAGCAGCAACCGACTCCCCACATCCACCCATCCCCTTACCACTCAGCTGACCCTCACCTGGCATAGTCGATGGGTGTCCGGCCATTAACGTCAGGGGATCCAGGGTCAGCTCCATACACTACAAGCAACTCAGCCTGCAGAGTCTGCCCTGCCTTGGCAGCCACATGCAGAGGTGTAGTGCCCTTCTCTGGGTGGAAGAAGTTGGCCTGGGCGCCCAGGGACAGCAGGCGCAGACACGTCTCCAAGTTGCCTGTCCGCACGCTAGAGTGCAGTTGCTGCAAGGAGTGGAGCATGCAACAAATCTGTGTGTGCACAAGGGGACCCTCCCTATGCTGTACCCAAGCCAGGCAGCTCCTGGGGCTCCTGCCAGCAATACGGGGTCAGCCAGAATCAGGCTGTGTCAGGAGGACAGAGGGCTTGCCACTAAGAGCCAATGCCAATTAGAAATAGCTGCTACCAGTCACCACCTACCTTGTGCCAGGTGCTCTGCCTGATGTTACCTATGAGGTAGATGCTCTTATTTCCTTCCTATTTCACAGATAGGGAAACTGAAGCCCTGAAAGGCTAAGCAACTGCTCTGAAATGTTACAGCTTTTGAGTGGCAGAGCCAGGGCCTCATGTGTCCACTTGAGAGCTGAGAGGCTGTGGCCACACACAGCTTGACCAAGCAGTTTTGCCTCCCCCATGCCCACCTGTTCTCCCCTGATCTGGGAGCCTTTGGGGCATAGGGGTCAGTGGTGACCAAGGAGAGGAGGGTGTCATTGGTGGGTGCAAAGAAGAGTTGATGTCCACCCACACTGTCATGGGACCCCTCAAACCTTGCTGAGGTCTTTGGCGGTGACCCCGTCATCATCGCGGCAGGGAAGCTTGTGCACAAATGCCAGCATCTGGTACTTGGCCCTGATGAACTCAGACTTGATGGGGCTGCGTGGGGCATATGGGGAAATAGGGAGGGGCCAGTTACTCAGTCACCTCCCGGGCCCATACCCCAGACCACAGAGCCCCTGCTCACCACCCCTCCACCCTACTCACTGGACTTTGTCTTGGGGGTTGGCTTTGCGCCGGCCACTCTGCACTTGTGCAGGATCCAGCAGGGAGTGCTCCCAGATGGAGTTGGCCCCGTTGCTGGCGAGTGTGTGCACCATCTGCGGGGAAGAGATGCCAAGTGAGAGAGGGCACACTGGATGCTGTGGACTGGAGGGAACACCTCTTGAGTACCCACTGCAGCCCAAAAGGCTGCACAGGGCACCATGGGGGCCTACTGAGTGGCTGGCACTGTCACACATCAATCCAGTCCCACCACTAGAGGCCATGGATCCTCTGGGCACCCCAAGCCCAGTGAGCAGGCCGAGGCTCAGGGAGGTGACACGACGTGCTCAATGTTGCATGGCCAGCTAGTAAGTGGCAGAGCCCCAGTCAGTATGACTTGTTCTGGAAACTTCCTTTCCATGGGGTCAGTGGACAGGTGGAACAAGCCAGAGTTAGGCTGTGCTCCAGGGAGTGCTGCCCTGGAAGCTGCAGGTTCTGGATGGGTGTGGGGAGAGTGGTCAGGTCAGGGGAGTTGAGGAAGGCAGCGCGCCCCAGCCCGGCCTCATACCTGCAGGAGTGTGGGAGGCCAGGCACTGTGGCGAAGGTGCTTGACGATGGAGATGTGGCGTCCCAGGCTCCGGTGCACACTGCAGCACTCGTCGCACACCAGCACACCCCTGCTGATGGAGGCCCAGCCAGGGTCTGCAGGGTGGGGGCAAGATCAGCCATGGCCAGACACTGGGTAGACTTTGGCCTCCTGAGCACTGGCTCTGAGGCCGGGGTATGCTTAGTCCTCCAATGCACCCGCCCACCCGGGCCCCAGCAGCCTGTGGGATGGGAACAGGCTACAGAGAAAGAAACTGACCCTCGGCAGTAGAAGGGATTTTCCCCAGGGCACATAGCCAGGGACTGACAGAGCCATGCCCTTCCCAACACATCTGTGCCCGTCTGGGGAGGTGTGGTCACAGGCCTGCCCAGCAGACACAGCTTTCTGTCTTGTCTACATTACCAGCCCCACAGCCCTTCCCGGGGGAAGACGGCTACCTTCTCAGCCCTTCCTGCAGGAAGGCAGGAATCCTCAAGGGGATGCTGAGCCAGTGACCCTTGATGTTAAGCGTCCCTGGGCACCTACCTCTCCTGTGGCTGTGTCAGTGCGACATTTCTTCCACACCCAAGCAACTGCTAGAACCACTGGCCCATCTGCCTGACCGCCCTGAGCCTCCATGGGCTCCTATTTCTGCCCTTGTCCTGGCATGCAAAACAACCCCCCCACAACCGAGCCTCCTGCCACCAGCACTGAAGAGGTGAGCTGGAGCCCCAGTTAAGGAGAATGGAGAGAACAAAGGAACTAACATTGGCTGTGCACCCGCTTGGTACCTTACATGACTGTCAAGTGAGGTAAGACACGCTTTACAGATGAGGAAACAGTGGCTCAGAGAAGTTAGGCGGCTTACTCAAGGTCACACAGCCAATGAGTGGGGTTGCTGGGATGTGGATACCCACATACTTTGACACTACAGACAATGCCATGTCCATACCACCCTGCTGTTCCTCAGCCCCTACCCAGGGAAGGGGGCAGCCCAGCCAGACAAAGCCCTGAGAGCCACTCTTCCCAGCCCTTGGGGAAAAGGGAAATTTGGAAACAACAAGGGGAGCCAGAACTGGGTGGGGACTCCCAGTGTCCCTCTCAAGAGTAGGGGAGATGCCACCCATCCTGAGGCCCTTGGGAGAGGGGGAGGAGACAGCTGCACACAACTCAGGCTGCTGAAAGGTCACGGGGGAGAAAGCAGCCATTGTGTGCTGACAGAGAGTGGGGGCAGGGAGGCTCTCTCCCAGGACACTCTGCTCTGCCCAGGCCCCCACCCTGTCTCAGGAAGCCCTGTCCTTGGGGGCGGAAGGGAGTGGGCTGGCTCTCTGCCCTACTGGTGGCCACTCAGGGAGCCCAGAGCTGAGCCCTATAGGGTAGGACACATTTGAGGTGATGACAGCCTCCCCCAACTAGAAGGCGCTTTCTGGACCCAGATTCCCCCCAAGGGCTTCCATCAAAGCTCCCAGGAGAACCACCAGGAGGCTCTGAGTCAGGGGCCCAGCCTGCGCTCTGTCCACTGCGCACACCCCCTTCCCGTCAGGCCTGGGAACGGGAAATGAAAGAGAGGGCTCAGCTCTTTGGGCCTAAACTTTTTGGGAGAGCTCCCCCAAACCCCTCTCCCAAAAATACTGGGGTAATCTCAGTTGGAGCTGAGGAAGGACTTGGGAGCAGGATGGGCTGCAATGATGGAGACTGGAGAATGTCCCCAAAAGGGCGGCGCCGAGCTGGGGGCAGCAGAGGGATGGACCAGGTGACCACTGTCTACCATCTGGGAGCGGGGGGCAGATTCCAGTGGCCCATGAGGAGGAGGCCCATCATCTATGCCAAAAGAGGGAGGCCTAGAACGCACTCTCAGATTGGCTTCACTCAAACAGTGAGCAGCTCCAGGCATGGAAAGCTTCCCCCCCAACATTCAACCCCACTGGGTCAGGGGTCTGCCCACCAGCCACCTCCGGCAGCCCAGGCAGGAAGCCGGGAATGACGCAGCCCAAATTCCTCTTGCTGAAACGGTGGGGTTTCCTGTAAGTGGGTTGCCGCCCAGGCCAGGATCATAAACGGGCCACCCTGGAGCTTCCACCCCAGGCCCAGGGCCTCACTGGAGAAGCCAAGCCTGGAAAAGTCAGTCAGATAACCAGGCCCAGTGGCCTGGGACCCCACAGCAAGGACAGAACAGACTTGGAGAGCCCTTGGACATGGCGGTGACCAAGACCCAGGATCCAGGGACTGTGGCTGGAGGCTTTGCTCGGCACTCTGTCCACCCTGGGGGAGGGGCCTTCCCGCTCCTCTATGGAGCCCATGGTAGAGGGTTATGGTCAGAAATAGGAGGGGGCGGGGGGGGGGGGCAGGGGACACTGTTCTGGTCTGGGCCGTGCTGGTATTTATTTGCTCAGTTCTTAAGGATGTTACACATGGGAAACCCACCCTAACCCTACTACCTACTCACTGTGCCTAAAGTGGAGCCCCCAAGCCTTACCCAGGCCAGCCCTAGGCAGAGGGTACAGGAAAATTTTCCAAAAGTAAAACAACTGCTGCAGGTTAAGATTAAATGATCCTGGCCCCCAAGAGGCTCCTTGGACCAAACTCAGAACAGAAAGGACAGGGAATGTAGGGGGTAGGGAAGGCATGTGGTGGGTCCCTCAGTATCCTGTCAACCCTGGGCAGAATTCTGCTCCACGGTCAGGATGGGGGTCTGGTATGTGTCGGCAAGTGGCAGGAGGGGCCCTGGGATGGACATTAACCAGTGTCAATCCTAAAGAATCCTCTATGAAGGGGAGTTCATGCCACTCCATCCACCCCTGGCCTCCAGTGTGGGACAGAGAAAAAAAGTTATCAGTTTTCTGGGACCAGGAGATCTGCACTTAAAGGCCAGCCCCAGACCTCTCTCACTTTTTCTCTCCTGAGTCAAAGTAACCTGCTGGACAAGAGGGCAAAGCCCACCATCCGGAAAGAGGTTAAAGTCACCATAGGGATATAGGCCAGAAGGGAGGTTACCTTTTGGGGGGCACAAGGCACTGGGGAGCTGGAAATGCGCAATGTCTCGATGGGAGTGCTGGTTATACAGGTCTAAAGGCGGGTAAAATTCTGCAGGCTGAACGCTTAAGGCACTTTACCATATCCGTTACACCTTGATTAAAAAAGAAAAGCCCACCATTCACCCCACCCCTCCGGCCATGTTATGAAGAGACAAATGAACCCGCAAGCTCTCTTGTAACATGTTCAAGGCTGGCAGCACCTACAGCAGGGGCACCCCGGGGTCTTCACTCCTGTGCCTGGGGCTGCCAAAGCGGAAAGTGTGAGATGGAGGGTCTCTGGGCTGAGAAGCAGACCCTGGAGAGCTGTCCCCAGCCTCTAAAGGCTGGGTGTGTGGCAGGGTGGGCAGAGGAGAGGGGGTCCCAGATCCCTGCCCCTCTTTCGCACTCCCAAGGGCAGGCAGGGACACAGATGGCACCAGACAAGGTGGCCCAGCAGTCATACCACGTTCAACTGCCTCACCACATACTCACACTTGTCCCCTGCGTACCCAGGCCTGGGAGCATTGCGCTGTCTGGACTCTTACACTGTACCTCACTTTTCACCTCCAAGATCCCCCCAAATTAAACAAACACAAGAAGACCACAACCCCATCTCCAAGACTAATGGTGCAGGACCCCTATCATAGTGAGGGGGTGGTTTCTGGTGCGGATTCCACATTGATATCCTCACCCCTCTTCCCTGGGCTGATACAGAACCCTGACTGAGAATGGTCCCTCATGCCAGGGCCAGCGTCACAGGGTGGGGGGGACGGGGAAGCCCCAAGCCACCAGCTGAGGTCTACACAAGCCTCCAAGCACTTGGGAAGCACCTGTGTGTGCCAGAAACCACACAGGTGCTGGGGTGAAGTGACAACAAAGGCTCTGTCAACACCCTGCCCACCTCGCCATCTTTACCCGTCTCATCGCCTGCCTCTTCCTGACCTGTATTCTGGATCAGAAGAAAAGAAGGTAACCAGGGCACGAATCCCTGTGTTGGACAAGGACTGGGGATAGAATAGAAGCTGGGCACTCCAACACAACAGACGTGCACCCACCTCATCCAGCCCACTGGGCACCCAGAGGCCTCAGGCATGCCAAGTGTGCAATACAGTACAGCTGCCATGCTGATGCTGCCCTAAGCCCCTCTGCTCAGTTAGGACCACGGATTCGGAGAAGGGAGGAGGGCCCTCAAATACCATTTCTAAGCCAACTTCTTTGCCTTCCAGTTGTGGAAACTAAGGCCCAGAGTGAGGGAAGTCTTGCCATGGGTCAGAGTAAGCTGGAAGCAAAAGCAACACTAAGATCCAAGCTTCCATTACTGGGTGTTTGCTCAGACCCCACAGCCCTCCTTGCTGTCTCCAGGCCTCCCGCCCAGTCTATACCCACCCAGCAGAGATGCAGAACAGCCTGGGACAGACAAAAGACAAGTTTCTATCCCCAGGTCTGCCAGTGGTTGGGGAAAGACGGTCATGGTTGCCAGCCAATAAGGGGAGAGAGCACCCCCCTCCCAGCTCCTGCAGGGCCCTACAAAGCATGTCATAACTACCCACAAAGCACCCTGTGTCCATGTCTCTGCCGGGAACACACCCACCATTCCCAAACACACACACCAGAACCACCGGCGCATCTGTGGGGCTGAACCTGTTGGAATCTGGGCCTGTCCAAGGGATGGCTGAACGCTATGGGCCCATAAAACAGGACTTTACACCCTCACACTTAATTGTGCCCACATAGCACCAGGGGTTCACAGACCTGCCCCCCTGAGTCTGCCCAGGGATTTCCTCGAGAAAGAGCCTGCCCATTTTCTAAAGAGAACATGGACAAGGGTCAAGCTTCCTTCCTCAAGCCAGCTGCTAGCAGCCCCTCACAGGCAGTGTCCTCCCACATGACAGGAGGCGCCTCTCAGGTCACTGTCCATCACTTCCTCATCAGGCCAGGGGGATTCACACCAGCCGAACCTGACCCTGAAGGGAAGGGAAACACCAGAGTATATACTGCCAGGGGGCAGGCCAGGAAGTCAGCTTAATCCAGGAAATCTGGGCACCTCTTGCCACTGCCCCCCTACCTGATTCTGCTCGGACTAGGTGGGCCAGGGGACCGGGAGGGGTCCGGGCCCAGGCACTAGTGTCAGGCCTGCTTTCCCAAGCAGGCCTCACCGGAGAGCAGGAAAAGCTGAGGTTATCTGTTCCCAATCTCCAGCAGGCCCCGGAGATTCCTTAGGAACTGGAGGCAGGACATCGTATGAGTAGGTATCTGCTTCCAAGAAAACAGTATCCAGGCCCCAACGCATCTGCCCAGCTCTCTGCCCTTTGCCCTCCGCTAACCCCGCAGGCGCACAGACCATACAAG
Source organism: Tamandua tetradactyla (assembly GCF_023851605.1). Classification (NCBI taxonomy): domain Eukaryota; kingdom Metazoa; phylum Chordata; class Mammalia; order Pilosa; family Myrmecophagidae; genus Tamandua; species Tamandua tetradactyla. The sequence continues at coordinate 52,837,905 of NC_135332.1, forward strand.
CAGCAGGTGCAGGACGCGGAGGTGGAACAGAGATGACAAAACCACACTCGCCCCCACCTCCTAAACCCTCCGGCCTCTGCCACAGCCATCCTGCCATCCCAGGCTGGCGCTTCCGTTTGGATACTGAGATGGAGGTGGGGGGGTGGGGGAGCTAGCTGCTCGCCTCCCTCAGACCGAAGGGTGGGAGGAGTCGCCGGGAATGCCCTTCCTCGCTAGTCCACGGACGCGAGGGGCCCGGGGACCCCAGGCCGCTCCTCCCGCCAAGGACGCGGCTCCGCAGTGGCCCTGGTGGGAGCCGAGGCCGGAGGCCGCAGCACCCCGCCCCGCCCTCCGGCCCCGCACGGCGCTACAGCCAGGCCCCGGCGCCTGCCCGGCGGCGGCCCCGGTGCATGGTCCCGCCCCCGGCCCGGCCGCGCTTACCCGGAGCGCTGCAGTCCGCACACACCTCCGCTCGCGGCCCCTTCCGGGACATCCTCAGCGGCGAAGCGGCCGCAGCCCTCTGGGCCAGCGTGGGGGGCGCGGGCGGCGGGCCCGGGAGGCGGCGGCCCCTGCTGCCCGGCCCGGCTCCGGCAAGGCCCCGGCTAGGCTCAGCGCGCCTGGCCAACCGTCCGCCCCCGGGGCCGGCCCGGAACCCGCGGCGCCCGCCTGCCCGCTCGCCCTCGGGCGCCCTCCGCCCCGCGCGGCCCCGCGCCGCCCCGCCGCCGCTCTCCGCTCGCTCTCTCCGCCCCCTACGCGGCTCCGGGCCGCTCCGGCAGGAAGCAGCACAGGCCCTGCCCACCGGGGGAGGGGCAACTGCATCCCCGCCCCGCCCGCCGCGCCTCCGGGAGAAAGGAAGCCGGGAGCGCGGGCGTGGGGGGGGGGCGCTTAAAGGGGCCGCAATCGCGGCACGGCCGCTGGCGCACAGCGTCGCCTGGGGCCGAGTCTCTGCTCCGGTGCTCCCCAAGCCCGGAGGCAGTGTAAGTCACCTTCACAGCCCTAACCCCTCCACTTTTGGGGCTAGGGGTGGCTCAGGGGCTGCTGAGAGCTGGGGATGGTGAGTCGGGGGTTGGGTGAAATCAGGAAAGAGAAGGAAGGAGATGGAGGCCGAGGTCCTCCTCCCTGTCAAAGGGCTGTGACAGTTCTCTTTTGGGGGAATGAGGGATGCGTTCTGGGCCACCAGATGCCCACGCCAGAGTGTTTGGTCACACTCTTACTGAGTACGCACACCTGCTCACAGTGTAGACCCCCCAGGTGCCAGAGAGGGTCCGCAAGGTAACCCGCTGCCTCCGGGCTAAAGAATAAATCTTGCCTCACCATGCTTCCATTCAGAGGAAAGAAACTGGGTGGTTCTTAAAGACCGACAGAGGAGGGGACCACCCGGCTGGTGTGCAGAAATCTCTACTTGTCATTTGTTTTATGTATATCCACCTTGTCTCTGGGCCACTAGAGGTGTGAGTCCAGAGCGTGCATATAACATATGGGGCCAGTTTCTTGTGATTGCCTCTTTCTGGACTTCACACGGATGCTGTGCAGACAGGCCGAGGCCCATGGAGTGAAAGTGCAGGCCACACGTGGGCGAACCCCGTCACTGACCATGCTCCCCCATACACTGTGCCCAGCTTGCATCCAGCTCCCATCCCTCCAGTGGCAAGAGGTGTGGGGAGAGAGGGCAGAGGTGCTCAGGACTAGGCTTGAGGGCCAGGTCTGGGGCGCAAGGTTAAGGGAACATTCCCCAAGCAACAGGGAGTCCTTCTCATTAACTGGGGTGGAGGTGGAGGGGGTGTTCCTTGGGCCGGGGTGCCAGAGTTGGTCGATTTTTCCCAGTGGCACCAGTGCCGGCAGTGATTTGTGGGTGGGCAGGCTGCTTCCCTGGGGAGACAAGTAATTCTCATGAGTCACCACCCGAAATATATGCAAAGCTGCCTCCATCGCTTTTTGCGGCAGCCTAGATTGACAAGTTTGCTTGAAATCGCGATCCACAGGGTATATTTAAAATCGCACCTTAAAAGAATCTCTTGCAAGCCTCCCTTCCCCCTATAGGCAGCCAGCCGCTCAGCTGCCGGGACTTCTGCCAGCAAAGATATCTCGCAGGCGGGGGTTGGGGGAAAGGAGGGGTGCACCACCTGCGGCCCCGTACCGCGCGGGCTCAGAGTCCACGGCTTTGATGGTGATAGGAGGTGCTGCGTGGTCGCCCGGATCCTGCGAGCAGCCCACGAGTGGTGCCCGTCCGTTCACCCCGAATCGACCCCCCCCCCAGCTCTGGAATTTCATTTATTAAATGTCAAGGCAGCTTCTGGCAGCCGGGTCGTTTGGCTGTCTTTGTTTCTCTGCTGTGTGGGAGCGTCTCGAGCACGTGGCAGCCACAGCGCTCAGGACGGTTTGGTGTCTCTGGCCGCCTGGGGTAGGCTGCCCCGCTCCAGGCTGAGCCCCTCTACCCCTAACCCTACCCACCCCTACCCCAGGCTACCGCCCTGTGCTCCCGGGCTTTGCAGGAGGATGATTCACCCCTATTCCAGCCTCATCTCCAGGTTGGCCGGTGGACTACCTGGAATTGACCCAGGCACGGATCCCATTCCCCAAACTTTGTTACAGAAGCCCCCGGCCCCTCCGCGGCCGAATTTCTGGATTTGGGGCTAGGAATAAAAGGACTTGATTTCTCTGTGGAGATGCTGCCACTCCAGGATGAAGGACTGCTAAACTAAAAGGAAATCACACACAAGATTCTAAAAATAATTTAATGAGAAAATGTACAAGAATCTACCCGGCCACTCCTAGCCGCCCCTCCCCCTCAGCAGCCCCCTCCCCATCTCCGGCCGCAGGCACGACACTCTGCTGACCTCTGGTGGTGTAGGAGGGCAGCGGTCCCCAGCGGCCGGAGACGCTAGCTGGCTCCTCCCAGCCTAGAGAAAGGGGCGCGGCAGTTCGCTCCTCCCTCATCCCTTCCCACCGGGGTCTGGCACCGCAGGGTGTGGAGGAGGAAGGAAAGACCACACAAAAAAGCCTGAGAGAGGAGCGGAGAGTTTACAAGCATTTGCTGGCACCTCCCACACACAAACACTTCTTCCATAGTTGTTCTAAGAGGGAGTGGAATCCCTTCTTTCTGCCTTATTCTAAGGTGGACTCCAGAAGGCCACCTGCTTCTGGTGTCCGCCTGGATGGGGGAGGGAGGGGCACCGATTCGAGGACCATAATATCCTGAGATCACCTAAAGACGTAATATCCAGAGTCACATTTTAGAGGTAAGTGGTTCCAGAAATGCAGAAAATTTAAGCAATTTACCTATGGTCACATATTTAGGCGTTTGAATTCGAACTCAGTTCTGTCTCACAGCACAGTTCTTGGGCTGAACCTCCTTGGGTTGGGCCTCTAGGTCCTTCCAGCTCTAGCAACAGGGAGCCCCGGAGGGCAATCAATTCCACACTTACCACACCCTCTCCGAGGTCCCTTCTGGCAGGGCCTCTCTGCCGAGGGGTCATTCAGTCTCTGAAATCAGTCACTTCCTCTCCTGAGGGGGCCACCCAGGCTGCGGAGCTGCCACCTGCTGCTTTCCCTGCTCAAACCCACTCTGGTTCTACTTAAGGACAGTGCATTGGAAGGGACTGTCCTCCTCGCCCCAGTGAGCCTTCACTCCCCGCCACCCCGTCAAATATTTAATATTCTAAGAGGAAAGGTTGGACTCCTCAGAATACTTCAGATGTCGGGCGTCTGGCTGCTCCAATAACTCTTGGTACTGATACCCCACACCTTTCTTAGGGATTTCCCTTTCGGCCACTTTTTGGGAGTCTGGATCCCTCCTCACGTCCCCTAGGATCCTAGGACCCTGAAGGCCACATTCCCTCCCCCTGCTGTCCCCCAATGCTCAAGATGGGTCTGTACCCCCCCATATTCTGCAGCAAAGGGCAAAATGCAAACGGGTGGGGGATGCTTCCCAGGCCACCTGGCATCAAGACACTCCTCCGTTTCGGCCAGATCCGACTCCTTCCTCACCATTTCTAGGGAACAGAAAGAGCGCGCTGGACCCTTTCCACCACCTGCCATTTCCAGCTCCACGAGGCGGACTACAAGCCCCATGATGCCGCGGGGCCGGACTAGAAGAGGCTCTGCCCGGGGCACCCGGGTCCCCCTCCTCTTTTCCCCGCAGCCCCGCAGCCCAAGCCGACCGCTCGGGCATAGGGCCGGGCTATGCAGCTGTGGGGAGCGGAGGGCTGCGGGCCCGCGTCCCTGGCGCGGCGGCAGCGGCGTCCGGGGGCCGGCTCCCAGTGCGCCCCCGCGCCCAGTGCGGGCGCCTGCTCCCTCCGCCGAGCCGCGTCTTTGTGTGCGGGGGAGTGGGAGGCGAGGCGCGAGCCCGCGCCGCGCCGCCGAGTGCCCGCTCCCTCCCCGGGCGGGTGGGGGCCTCTCCGCGCCGCCCGTCGCCGCCGCGACCGCTTCGCGAGGACGCCCGCCGCCCGCACCGCGCCGGGTGCGCCGCCCCCGCCCGCCGGCGCCGCTCGCACATGCCCGAGCCGCAGCCCTGCAAGCAGGGAGCGCCGCCCCCCCCGCCCCACGGCCCCGGGCCCCGGCTCCGGCGCCGTCCCTCCTCCCCGGCCGGGCGCCGCGGCCCCGGCATGAGGAGCGGGCGATGATCCCCGCCAGCGCCTCCGCCAGAAAGGGGCCCGAGGGCAAGTATCCGCTGCACTACCTCGTGTGGCACAACCGCCACCGCGAGCTGGAGAAAGAGGTCCGCGCCGGCCAGGTAAGAGCGTCGTCGGGACGCCGCGGGGACCCCGCGGCTGGGCACGCCCGCCCGGCGTGGGGAGGGGGCGCGGCGCGGGCTGTCCCGCCTCCCCGGCGAGTTAGAGATTCTTTGTTCGCGGCCGCGGCTTTTGTGTTTGTTGACCGCGAGAGGTTGATGGGAGCGGCCCCCCCCCCGCCCCCTCCGGCCGGGACTGGCGACCCTCAAGTGTTCCGGACCCTCCTAGATTGGGACAGGGGACACTGTGCCCCTCCTCCCCCGGGCCAGTGAGGGCTGCGGGGAGGGGCTGCCGGATCGGTCTGGATTCCATGTGGTGGAGAATCCTCCCCATTCTGCCGAACAGGGACACCTCCCGCATGAGTGTGGCCATGCGGAGGTGGGAAAGGCCTGGGTGAGGAGGGGGGTCACAGGTCAAGGATCAAGGAATAGGCTGTGTGACACTCCCAGGCATCCCAGCCCCACCCAGGGCTTGCTATCCTTATGGTGAGCGCTTTCTCTTATTTTCTCGTGACTGGGCAGAGTCCCTGGAGCTGCGAGACCCCGATAGGAAGGAGGAATGCAGAAAGGGGGACCCTTTTGGCCAGGCTCGTAAGGGACTTGTCAGGGTGCTGAAAGGTGTGTCCCCCCCTCTGGTGCTGGGGCCTGGCTTCTAAGCTCTGAGGAAGCTGGGGGTGAGGGGTGCTGGCCACAGGGTGGATTTGGGATTGGGGCTACAGAATGGACTCTCTGGTGCTTGCCGGTCAGGGAGGATCCTGCTGGGTTAGCCAGCTGTGGGCTGGTCATTTGTCTCCAGGAAGACAGGGGAAGGGGTGGCGTCTCTTGGCCATACTTCAGGGCCCAAGCAGGCAGAGATCACAGGTAATCCCCAAATCTCCCCCAGGCACACAAGCTACAGGTAAGCATGTAAGCATGCATGGCACCGACAACTCATCCTCCAAGGTGGAGAGCAGGAGCCAGAGCTAGGCCCGGCCTGCCCTGGGCTGCCTCAGGTCTGAGACCTGCCCTGTCTGAGACCTTGGACCCATGGATGGGAAGTGGTTTTCCCAGGAGTTGCCTGCTTTGGGATATATGCCTTCAGATGGCCACTTCCTGAGTCACAGGAGGTCCAGTCTGCTTCCCAAAGGAAGGGAGGGGGGTAGACTGCAGGACATCACCAAATTATGAGCGAGGTGAGAGTCGGAGTATATCTCTGAGGTTTACCGCTGGACCCCCAGGTCAGTGTGGCATCTAACTCTGCATAGCAGTCCCAGAAAATGTTGGGGTGACCTGAGCCTCCAAACCTCTGGGCTGGGCCAGGTGCCCATTTTCTCTCTACCTCTGCTTATACAAGGACTCTCCAAGTTGTTCCTTGGATCGGATCGGGTCTCTGTTTATTCATCATAGAGAAAGAGGCTTGCAGCCATGAGGCCTGGTAAAAGGAGCGAGGTCAGAGTGCTAGGCCCTGGGGGAACAACAATGGACAAACAAGACACAGCCCCTGCCCTCAAGGAGACCCTGCTCTCGTGACACAAGTGTAATGTGCAGAGTGCTAAGACGGTCTAGGAGTGTCTTTTCCTGGCCCCTCTGCTTTCCTCCCTGAGGACAATAGAAGACATGCTTCTAACAGAGGTTATAGCAGGGAAGATTTAAGTCTGACCCGAGAGGGACTTCCCAGTGGTCCAAGGATTGTTAGGTAGAAGGATAGTGGCTGAAGTTCTAGAATGTCTCAGTCCTGCTCCCTTGCTCTAGGGGTAGATGGTTCTTTTCCTGCAGAGATTAGAGGAAGGCAAACTTCCCTGGAAGATATCACCCAGGCCTCTCTACTTGATGGTCCTGAGGTCAGCAGCCATCTTGATGGAGTGAGGTTGGGGTAGGGAGCACTGAGGCCTGCTGCTGGTAGGGCTGGTTTAGGACCCCTGAGTGTGTCCCTTTTCTCCTCCTCTCAGGCTGACACAGAAACAGGCACTAGGTTCACCTCTGTCTTCACTTCATGTTCTTACTTTCCCCTGCCCTGGTGAGTTAGTCGAGATTAACCCTTACCCCACCACAGGGGAGTCCAGGTTGGCCCTCTCTTTTCCTTCAAAGGTGTCAAAAAGGGGACGGACAGTCAGTCTGGCTGGGAGAGGTCCCAGGATGGACCCCAACTTCACTTGCAGACCCCAAGTAATGCTTGCATCCAAATCCGCACTACTTGGTTGTCAGGGCTTCAGGCCCCAGGGACTTCTGAGGGTGTCTGACCCAGCTGTTCCCTTGGGGGGGGGGGGGGGCAGGGGGCAGTGCCTGGAGGCAGCACCTAACATCACGGTGAAAATCCCCTTTGCTCCTGCATCCCAGCTGGGGGTCCCTGACCTCCCATCCTTCTGGCATCCTTCATCACAGAAAACAGCCGGCTTTCCTCAGGCCAACGACAGCTGGGTTTCCCTGGTCTCCACTTGGCATAGCTGCCTCTTCTTCACTCCAAGAAACCCCAGCTTAGGCCCTCCCATGGGCAGGCTTTGGCAGTCCTGAAGGAGGAGGGGGTAGCACGGCAGGCTGCAGAGGTTAACGGGCTTTGCTTAGTTCCCTGGGAGCTCTTTAGGGGGCTGGAAGCAGGAAGTGGTGGACAGATAGTAGATGCTTAGCAGGGGGTTGTTGGATAAGGCACCCCACCCCCAGCTGGCACCAGCACTGTGGTGGTGTCATGACCTGCTTCCTGCCATGCACATCTAGGCCCCTGCCAGGTTGGAGAGGCAGGGTCTTGTAGGCCAGTGGGTACGCCAGTGCCCCCTTGCCTGGTACAGGCACAGCCATCTGGGCATAGCTCTGGTTCTGGAGTCACGAGTCCCTGGTGCTCCCTGAGGGGGGAGGGGCAGTTAGCCCGCATAGCTCCCATCGGGGGTGCTGAGGGGAGCAGGATTCTTCCTGGGGCAACAGCACTCTGGAGAGGGCCAGAAGAGGGTCCTCAGCCTGCACTCAGGTCCCCAGAAAGCATTTTCTTTCTTCCTGGAACTACCTCCACCATGGTCCTCCCTCCTGCTTTCCCTTGTTCATCTCTCTGACCTAGAGGCAGGTGAGATTGGGTAGGGGCCCTAAACACCCAGACAGGCCCTGCCCCACCAAGGTGACGCCCAGGGCCATGGGGACCAACTGTGACCCCCCACTACACCAAAGTGGGCAATCCAGGATGTGGGGCATCACCACAGCTGGCAAGCTCAGGAGAGAGCCACAAACCCCAGAAACCAGAAATCAATGTGCTCCGGGCTGGGGAAAGGGCTGTGGGGCAGGATGGAGGGTCCAGAGGGCGAGTCCACAGGGCACGGCCCCACACACCCAGCCTCCTGCCGCCCTCCCCTGCAGGTGTGCTCAGGCGTATCTGTCCCCGCACCCCACATGGGGCGTGAGGGGCCAGAAGCCACAACCAAACCAGGCGGTCCTTCCTGGGACTGGGGAAGGGAGATGGGTAGGGCAGGGAACAGAAGGCTGAGCAAGCTCTGCACCCCTCTCCCTTCTCCTGCAGCACCCATGTTTAATCTCTATATGTGGTGGGTCCTTGTTAAGATTTCACTTGACCAAAGGGTTCTGCAAATGCTAAACTAGTTTGGAAATTATCCTGCTGGTGCATGTAGGTGTTAGGGGTGTGCATGTGCAAATTTGCTAACAAGGAACAACATGTGTTTTGCATATGGGTAGACGTCTGTGCAGGTGGGCTTTCATGTGTTTATACACATAGGGCACACGTGTACTGCATGTGCGGAGGCGGAGGTACACGTGTGTGTATTCTCGTGGTACCTGTGTACATACCCGTGGCGCGGGGGCGGGGGGCCTCTGTGGAAGAAAGGAGGCTCTCTCTCCAGGGATCCCCTAGTTTCCTAAGCATCAAGACTCCAGCTTTGGACTCCTGCTGAGGCCTGCTGGGGTGAGGAGTTTCCAGTCTCTTGATTCCTTCCATGGCTGGCTTGGGTGGGGAGGGCTGAGTGTTGGGTTTCATGTGAAACCTTTTCATTCCAGCAATTAAATAGCTGGAGGCCTTCATTGAAGAGAGATTAATGAATTCTCCCACCTGGACCCAGGACAGGGTGCCACTTGCAGGGCCTGGGCCCTGCTCCGGCCTGGTGGGGGGAACGTCTCTGGAGCTTGGCTAGGTACAGTGGGGTGCATGGTGGCCTTGGGGAGGCCTGCTGGGGAGTGGGGGTGGGGAGGGCACCTCTGACTGGCAGGCAGTGCCAGCCTCTCTTGGGAGCCTGGAGGCACCAGGGGGAGGGCAGAAGGCAGCGTCTGGAGCCCGGGGGCCGGGTGGGGCGGCCTGCCAGCTCCCCGGGGCCTTGTTAGCAGCAGCAGCAGCTTCTGGGGCAGGGCAGGTGGGAGTCACGGATGGCTCAGCTGCAGCACCACAGAAAGGCATCCTCCTGGCTCCCCCAGCCCGCTCAGGAGCTCTGAAACCTCTACCACTCCTGCCCCAGGGGCTCAGGGCCCCCACCCAGGTCGGGCCCCTAGGAACCCAGCCTAACTCTTGTTAGGCAAAGAGTCAATAGTGCTGCCCCTCCTCTAGGGGGAGCTGGGGTGGAGGGGAGAGGCTCCAGAGGGGTCTCAGCATTTTTATTTGTGAGGCCTCCAATAGATTTTGAAATGAAGAAATGCCAACACAGGGCTATACCAATTATATAAATAATTTTAATTATTTAAAATGTTTTATTTTTGACAAAGGATACCTGTGTTTTAAAATATCTAACTGTTGCTTGGAGGTTTATAATGAAGAAACAACCCTTCTCTCTCTCTACCCCTCCCCACCTCTCCCTCATTCCCAGAGGCAACCCTCTGTGCTCATTGAGCTGCTGTTTCTTTTATTTACCTTCATAATTATAAGCTGTATACTTCTGTGGCTGTTTACTTGGTTCATCAGTTTTACACTTTATTGCCTTCCCCTCCCCCTGCCCTTTCAGTATAGTCATTTATTCATTTCTTTAACAAATATTTACTGAGCACCAGTGATGTGCCAGGAACTAGTCTAGGGGGTAAAGCCGAGAGCAAAACAGACAGGGACCCTGGTTTTGCCTGGCTTAGGTTCTAAGTGAGGGGAGGCAATGAGAAAACAAACCAGTTGTTTAATGTTGGGAGAAAACTAAGCAGGATTAGGGACGATAGATAGATAGATTGATAAGGGGGTTGCAACTGTTATTTAAGATGAGGTTGCAGGGCAGGCTTTTGTAAAGACGTGACATTTGAGCAGGGACCCGAATGCAGGGAGGGAGACTGATCTAGGGCTGTCCGGGAGAAGATGGTTGGTGGGGGGGGGGGGGGCAGGCGGGGCGCTGGGAGGAGGCTCAGCTATCAGATTCTATTCAGAGGGCCTTTGGATTCTACTCTAAGCACGGTGGGACGCCATTGGCAATTTGTTTGCTTGCTTTGTTTTAGTTTTTAACTTTTTATTTTAAATATATTGAAACATACAGGGCAGTTGCAAAAATAGTAAAGAAAAGATCATGTAGAGAACTCCAATATATCTTCCTACGCCACCAACTTTTAATATTTTGCCACATATGCCGTATTATTCTGTCTGTCTCTCTGCATACTTGTTTATCCCCTATTTACTAAACATTTGAGAGTAGATTAGTTGTACACATCGTGCTGAAACACTTGCTGTCCCCATGTATATTTCCTAAGATCAAGGATATTCACGGACGTATCTCCACCTTAAAGGCAGTTATCAAGTTCAAGAAGGTTGACATTGATATAAAGCTTACAGTCTGTATTCCAATTTTTTCTATGTCCCAATAACGTCCTCTTGGGCCTCTTCTCCTCTGTTGTTAGATCCAATCCAGGATTGAATGTATTGGATTTAATCGTCGTTGTCTCTAGTTTTCTCTCGCTCTCCTTTAATTGTGGAAGCATGTATATATATATATATATATACACAACATGAACCTTCCCAGCTCAGTGCCTCCCCTGGAAGGTTTGGAGCTAACGAGCACCCTGGGCGTCCTGAGCGATGGTTAGTTCTCAGGACAGCCCTAGCTGCTGGGGGGCGAGCGCCGAGCAGGAGCAGAGCCTGCCGCAGCTCGGAGTTGGACTCACAGGTTTTGCTAACGGATTTGATGTGGAGAGTGAGGGGAAGAGAAGAGACAAAGCGTGTTCCGAAGTATTTTACCTGAAAACTGAGTGAACTGAGGTAGTGTTTCCTGTGATGGGACAGCTGGGGCAAGTGCAGCTGGAAGGGAGAGAGGAGGAGAAGTCACGGGAGGCCAGGATGTCCCTTTTTTTTTACTTTTTTATTGTGAAAAATAACATGTATACAGAAAAGCAATAAATTTCCAAGTACATTTTAACAAGTAGTTGCACAGCAGAGTTTTGAAGTTTGGGTCCCATTTTGTTTTGTGAATTCAATGATCTTTTCTTATTTTTCTGAGGATGAAATTACTGATCCCCCCATAAAAGTATTAAAAAAAATTTTTTTTTTTCTATTTCCTGCGTTGACAATGTTTCCTCTGGGTTTTTACATCTGTCTGTCTGTTTTGGTCTCTCTTTCACGTTGCAGGCTTTCCTCACATGTCCCTTGGCTGTTGGGGTGTGTTTGAGAATGGGGGGTGCTCACTGATGCCTGGGTTCCATGCTGGTCCCTGCATTGTAGGACCCCAGATATCTAGATCTGGAGATCTTGGAGGCCTTTCCTTTCTCTAAAGAATTCTCCAAACCCTGACCGGGGTGGGACGGGTGGTGGTGTGGGCAGTCCGGCTGCCGGTGTTTGAGGAGCTGCGTTGGGGAAGGGGCTGGGGTTTCACTGTTCATTTTATGGGCATTCGCTTAAGCCCCCAAGTTTCAGCCCCATGACCTCACCCTTGGCTGTGGCCAATGTCCCTGTGTCCAGTATGTCCAGGTTCAATTTCTACAGAGAATTAAACCCCGGCATCCTAAGGGGGGGGGGGGGGCGGGGGAAGGAGTTGTTGCTCAGCTGAGAGAGTTTGAGGAGGGAACCAGGACGTCCTGACTTGTAAGTAGTCCCCTGTGCCCACCGCCACCGCTGCTGCTCCCATTGCCTGCTGGGGCTCAAGGGGGTCCTCTGACTTACTACTCAGTGGGGTCCCCTCTGCAGTGGCTGAGGTTCTGGCTTCCTCTGCTCCCCTAAGCCAGGTGTGGCACCCAGCCACTTCCCATGTTCTGAAAATGTGCTGAAATTTCTTATCTACCAACGTCTCTGCTCCTTATCCTTGTAGGTTTTGAATATTTTACTGACACTTTAATTCTTACCCACAAATTTACCATTTCTGGCAAATTTGGTACCAATTCTACCTTCATTCTTTTGTGTAGATTCAAGTTTTCAACTGGTACCATTTTCCTTCTACCTGAAGAACTTCCTTTAGTGTCTCTTGCACGTTTCCTGGTGCAATTTCTTGCATAGATTCTCTTCACTTTTGTTTGTCTGAAAAAGTCTTTTATTTCCCATTCATTTTAAAAAGTATGTATTTATTGAGAAATATCCACACTCATACAACCCAAACCATGTTATACAATCAGTGGCTCACAGTATCATCACATAGCTGTGTTTTCTTCATCATGATCATTTTTAGGACATTTGCATCGTTCCAGAACAAGAAATAAAAAGAAGAAAAAATAACTCATACATCCCATATCCCTTCCCCCCTCTTATTGACCCACAGTATTTCAATCTACCCGTTTGTTACCCTTTATCTCCCCCGACTATTTTTTTATTTTTTATACTTATTATTATTTTTTTACTCATCTGTCCATTCCCTGGATAAAAGGAGCATTAAACATAAGGTTTTCACAGCCACACAGTCACACTGTAAAAGCTATACAGTTATACAGTCTTCTTCAAGAATCAAGGCTACTGGAACACAGTTCAACCACTTCAGGTCCTTCCCTCCAGCCACTCCAATACACCAAAAACTGAAAAGGGATATCTATATAATATATAAGAATAACCTCTGGGATAATCTCTCAGCTCTATTTGAAATCTCTCAACCACTGAGAATATCTTGTCTCATTTCTCTCTTCCCCCTTTTGGTTAAGAAGGCTTTTTCAATCCCATGATGCCAGGTCCCAGCTAATCCCCGGGAGTCAGGTCCCACCTTGCCAGGGAGATTTACACCCCTGGGAGTCATGTCCGCGTAGGGAGGAGGGCCGTGAGTTCACCTGCCAAGTTGGCTTAGAGGAAAGACCATATCTGAGCAACAAAAGAGGTTCTCTGAGGGTGACTCTTAAGCATAATTATCAGTAGGCTTAGACTCTTCTTTGCAGAAATAAGCTTCATAGTTGCATTTATTTTTGAAGAATATTTTCACTGGATATAGAATTCTAAGTTGACAGTTCTTTCTTTCAGCACTTTAAAAATGTCATTCCATGTCTTTGCCTTACATACTTGCCGCTGAGAAATAGGTGATACTTCCTATATTTGTTCTTCCATATAATATGTGTCTCTTTCCTTTGGCTGCTTTTAAAATTTTGTTTTTATTATTAGTTTTCAACATTTGATTATGATCTACCTTGCTGTAGGTTTCTTTTGCTTGGGATTTTTTGAGTTTTTTAGTTCTGTGGGTTTATAGTTTTCATTAAACTTGGTAATTTTTGGCCATTATATCTTTAAATGTATTCTGTGTCCCCACCCCCTTCCCCTCTCCTCTGGTACTCTTATTGCATATATGTTAGAATATTAGATATCCCTCACAGTTCACTGAGGCTCTGTTAATTTTTTTCAGTACTTTTCTTCCCCTCTGTGCTTCAGTTTGGATAGTTCTGTAGAGTTTTAGTTTGTAAAAGCTGCCGAAATGCAATATCCCAGAAACGGAATGGCTTTTGAAAAGGGGAATTTATTAAGTTGCTAGTTTACAGTTCAAGGCTGAGAAAGTGTCCAAGTTAAGGCATCAACAAGAGGTTACCTTCACTCACGAAAGGCTGATACTGTCCAGAACAACTCTGTCAGCTGGGAAGGCACCTGGCTGGCATCTGCTCGGGCCTTTAGCTTCTGAACACTTACATCAGCTGGGAAACCCACGGCGATGTCTTCTAGCTTTCTCTACAGGTCTTCGTCAATGGCTTCTCCAGGGGCGTTTTCCTTCTTAATCTCCAAAGGTCTCTGGCTGTCTGGGCTGTTTGCTCTCGTAGTTCTGTAGCTTTTTCAAAATTGTTCCCTTTATATATATATATATATACATATATATATATATATATATATGTATGTATATATATATATATTTTAATGTTTCTTTTTTTAAATATATATTTTTATTGATAAAACAAAACAGCATACAGATACAAACATTCTTAACATATGAACAGTCCATACTTGGTGCACAGTCAGTGGTTCACAATATCATCATATAGTTGTATATTCATCACCATGATCATTTATTAGAACATTTGCATCACTCCATTAAAAGAAAAAAACTCGTACATACCATACTCCTTACCCCCCCCTCATTGACTACTAGTATTTCCATCTACCCAATGTATTTTGAACTTTGTTCCCCCTACTTTTTTCCATACCCCTTACCACTCCCTTTCAATGATCACTAGTATTTCAATCTACTCAATTTATTTTAACATTTGTTTCCCCTATTATTTATTAATTTTTAATCCATATTTTTTACTCATCTGTCCATACAGTAGATAAAAGGAGCATCAGAAGAAGGTTTTCACAGTCACACAGTCACTTTGCAAAAGCTGTATCATATACAGTCATCTGCAAGAAACATGGCTATTGGAACACAGCTCTACATTTTTAGATAATTTATTTCAGACAATTTATTTTGCCTCATTTCTCTGTTTTTCCTTTGGTCAAGAAGGTTTTGCCATTCCCATGATGCCAGGGCGAGGCTCATCCCCTGGAGTTATGACTCACATTGCCAGGAAGATTTACACCCCTGGGAATCATGTCCCATGTAGCGGGGAGGGCAGTGAGTTCACCTGTCGAGTTGGCTCCACATTTGAGCAACAAAAGAGGTTCTCTGTGGGTGACTTTTAGGCATAATCATAAGGAGGCTTAGCTTCTCCTTTGGGAATAAGTTTCAGGAGGGCAAGCCCCGAGGTTAGGGCCTGGCCTGTCAACTTGGCAGCCCCCATGCTTATGAGAATATCAGGTTTTCCCCAGGTGGGGAAGTTTAATAGTTCCACCTTTTCCCCTGAGTCCCTCAAGGGGACTTTGCAAATACTTTTTAATCTTCTGCCTAGATTATTCTAGGATGTATCAGGGCATCACAGCAATCTGTAAAAACCAACAACATCCCACTCCCTATTCAGGGTTCCATGTCATTATGCTGTTCGAATAAGCTGATCATTCAAGTAAGATTAGATAGTGTGCTACCTGTAAATACACAATTTGCACCAACTAAACATCTCTTCCTTTGGTCTCACAAAAAAGTTGAAATTTTAAAATATAGTCATTATCACCCTGTTCTAGTTTGCTAGCTGCCGGAATGCAACACACCAGAGACAGATTGGCTTTTAATAAAAGGGGATTTATTTTGTTAGTTCTTCAGAGGAAAGGCAGCTTACTTTCCACTGAGGTTCTTTCTTATGTGGGAAGGCACAGGGCGATCTCTGCTGACCTTCTCTCCAGGGCTCTAGGTTCCAACAACTTTCCCCCAGGTGATTTCTTTCTGCATCTCCAAAGGCCTGGGCTGAGCTGCGAGTGCTGAGATGAGGTATGCTGAGCTGCTTGGGCTGTGCTATGTTGAGCTCTCTCATTTAAGCACCAGCCAATTAACTCAAACATCATTCATTGCAGCAGACATGCCTCCTAGCCAACTGCAAATGTAATCAGCAACAGATGAGGTTCATGCACCGTAGGCTCATGTCCATAGCAACAGAACTAGGTGCCTTCACCTGGCCAAGTTGACAACCGAATCTAACTACCACACACCCTTTACCCTTTAGTCTGCTTTATCTTAGTCCTCCCAGATGAGCTTCATTCATATCTCTAATTCAAGTCTGATCACTTCCAGTGTATGGGTGTTCCAGTTTGCTAACTGCCAGAATGCAATATACCAGAAACAGAATGGCTTTTAAAAACGGAAATTTAATAAGTTGCTAGTTTGCAGTTCTAAGTCCGAGAAAATGTCCCAGTTAAAACAAGTCTATAGAAATGTCCGATCAGAGGCATCCAGGGAAAGATACATACCTTGGTTCAAGAAGGATGATGAAGTTCAGGGTTTTTCTCTCATCCGAGAAGGCACATGGTGAACACAGTCAGGGTTTCTCCCTCTGTTGGAAGGGCACGTGGCAAACAGCATTATCTGCTAGCTTTCTCCCCTGGCTTCCTGTTTCATGAAGCTCCCCAGGAGGCGTGTTCCTTGTTCATCTCCAAAGCGCTGGCTGATGGACTCTCTGCTTCATGGTGCTGCAGCATTCTCTGTCTCTCTGAATCTCCCATTCTCCAAAATGTTTCCTCTTTTATAGGACTCCAGAAACTTATCAAGATCCACCCAAATGGGTAGAGACTTGTCGTCATTTAATCCAGTTTAACAACCATTCTTGATTAAATCACATCTCCAGGAAGATGATCTGATTATAGTTTCAAACATACAGTATTGAATAGGGATTATTCTGCCTTTATGAAATAGGATTTTGATTAAAACATGGCTTTTCTAGGGGACATGCATCCTTTCAAACCAGCACAGTGGGGTAATGTTGACTTTCATAGCTGTAGAACTCTAGCTCAGGTGTCATACAAATATCCGAAATTCCAGGAATGACCAGGTTATACACAAAGAGCTCAGCATCTCCGAATTTAGAAATAACATTACAACTCTGGAATAGATGTGACTGCTGTGAGAGCTTACAATCTAGAAACCTTTATAATAGGCCTTCACCTGATAACCTCTGCTCTCAAATTCAATTCTCAGAGTTTGTACGTTGTAGTTAGTCCATGTTAGTGAGGCATTATAATATTTATCTTTTGGTTTCTGGTTTATTTCATTCAACACACTATCCCCAAGGTTCCTTCTCCAAGTTGCATGCCACACAACTTCATTCCTTCTTGCAGATGCTTGGTGGTCATGGTATGTATACAGCCCATTTCCCTCTTCCATTCCTCAGTGAATGTTCCCTTAGGCCACCTCCCTCCATTGCACGTTGTCAGCATTGAGTTGGGCCACTTGTTAACTGAAGTTACACCCCGAAGAGACCTTCTTTACAACAGTTGCAAAATCAAGTACATGTCCAAACTGGGGTACACAGACCGCTCTGCCACACTATTATGCCTTCAAGTTCGCTGATTTTTATATTCTTTAGTGTCTAATATGCTATTAATTCCATCCAGTAAATTTTTCTCTCAGGTATTGAACCTTTTATCTCTAGAAGTTCCATTTGATTCTTTTTCATGTTTTCCATTTCGCTCCCTCATGAATCTATTTTTTAAAACTCTTGAGCATATTGAGCTAATTCTGTCATCTCTGTCATTTCTGGATCTGTTTCTATTAAATGATTTTTCTCTTGATTATGGGTTATATGTTCCTGCTTCTTATCATGTCTGGTAAATTTTAATTCGATGGTTGACATTATGAATGGTATGATGTTAAGCGTCTGGATTTTGTTGTCTTCCTTTTAAGGTGTGCTAGGCTTTCGTTCTGAAAGTCTAAGTTAAGTTATGTACAAATCCGTTTGATCCCTTTTGAAGCCGTTCTTAGTCTTTGTTAGGATGGCTGTAGGGATAGGATAGCCTTAGGCTAAAGCATAATCCTTCTGGGGTCTGTACTGAATCCTGTGCCTGGTCAGCCAGGACTCCTTACTCTTGCTGGCCAGAGCTCAGAAGTCGCCCTACCTTGTGTGAGCTCTGGGAGCAGAGCAGTGAACAGCTCCTTCCTGCCTGGTTTCATGGAGTCTCACCTTGCATACGTGAAGTTTGGTATTCAGCTCAGACTCAAAGGGACACCTTTGGAGATTTCTGGAAAGCTTTTTAGGGTTGCTCACTCCTCTGGCGAACTTTGCCCTCCCACCTCGAGCCGCCACAGCCTCCCAGAATTCTGTTTCTGTCTCAGCTCAGCAAGACCACCAGGCTGAATCACAGTCTGGAATGTTCCTGCAGACAGAAATCCAGGAGGTCACATGGCTCACCTTGTTTATGTTCCTTTTCTCAAGAATCACAGCCCTGAACTTGGAAATTAATGTCTGAAAAACTAATTTCATATATTTTGAAACAGTAATTTTCTCCTTGTTTGTGGTGGGAGAGTCATTTCAGTTATTCCTTAGTGGGTGGCGGTCGAAGCCTTTTCCTTACTTTTTTTTTTTTTATAATTAGTTGTATTAATGCACACATTTTTATTTTATTTATTTATTTATTTATTTTTACGTGGGCAGGCACCGGGAATTGAACCCGGATCCTTGGGCATGGCAGGCAAGCATTCTTACCTGCTGAGCCACCGTGGCCCGCCCTCCTTACATTTTAATCAGGGTTTGGAAAGGAGCAGTATTACCTGCATATGGTCAGCTCACCTATTTAATTAGCAATCCTAGACTTTTAATATTTGTATTAATATAATTTATATTAATATATTTATATATGTTTAACAAATATATGGTTTTATCACAAAACAAAAATCTCATGCAATATAAGCATGCTTTTCACAGAATAAAAGGATTGATACATAATGTTGATGCAAAGTGCCCCACAGGCCGGGACGTGGGTTTGAAGCTGCACCTCGAACATGTTCTTTCATTCTTGTCAGTGTATTCCGGCAACTGCAGCAAACGATTTTTTACTCATTATCACTTTTACTCGGTGATAATGTCAGTGACCTAAATTTGTGACCCTCGCTAAAAAATGTGCTGTCTGGGCCCCTGTGATAGGCCCTGCCTTGGGCCCCTTCCGTGGCCAGCAGCCCCTCTGGGCTGACCACCCTTCCACCCTAAGCTTGTTCTTCGCGGGCAGGGGCTTGGATGGGCAGGAAGGGAAGGGGCCTCTCCCCAAGGTTGCTCCCCACCCTGCCGCCAAGGCCTTTTTTGTTTGTGGGGTTCCTGCTTGCCGTGTCTGCCTTTTCCGTGGCCCCAGTAGGTGGGCCTGGAAGGAGGTGCTGCCTGCTTAGGGCTGTTGGGCTCGAGGGGGCCACTTCAGAGGTGACCAGGGCTCCATTTTGCCTCCTCCAGGTGGACATTGAGCAGCTGGATCCCCGGGGTCGGACCCCACTGCACTTAGCCACCACCCTGGGACACCTTGAGTGTGCCCGCGTGCTCCTGGCGCACGGTGCGGATGTGGGCAGGGAGAACCGCAGTGGCTGGACAGGTGGGTGGCCCTGCCCATTCCGGCGCCCCCTGTGGTCAGCGGAAGGGGGAGCCCTGGGCAGAGTCCAACCCCGTGACATTGCCGCCCCTCCCCCAGTGCTGCAGGAGGCTGTGAGTACCCGGGACCTCGAGCTGGTGCAGCTGGTGCTGCGGTACCGGGACTACCAGCGGGTGGTGAAACGGCTGGCAGGCATCCCCGTGCTCCTGGAGAAGCTGCGCAAGGTGAGGCCCAGCCTCCTAGCCGCCCGCCTGGCCCCCGAGCCCCATCTTGGTGCAGCTTAGCCACTCTCCTTTGCCTCCTCCAGGCCCAGGACTTCTACGTGGAGATGAAATGGGAGTTCACTAGCTGGGGTAAGAGGGGGCGAAAGGGGCCTCCCTGGGCACCTGCCCACCTTGGGGCTTTCGTACTTTCGAGCTTGCTGTCCCCCTGCTGGAGCCCTTTTCCCAGAGCTCTTCTTGGAGCTTCTTCACACCTCTTAGTTCTCAGCTCGAATCCACCTCCTCAGCTAGGCCTTTCCAGACTAAGCCAGAGACTCTCTCCATTCCATTATTATTTCCTTCCCTCTGTAATGACCTGCTTAATCGTTTATTACCTGTCACCCCTCGCTGGAAGGTAAGCTCTTGGAGGGCAGGCCCCCTCTCTTGTTCGGTGTTGTGTTCCCGGTGTCTGGAATAGTGGCTGGCATGCAGTAGGTGTTCAGTAAATACTCATGCACAGAATGGATGGAAGAGTGAGTGAGCAAGTAGATGCTGGAGCCTGGGGGCTTGGTGACAAGACACTTCTGTCCCTGCCCGAGTGTGGTGGTCCATGTGTGCGTGCGTGTGCACACCAGTGTGTGCGCACACCAGTGTGTGCACTCAGGGCTGCTCTCCCACCGGTCCCAGCCACACCACTGACCCCCAGCCCCCACGCCCTGAGCTGGCCCAGCTTGGTGGAACGGCTGATTGAAGCCACATGTCACCTCCACTCCCACCCAGTACCCCTGGTGTCCAGGATCTGCCCCAGTGACACCTACCGCGTGTGGAAGAGTGGGCAGAACCTGCGGGTGGACACCACGCTCCTGGGCTTTGACCACATGACGTGGCAGCGAGGGAACCGCAGCTTCGTCTTCAGGGGCCAAGGTCAGCCGGGCAGGAGGAGGGGCGGGAGGGGAGGGTAACGGGAGCCAGCCCCCCCGCCGACCCCCTGACCCCCGGGCCGTCCCCTGGCCGGCAGACACGAGCGCCGTGGTCATGGAGATTGACCACGACCGCCGCGTGGTGTACATGGAGACCCTGGCGCTGGCCGGGCAGAACCGCGAGCTGCTCCTGGCGGCGGCGCAGCCCACTGAGGAGCAGGTGCTGAGCCGGCTCACCGCGCCCGTCGTCACTACCCAGCTCGACACCAAGAACATCTCCTTTGAGAGGTGAGCGGGCCCAGCCCCAGCCCGGGGCCAGCCTGGCGGGAAGCCCGCTTCACCTCCGCCGCCCTCCCTTCCCCAGGAACAAGACTGGCATCCTGGGCTGGCGCAGCGAGAAGACAGAGATGGTGAACGGGTACGAAGCCAAGGTGAGGCGGCACCAGCCCCGGCCACAGCTGGCCGGGCGCGGGGGTCCCCATCCCCCTTCCCCAGCCATGGAGGCGCCACCCCGCACAGAGGGCAGGGCGCTGGCAGCCAGGCGCCCACAAGCGTGGCCAGTGTGGAGTGAGCACGTGTGGTGCTTATGCTCAGGGCACTGTGCGGATGGGTGATAGACATATATCTTCTCATTTTTCATTTAATCCTCACAACAGCCCTTTGAAGCGGGTACGAGTATCACTTCCATTTTACAGGTCTTATTGAGCCTTTCATACGGGATCTCGTGTAATTGTCACAACTCTATGAAGTAGGGATTATCAACCCCATTGTTTTTCTCCCTTAAGCATTTTATTTTGAAATAATTTCAAACTTACAGGACAATTGCAAAAATAATACAAAACTCATACTAAGAACTCCAACACATCCCACCCCCAGATTCCCAGATCCAGCAGTTTTAACATTTGCCACAGTTGCCTTATCATTCTAGCTGTCCATCTGTGTGTCTGTGTGTCTAGCTATCTGTCAATCCAGCTATGTGTCTATTATTTGTGTATCTGTCTCTCATCTATCTGTCTATTTATCCATTCTTTTCTTTTCTTTTCACAATCACACGGTCACATTGTAAAAGCTATATACTTGTACAGTCTTCCTCAAGAATCAAGGCTACTGGAACACAGCTCAGCAGTTTCAGGTACTTCCTTCCACCCACTCCAGTACACCATAAACTAAAAAGAGATATCTATATAATGCGTAAGAATAACCTCCAGGTTAACCTCTCAACTCTGAAATCTCAAAGCCACCGAAACTTTATTTTGTCTCATTTCTGTCTTCCCCCTTTTGGTTAATCCCACGATGCTGGGTCCCAGCTTATCCTGCCAGTCCTGTCCTGCGTTGCCAGGGAGTCATGTCCCTTGTAGGGGGCATTTTTTCTAAACAATAGACAGTAGGTTGTGTCCGTTATGTTCCCTGAACACATACTAACTCCCTGTGTATTTCCTAAGAACAAGGATATTCACTTATATAACCACCTTAAGTACAGTTATCAAGTTCAAGATATTTAATATTGATATAAAGCTTACAGCCTATATTCCAATTTTTCATATGTCTCAATAATGTCCTTTTGGGCCTTTTCTTCTCCATTGTTAGATCCAGTCCAGGATCATGTATTACATTTGTCACTGTCCACTTCCCAACCCGCTTTTTTTAAATTATGGAAACAAATACACAATGTAAACTTTCCCATCTCTACCATTCCCATTCAGTGGGATTAATCATATTGATGACAGTGTCCTACCCTCACTACCATGATTGCCAGAACTTTCCCATCACCCCAAGCAGAAACCCTGTACCCCTTATACATTGCCTCTCCATTTCCCCACCCCCTCCCCCAGTGACCTGTACTCTACTTTTTGTCTCATGAGTTTATATATTCAAGCTATTTCATATAAGTGGAATCATGCAATGTCTGTCCCTTTGCCTCTGACTTATTTCACTCACCATGATGTCTTCGGGATTCATCCATGTAGGGGCATGTTATCAGGACTTCATTCCTTTTTAAGTTGAGTAATATTCCAGTGCTTTTTTATATACCACATTTTGTTGCTCAGTTCCTCTGCTGGTGGACATTTCAGTTGCTTCTGCTTTTTGTTATTGTCCCCGTTTTATGATGAGGAAACAGAGGCTCAGAGTGGTCATAGGACCTGTATAAGCTCTAAGTGGCAGAACTGCGGCTCAGACTCTGGCATCCTGGCTCCGAACCAGGCCTTTAGCCGTGGAAGACTGTGTCTGTCACTCTGGGACCCCAGTGTCACCCAGCGTGTGGTGCGACTGATGAAGGAAGGAACTGACAAATGTGCAAGGTTCTGTACATGTACATTCTGTACATCGTTTCTTCCTTGAAGCCTTCCCTGATTCACTAGGCTGGGTTAAGGCCTCTGCTTTTTGTTCCCACAGCCCTGTGCTCTATCAGAGCATGCATCACACCATGTTGTAATTGTCCATTTTCTAGTCTGAGGACAAAAATGTATCTGGTTATGCTGTGTCCCTGATGCCCACTCCAGCACACAGAGGCTCCTCAAAAAATGTTTACTGAGTGGATAAATAGATGACTCTATATGCTCATATACTTACTTGCCCAGAAGCCTGGGGACTGGGCCAAAGAGCTCCTCCAGAACCCTTCTTAGCAAGAAGTGATCAGAATATCCTTGAGGGTGGGGGAGAGGGTACTGGAGTGGCCTCCAAGCCCTTTCCCCCTCTACCCTCAGGTATATGGGGCATCCAATGTGGAGCTTATCACCCGCACTCGGACAGAACATCTTTCAGAACAGCACAAGGGCAAGGTCAAAGGTAATGGGGTAGGGGGCACGTGAGGGAGGTGTGGTAGGACTGGGGGGAACCAGCTCCCACTACAGTGCCTCCCTCTGTTTCCCCTCTGGCATCCCAGCAAGAGCCATATGTCCTCATCAGAGAGAGCAAACATTTCAAGTGCCAAGCCCAAATGGCTGATAGTGGCTTCTAGAGAACTGCTAGGGGGAGTCTAAGACAACTTTGGGGCTCAGTTACAGAGAATGCTGGAGTTGATTACCAGTGTCTGCATTGGGTTTGGGAGGGGAGAGAAATGCCAACTATGTTCATTGGCTATTCTAGTCTAGTGTGGCATCCCCCAGGTGGAAATTCAGGGCACCCTACCAGTGACTCTCTGTGCCTGGTGACTCCACAGCTGGTTTCTCTGGGCATCAGTTACCCTGTCTGAAGGCAAAAGACTTTCCTACCTCACAGGGGGAAACAAAACGAAGTCATTAGCATGGAAATGCCTGAAACACACGTACCCCAAAACTGCTCACCAAAGGGCATTTTACTGTCCAGTGTCACCAACTTGGAAGTTTCTCCCAGGCCCCAGGCCTGCTTTTACTCCTACAGGGGTCCGGCCCCTGGCCCTTGGATGAAGGTGCCTGGGTATGTGGAGTAGGGGAGTCCCGCCACCCCAGGAAGCAACAGTCACTTTGATGAGGTGTCCAAGTGTACGTGGGGCTGTGGTGTCCTCTGAGATGCCCCGTTTCTTGTAGGCTGTAAGACACCTCTACAGTCCTTCCTGGGAATTGCTGAGCAGCATGGGGGCCCCCAAAACGGGGTGAGTGTGTGCCAGGGTTGCCCCTGTGTGGAGGGGTGTGGACGTGGCTCAGGAGGAGGCCTGGGAGGCATTCTGCTGAGCACAGCCTGTGTGGACCTCTTTTCCCTAATGCCCAAGGCCTCATCAGCTCCCCAGTGGCAGGGGGGACAGGTCAGGGCCCCTGTGGTTCCACACGGCTAGGTGCCATGAGGGACTGAGAAGGGCCCCGCGCCCCTCTCCATGCGGTGCAGACCCTGATCACGCAGACCCTGAGCCAAGCCAACCCCACTGCCATCACCGCAGAAGAGTACTTCAACCCCAGCTTTGAGCTTGGCAACCGCGACATGGGCCGCCCCATGGAACTGACCACCAAGACACAGAAGTGAGACCGCCCGCAGTGCTGGGTCTGAGGGAGCAGGGCCAAGGGCTTCAGGAGGTGCTGGGAGGCCATGGCTTCCTTCAATGCCCCTCACCCCTTGGGATCTGGGGGGGGCAGGTTCAAGGCCAAGCTGTGGCTGTGTGAGGAGCACCCCCTGTCCCTGTGTGAGCAGGTGGCCCCCATAATTGACCTCATGGCCGTCAGCAATGCGCTGTTTGCTAAGCTGCGGGACTTCATCACGCTGCGACTGCCTCCTGGCTTCCCGGTCAAGATAGGTGAGACTTGCCCTCTACCCATTTCCCCTCAGCCCCTGTCGTGGGTGGGGTTTGGGTGAGCTAAGGGGGTGTGGTGAGGAGCGAGGGGGTGGGTGGTGGTGCCTGATGGTGGCCTCATCCCCAGAAATCCCCATCTTCCACATCCTCAACGCCCGCATCACCTTCGGGAACCTCAACGGCTGCGACGAGCCAGTGCCGTCGGTGCGGGGCAGCCCCAGCAGCGAGACCCCTTCCCCAGGCAGCGACTCCTCCAGCGTCAGCAGCTCCAGTTCCACAAGTGAGACCCCCTCCCCTCCCACAACGGAGCCGTCCCCTCCACCCACCCTTCGGAGTCTTTTCTCTGCCACTCCTCTGAGCCCGCCCTTGCTTACCCTGCCCTGCTTGCCCTCCCCTCTGAACGGTTACCCCTTCCCTGGGCGCGGTGCCTGATCCCAGGGACCCTGAGGGATGGGCCCAGCCCACGTCTCTGACCTCCAGCCCCGCGCCCCCAGCCTCAAGCCGCGGCTGCGAGATCTCCCCGGCGTTGTTCGAGGCCCCTCGCGGGTACAGCGTGCTGGGTGGCCAGCGGGAGGCGGCCGCCCGTGACGACGACGACGACCTGCTGCAGTTCGCCATCCAGCAGAGCCTGCTTGAGGCGGGCAGCGAGTATGACCAGGTGCGTCCCCTCGGCGGGCGGGGATCTGGGGCTGGGAGCCTCCGTGAGTAACTGGCCCGTGCCCCCTCTGTCCAGGTCACCATCTGGGAGGCGCTAACCAACAGCAAGCCGGGCACCCACCCCATGTCCTACGAGGGTCGCCAGCAGGACAGGTCAGTGCCCGCTGGGCTGCAGAGGGCTTGGATGCATCTATCCTCCTTCCGTCCAACTGAATGCACACACAGACCATATCCCAGTAGCCCGCGAGGCTGGGTGAGGACCTGTTTGAGGGCTGAGCAGACCTTGGCCCAGAGAAAACATGGTGCCCTCTCCAGCGATCCTGCTGATATCAGGATGGCTTCCACCAAAACCCTTTTCTAGCCCTGGGGTGATGGGTGGTGCCCCGGTGGCAGGCAGGGAGCACGGTCCAGGCCACATGGCCTTCAGACCCTCACCACGCAGGACATCGGGGCTGGGGTCCTAGAAGGTGTCCACGTGCTCCGGGCGGCCGTGAATAGTGAGGACTGGCTTCCTAGGGGCTGGGATCTGCCACAACCTGGGGAGGGTTAGGGAGGCGAGGCGGGACTCATCGCCTGCACCGGGGGGCATCTGGGCCAGCTCTGCCCCCGGCCTCCACGCTGCCTGCCACCGGTCTGGGCAAGTGCGCCTTGGAGCCCTCGATGTATCTGCCCCGCCCCCAGGAGCGCCCCGCCCACGCCGCAGCGCCAGTCCGCGCCCCCGGTGGCCCTGGCTTCGGTCCCTAGCCCTCGGCCCAGCCCCGGCCCTCGTCCCGGCGGCCACGTGTTCCGGAGCTACGACGAGCAGCTGCGGCTGGCCATGGAGCTGTCGGCGCAGGAGCAGGAGGAGCGGCGGCGGCGCGCGCGCCAGGAGGAGGAGGAGCTGGAGCGCATCCTGCGGCTCTCACTGACCGAGCAGTAGCCGCCCTGGCCGGGCCCCTTCGCCGCCGCGCCGCACTGGACCCGCCCCGGGCCGGGAGCAGCGCGCAGGCCGTCTTGGGTCCCCGCCCAGCTGGGGCTGGAGACCGGAGCCGCCGCCTGGGGCGTGGCGGCACACTAGGCACACGTGGGGAGTGTTCGGCACCGGCGCGGGGCACCTTTCCGGGCAGGGCTCTGGAAACAGCTGGCCCAGCCCGGTGTCCCTGCTCTGCTGTATCCTGACCCCCACCTTGCCCTCCTGGGCTCAGATCTGTCCGAGGACACAGCCAGGCGGTCCTGAGGAGGAGACGGATCCTTAGAGGAGCACTGTCGCCATCCCTTGCTCCATCTGGTCGGTCTTCCTTCCTGCTCACTGACCCTACTCCAGGACACTGTCCCTGAAGCCTTTGCATCTCTGCTCTTCACCCCTGGGGGGGCAGCTCCCTGCGTGCTGTGTTGCTGCTTAGTCCCAGACACAAACCAGCACGTCAAGGGCCCAGCCCCCTCCCCCACCCCGGCATTTCAGCGTTAAGTGCACTTAGCGGGGTACCCGGCTCCCTCAGCCCCCACACCCCTCCCGGGTCTCAGGGTGGTCCCAGCCTCTCCTTGGGTGGCCAGAAGTTGGAGTTGCCATCTCCAAGGCACGTTTTTGGGATCAGGGAGGGTGTCCATAGGTGGCCCCCTGGCCTGGTCAAGGCCTGGCTCCCCTTGGTGTCCTGGAGAGTGGGGATATATTGGACTCCGGGGCAGGCACTAGGCTGGATACAGAGGGTCGCCCAGGGCCCTGGCGCCACCACCCACCCCTTCCCACCAGCTGCTGCTAGCCCTCTGTGGTTGTGCGTCCCACCCCACTCCCACCCCCCAGGGGCTGACTCTCAAACCCTCTTCCAATGGTGCTAACCCCTGGCTCTCCCCTTCCCTCCCACCCACCCAGAAAAGCACAGACTCCCGGGGGTAGGAGTCCACTGCACACCCTTGTCCTTTCTCTGACTGGCCTTCTGGGCTCAGCAGTGAAGCACTGAAGGGACATAAAAGGGGACTGAAAAAAAAAAGCAACAAAGTTGTCCTTCCCATCCCCTCCCCTAATGCTCGGGGCACCAAACTGATTCTGAGGCACAAATAAAAGAGGCTTCAAACCTTAGACGTTTCCTACCTGGCTTTACTGGGGAGCAATGTGATGGTGCAGAGAGGGGGCCCTCCTGACTCTCCTGTGAGGAGGGCTTTGGGGTAAGAGCTGCCTGGTGGGTCCTGACCCTGGGGGTAGCATTTGCAGAAGCTCAGGTCCTGGACCCCCTCACCCCACATAGGCAGTAAGCACAGACTGAGCACTTAGTAAAATATTTCTTTCAGTATGTCTTATTTTCCTCACGAAGAGTCAAGGCCACAGCAGAGGGTGGGGGGCAGTGTGTGTGTGTGTGTGTGTGTGTTTGTGAATCTGTAGACTGGTAAACCTGCTTCCTCTTGCCAGTTCTCCCGTGTGTTCTCAGGCCTGGTTGCTGCGAGGAAAGAAAGAAGAGGGCCCTCTGCCGTAGACTGCTGGGTGTAGCCAGTGGGTTTGGCTCTACAGCCAACTGATTGTGTGTCTCTGCAGAACCCCGGTAGCGCCCGTCTGTCTACCACTCAGGGTGGTGGAATCAAATGAGCCGATTAGAGGGAGGAGAGCTATAATTTCCCCCAGCCAGCCCGGGGAGACCCGTCGAATCGCCACCCCTTTGAGGAGGTCAAGTCTAAGCTCCCCAATATCCGGAAGCATCTCGCTAAAACTAAGCACTTCCCCTGTCCCGGGCGGGGGTCAGAGGGGAACACCGCCGCGCAGCACCGTTTGCTGAGGCCGCCACCACTCTGGGTCCCCCAAGGCCAGTTCCTGCCAAATGCCCAGCCGGCGCCAGACAGACGCGGGGCTGCGCGACTCTCCACGTGTCCAGGACTCCCGCCAAGGGCGGGTTTCCCTTCCCAGTCCCCCCCGCCCCCAGGATGGGGATGGGACCCGGTGTCCCCGACGAAAGGCAAGGGGCGAGGCCGAGTCCGTGCGCCCCGCCCCGCCCGCCCGCCCGGCCGCCAGCTTCCCTCGGCCCGAGCGCTAATCGGTGCCGTCCACCAACTCGCACAGCATGTTCTCCAAAGCCGTGATGCGCTGCTCCTGGGCCTCCACCCGCTCGCGAAGAGCCTTGATCTCCTCCAGCAGCGTCTCCAGAGTGTGCTGCTGCTGGGGTGCAGAGGACAGAAGAAGCGGTGCCGGGCAAGGGGTGGGATGCGTAGACTGGGCCTGGGTGGGGCGGGGCCGGACCTCACCGACAAGGGGGCGTCGCTGGCGGACTGGCTGCGGCGGGGGCCCGAGGATGGACGCACGTCCAGGATGTTGCGCTTGGTGACGCGGAGCTCGCGGTGCTTGGGGGGCACATAACCGTCCCTCAGCGAGATCAGCACGGGCTCGGCGTCCTGGCCCGACAGCCACTCGTCCGCTTCTAGGGCCGGCTCGGGACCCGGCGTGTCCGGGTACAGGTCGTCCTGGAACAGGTCTGACTGTGGGGACGGGGGTGACGGGTGCACGGGTGTGAAGGGGGCGTCGGGTCTGCTCCGCTCCCTTCTGCCTCCGAGTCCTGCGCCAACCCCTCCCGACCCCTCACCTTGCGAGGCACCGTCATGACGATGGGCTCACATTTTCTTTCGTGCAGTTTGTAAAACCTATAAGGGGGCGGGGTTCAGCACCCCCACATGATCCGACTGCCCGCCCACTTAACGTCTCCTACCTGGGACCGAGGGGAGGCCCACACTTGCTTGCACTTTAAACATTATGGGTCACATATGATGGGGGTGTTTATCATCATTTTACAGATGAGGCAACTCAAACTCGGATAATGTCAGGCTAGGGAGCCTAGGGGCTGGTGTTGGAAATAGGCCCGTTTGATCTCACCCCCATTTCCCTAAACCCATTCTTTTTCAAAGCCTTACGCTATGGGGGAAGCCGCAGTGGCTAAGACCCGAAGGGAGGGGGGACAGAGGCAGACATTTGGGTGGGGCCAAAGCTGCTGACCGGGCAATCTCGCACTTGCTGACGTCCAGGCCCCGCTTGGGCATGAAACCCATGCCCCGCTGCGGCTCCTTGCTGCTGAACGTGTTCAGGTAGTGCACGAAAGGTGGCTCGTCGGTAATCTCAAAGTACCGGATGCTGCTGTCGCCCTGTAAAGCCGGCCCGCTGAACGGCACACCCGGGCGGGGCCCTCCACCTCTCCACCTCTCGGCCAGTCCCCTTCTACCCCCCGCCCCAGCCTGCCTCCCCACCCCTCCTCGAGCACCTTGCCGCACAGGTAGATGATGCTGGAGTCGGAATCGTAGAAGGGCAGTAGGACCCCGTTGCTCGTGTCCATCTCCTGCAGTGCCACTGGCTCTTCGAAGTTGTTCTGCCAGAGCACGGGAGGTGTGACTAGCCCTGCCCCTCCCTCCCACGCCCCCTCTCGGCTTCCTCTTTACGCTCCCCGCCAGTGTGTTCGGTCACTGGACGGCAGGCCCCGCCCCTAGACACCCCTCCCCGCTCTCTGGCACATATACCCCCTAGGCCGCCGCATGCAGTCACAGCAAACCACCCCCAGGGACTCGGCATCACCAGTTGGGGGCACCAGCGAGGTCTCCTTCAGGCGATGCAGCAAAACTGGGCAGAGGGATGGGCTTGGGGGATGGCAGGCGCTGCAAACGGGGCAGCAGCCCCCAACCCTGTCTAGGTGGGCATGCCCCGCGGGGAGGGGAGCGCCTGGCCCCCTTCCCGTGATGCCAGCCCCCGGGGCACACACCCCAAGCCTCCAGCTGCGTTACCGGGTCCCACAGGCCCAGCTCTCGCTGGCTCATGCGGGTGAAGCCCGTGGTGAAGATGTGACCCTGGCGCGTGAAGACGGCCCGCATTGGTCTCATCCCCTCGTGGGCCGCAAACCTCTCCTGGGGGGAGGGGGGAGACAGGGAGGGGCGTCACCCAGCTGTCTGTCCTGGGGAGCCTGAAGGCCGAGCCACCAGCTTGCTGACTTGGGGTGGGGGTGTGGAGAGACAAAAAAGGGGGCCTAAGTACTCAGCTTCCTGGAGGGGCCATGGCTGGCCCCATGCTTGGAAGAGAGAGCGGTGGGCGCGCGTCTCCCAGCAGCTCGTGAGCACTTAAGCGTCCTCAAGGGCTTATCCCTAGAGCCGGGGATGTCTGCCGGCAGGTCGCAGAGAGGCTTTTCCCGGTCGGGAGTTCCCCGCTCCACTTCGGCCCTCCGGCGCGCGGGCCACAGCCTGGGAGGACGCTCCTGGCTGACCCAGCTTAGGAGCGAGCGGGCGCGCCCGGCGCGGCCTGGCCTACCGGGTCCCAGAGCGCGAGTTGCCGCTCACTCATCCTGCTGAAGCCGGTGCTGAGCAGCTTCCCGTTTGCGGTGAAGACGGCCCGCAGCGGACGGGCGCCCTCGTGCGGCCGGGTTCGCTCCTGCTCGCGGGGTTAGTGGGTTAGAGCGCCGGGCGGCCCACGCCCGCCCCCGCCCCGCCGAGGCCGCGCTGGACGCGCGTGCTCCACGCAGACATGCACGCGTCCCGCGCACCCCAGTTTAGATTAAGGGGCGGGAAGCTGCCCCTTATCCCCCACCCAGTGGCCAACAAGGGCGGGAAGGGGTCCTCCGCGAGCCAGTGGCAGGCCCCAGACGCTGGGTGATGGCCTGAGGTGCCGGCTGAGGGCAGAGGGGTCTGGGAGCCCAGCTTTCATGCAGGTTCTGGCTGGAGGATGGAGTTTGCAGCTTCTCCCCTCCTCAATCTCAAAGCAAGTAGCCTTCCTCTGGGCTTCTGAGATGCAGGGGAGGGGGGAGAACAGAAGCAGGGCAGAGAATTGCCAGCTGGGGGTTTACTTAGAGGGCAGGGAGCTGAGGTTACAGATCCTGGGATGAGGAGAGGAGGTCTTTGGGGTTGGGGTGGAGGAGGTGAGAGCTGGGGTCAGGGATTCAGAGGACTGTGTGTATGGTGGGGAGTGGATGGGGTGCCATCACCTGGTCTCTGGGGCAAGCGCTGGGGCTGCACCTGGAGGGTGGCCAGGCCAGGTACTCACCGCCACCACCTTTCCCTTCCGGGGGTCAATGATGCGCAGGGTCTTGTCCTTGCAGGTGGTGGCGAGCAGGCTGCCGTTGCTGTTCCAGCACACGCTGTGGATGATGTCGGGGTGCATGTCGTCCAGGCTCAGGAGCGCCTCTCCAGTGCCCACATTCCAGATGATGATCACATTGTCACCACCTGCCCAAGAGTGGCCAGGCACTGTCACCTGAGCCCTGCCTCTGCCACTTTCCCAGACCTATGGTGGAGACCCTCCACCCCCAGGTCCCCAGACCTGCGCTGAGCAAGACGTTGCGAGCAGTGGGGTGCCAGGAGAGGATGCCCACGCGCTTGGAGTGGCCCTCGAGTGTGATGATGGGTTCCGTGATGTTGCGCACGGGGGTATAGTCTGGGATCTGCCACACCTGGGTAGAAGATAAAGAAATAGGGCAGATTGGGGTGAGGAACCAGCTCTGCCCCCTTCTCTCTCACCTCAACCCTACTGGCTCCCACTGGAAGGAGGGGTAAAATATGGGGTAACCTGTGAAGTGCCTGCCTTGAATCGAGGCAGCTGGGAGCAAGGTGGCATTGCCAGTTCTCTAGAAACCTCTCCATTCACCCCAGCTGTGAAGATCCAGAGCACGGCCCCCTGCTCTTCAGGCCCCAAATTGGTCATGGTTATAATTAGTCCTAAGCAGTGCATCCTGGGATGGAATGAGCATGTAGCTAAAAATAGCCTGCAAGCTGGACAAGGCAGGGCCCTGGGACCCAGCACTTCCTTTACCACCTTCCCCAACACAGGTGAGGCAGCCCTCCCCACCCCATTGTCCAGCAGTGTCCCTGTGGCTCTTACCATGATGGTGGTGTCATCTGAGGCACTGGCGATGATGTTGTCATTGTGCGGGCACCAGTCAATGTCCAGCACAGGGCCAGTGTGCCCGGTGACCAGTGGGTAGTTCTTATCCACTCGCCCTGTCTGTGGGGGTCAAAGGAGATGCAGAGCCATTCTCCTAGAAGTTTTTGTGGGGAGGTTGGAGGGGTGGGCAGTGGACCTATCTCCATCCCAATTCTCTATCTACCTTCTGTCTGCAGAACCACCTCTCTGCACCTCCAACCCTATCTGACTCACTCCCTGCACTTCACTGAAGGCAGATAGAGTTGAAGTCCTTTAATAATAGGGAATCAGACACAGAGTGGTGAAATGACTTGCCCAAGGACACACAGCAAGATATTAGAAGAGCTGAGACTTGAACTGTCAGTCCAGTGCTCTTCCAAAGAAACCCATTTGGTGGAGGCTGTTCTTGGGCCTGCTCCCCCACCCCTGGGATGTCTACGGGAAGCTCCTGGTAGAGGAGGTCAAGGTGAAGTAATGATCAGTGCAGGCCAGACAGCCCTTTCTTAGCCACTGTTGGTAGATCTCTCCTGTCACTGGCTTCACCTTGGGACCACAAACAGCAGGCAATCTTGGAACCTACTCTCCCCAACCCTGAGCTGGGGGCCCATCTATTTTTGGTCTTGACAGGCTGCTTGTGGGGGCTCTGAGCCCTCTGCAGGGGCTGGCATCAGACCAAACTAAGTGGTAGAGGAGAGGGGTGGCTGCATGGTACAGGAATGGCAGTCATACTAGGGGGATGGGGAGGAGAAGGGAAGGCAGCTCTAGCTGAAATTTGAGCCCAGGGGATGGCATCTCTGGATGGTGTCTGCATTATCCCAGGGTGAGTCACTGGCTATTGTCAGGCCTCTTCCTGACCCAGCTACCTGTGGGGCCTCCCCTAACAAGGTGTGGGGGCCAAAATCCATGTCAAGGTCTTGCCTTGGGGTGGCCTTGCTGGGGGTGGACAATGCCAAGGCACTTGAGGCTATTCAACAAGGGTGGCACTTACTGCCCAGCCCTCATTCCTAGGATAGGAAGTCTCCAGCCCTAAGTGTCATGTCCCCTGCCCTCCACTCTCATCCTACCTCAGTAAATCAACCAGAGTGGGGAGGTAGCCAGGGACTCTGGATAGGGCCTGACCCTGTCCTCGCTGTGCTGCTCTGGGGCGTGAGATTAATCAAATGGTCACCCTGGGCTGGGGAGGAGGATCCCCACACCCAGAAGATAAAGGAATGTGGCATCAAGAGAGATGGGAACAGAATCTGCCCAGGCCCTGGCTCTTCTGCATCCCAGCCAGTTCCATCACCAGCTGAGGACAGGCCAGAGAGGGGATGCAGGCCGCTGTAATGCTGCTGCTGAGCGAGGGGAGCAGGGCCTCCCCAACAGTCCTGAAGGATTTGGGAATGGAGCAGCCACGCATATGAAGTGGCAGAGGATCGGAGTTCAAGGTCTGTGAACACGGGCTGCGGGCAGGAGTGCCCAGAGGCCCCAGGCAATGCCCTCCCCACCTGCTTCCTCCCCCCTTCCCTCACCTTGGCCAGAGGCAGGACGATGAAGGCGCCCCCGCCTCCAGCCTCCACAATAATGGCTAGGAACTTGGGGTTGACAGCACAGAACGAGCTGTCCCATGTGACCTTGGACACACGGATGTCTTCGTAGGCCTGGTCTGCCTTCGCCGCCTGCCCAAACACATGGCGGAACTTGCTCTGCCGAACCACACGCCGGCTCATGGCTGGGACAGAGATGGAGGATCTCGGTGTCTAGAAGGGTCTTTGGTTCTCAGTCCTGTGAGCTGTGGGAGGGAGGACAGTAAGAGGTTGGCAGGTGAGGAGGTTAACTGGCCAGGAGTCGGGTATAAATTCATAAAGGGTCTGGTCCTAACAGCTGGGAGCTTTCTCTCCAAGGTGATTCAAGTATGAGAAAGTTCTTTGCCAACTGTAAAGCACTGCTTAATGTGAGGGGCTAGGATTTGGGGTCGACTTCTTAGAGACTCAGGCTGAGGGGACAGTGAGGTCTGACAGGGGTTGAATTCTTCCTGGAAGTCAAAGTATTCTGGGGAGGAGTCTCAATGCCAGGCTGCAGTCCTTCCTGCCAGTGCTGGGTGAGCATCTCTCCAGGGAAGTGGTTGTATCTCCCAGAGGCACCGTCACCAGAGAGGCTGGGGCTGGGATCCTGGCTCGAGGCCAGTTGTGGGCTGTGACTGCAGCCCCCCTAAATCCTGAATTCCCTCTCTCTGGCATAGTTCAGGCAAATGGAAATTTTGCTTTTATTCTAAAGACTTGCCAGCGGAGAAGTTCCTCCAGGAGAGAAGTCAGTTAATTAGAGTCCATCAATTTCCTCCCGTGCTGTTGGAAGGACCCCGTGTAAGGTGAATCTCTCCCACTCCTCTAGCTCCCTGCACTGACTTCTCCAAGAGACCACTATAGGGTCTCCTAGCTTATGCCCACCTTCTTGCTGCCCAGCTTCTCTGCCTGGCCTGGACCTTCCTAGAGAGGCTGTCCTGGAACGGGGTCCTAGACTCCCTGGGACAGACTTGCGGGGGTGGGGAGGGTGAGGTGACTCCTCTCCGGCCTGGTCTTGCGCTAGAAGCTTCCTCAGGGGACGCACCGAGCTCTCCCAAAGCCCCAGCCGCTGACTCCTGCCCCTCCCCAGCCCCGGGCATCCCAGTGCCCTTCACGCCGCCCCCGCGGCCCCAAGGCCCGCGTCCCGGCCTCCCCGCACCCCGGCCTCCCCGCACCCCGGCCTCCCCGCACCCCCTCCGCCTCCTGCCGAGGCACTGCGCTCTGGCGCGCCCAGGTGTCTGCGCCCTCCGGGCCGCGCGCGCTGTCCGGCCAAATATTGACGCCGAGTCAGCCCCGCCCGGAACCGAATCTGGAGGTAGCGGGAGGGGGACACAGACCTCTGCGCCCTCCGGAGACCCCGCCCGCTCCGCAGGCTGCAGCGGGGGCGGGGTGGGGGTAGGGGAGGATACCTGATCCTGAGCGGGCCGGGGGCGCTCACGCTGCAACTCCTTTGCGGAGGGGGCTAGAGGTGCGCTGGGGGCTGAGGGAGCCGTCAGGATGTCCGGGCTGCCTCTTAGGGTGTCCGCGGCGTCTGGGGCCCGGGTGTCCTGCTGCGCACTCCGGCCGCTGCCTGCGGCTCTCCGGGACCCGCCGCCGCTGCAGTCCCAGCTGCCGCTGCCATCAACCTGCGTGGGCGGGGCCACGGCAGGGGGCGGGGACACTCTGGCCCCGCCCCCTCCCAGCGGCGGGAAAGTCGAGCGCCCGGGGCTCCGCGCCGAGCACCCGCCCGCCGGCTTCGGGAAAGCGTCAAAAGTAAGTGTGCGCGTGTGTGCTGGGTGTGCGTTCTTTCCCCGCCCTCCGCCCCTTCGGTGGGCTGCGGAGGCCCAGCTCTCCAGAGGCCGAGCGGGGCTCTGAGAGGGAGACAGTGAGAGAAGCGCGCGGGGCCGCCCCCGGAGCCTGCAGCCGCGAGGTCAGGTGCCCTCGCGCAGCATTCCTGCCGCAATTGCGCTCCCGATTTAGCTCTTTCAGGCAGACCCGGGTTGCGGAGCTGGACGTCCCCGAGGATGCTCCAGGGGAGTTGTCTCAGCCCTCCGATGAAAACCTAGGCTGGCTCAGGGCAGCTGCGAGGATTCCCGACGAGGGGCTGTAAATATTAGTTATCGTTATTTATAGCCAAAGCGACTATTTGAGAACCTATAACGCTGGCACTGTATTAGGGGCGTCACCTCCTTAGAGAGGACTCCATGCAGCAGGGCGGGAGGTGGCCTAAACAGCAAAGGTGGGAAAAAACGAACCCGACTTGACCTCCGGGAACACCAGGTTTAGGGAAAGGGGCTGCAGGGACTCTGGCCAGTCAAATTAAGAGGGGGCAGAGTGGCCAGACGGCTCAGATGTTGGTGCCCAGACCTACTAAAGTCGCCTGAGCCTTGGTGGAGTTAGGGCTGGACTGTGTTCCAGGGAAGCCTACCCCACCCGACCCTCCCACCCCCAGACCCAGGGTTTACAGTATTGACTAGGGTACAGGAGGAGATAAGAAATCTGATCGCAATACAGCCAGCCAATGCCAGACCCTGTAGCTGTCTACCCAAGGCTCGTCCATTGCTTAGATTTCTTCTCTTGGGTCATAGGCCCCAGGAGGGCAGGGTGTGGCCTGCTGCAAGCCTGGAATGAACCTAGCACAGCCCCAGAACAGAGACCAGCCCTGGAGTTGAAGCAGAGGGAAGGTGGTGGGAATGGCCAAAGCCCCCCTACAAGGATCCTTTGTTTCTCAGGAGGAGTCCAGGTTTTTAAAGATTTGAGGTCAAATCTGACAGAATCAGTCTATGTGCTATAGACTTACTTGAAATAATTCATAACTTGGGAGCCATCAGAGTAGATAAGGGCACTGTGATTATGAGGAAAAAACGAGTGACTCAGTTCTTCCTTAATAACAACAGTAGCTCACATTTACTATGTGCATTGTTCTAAGGGCATATATGTATTAAATCTATTCTGGTAACAACTTTCTAAGAGGAACACTAATATTATTCCTGTTTTACAGATGAGGAAACTGAGGCACAAGAGGTTTTAACAAGAGGTTAAAATAAATTGTCCAAGTTTATCCAACTGGTGTGGGATGGAGTTGTGATTCTTACCCAGAATATGAGGCATCTGGGTCCATGCTTTCAGCACCGTGCATGTTTGCCTCTCCTCAAAGGACAGTGCCACTTAATGTAGTAAGGTCTGAGACTGACGGTTATGCTTTGTGGCATGGAGGAAAGTCTGCCTGGACTAATTAGAAGCCTGAAGTTCCAACCCCCACTCAACACTGTATTTTCACAGCTCTCTGGCCTATAAAAGGAAGAGGGCTGAGTCAGATTCTTTCCAATTGCACCGCTTGTTGGCAGAGATAGGATTTGACATGCTGCCTCCTACCCTGAAAAGGCATTTTTCCTCCCCCTTCTTCCCTCCTTTTTAAAGAGAGCTGGAGGCTCCCTTCCAGAGGTAAGAGCCTGGGATTAGAATTCCGTTTTGCCCTCAATTCCATCATCTAGGGTTGGGGGTGCTCTCCAGGTACAGGAGTGGGAGTCACAGGTATTGCTTGGGCTTTGTGTGGCTCAGCCCTGCCCTCTAGTCTTCTTAGGGCTGCCACCTCCTGGCAGAGCTGTGCGTAGGCAGATCCAAGGCATAAAGAACCAAGCAGGGGAAGAAGCCACCAGGGCTTGGTACCTCCTTTTTTATGTTATAACCCCTTCAGTCTGATAGCTGGGTTCTGAACAACAAGCCAGAGAAGAGAACATGGATTTTATTGCCTTCCCTAAAGCAATTTTATGGAAGAGGTGGCCTGGCAACTTAGCCATGATTTGATCCATCAGCTTTGGGTAGAAAGCCAAGACCGAGCTCATCTAGACCCCTAGAATATTTTGTGAAATGACCTTGCCTTCACTATTATGAACAGTCCTTGAC
The DNA here is from genome assembly GCF_023851605.1 of Tamandua tetradactyla. Classification (NCBI taxonomy): domain Eukaryota; kingdom Metazoa; phylum Chordata; class Mammalia; order Pilosa; family Myrmecophagidae; genus Tamandua; species Tamandua tetradactyla. The sequence continues at coordinate 52,875,052 of NC_135332.1, forward strand.
CCAGGGGCCAGGAGTGTGCCCCTCCTGCTTGATATGGAAGATTCACTTTAGTTCAAGGTGGTGTTTTATCTGTAAATTTGAGCAAATTTTGGTCTACTGGTATGTAGTGAAGAATTAACTTTACCCAAAGAGAGGTCTAACCTTTGCCCTGGGCTACTGGGAAGCAATCTCTAGACTCCTGGACTGTCCTGACTGAAAAGAATGTCTTTGTTTCCCTGGGGGCTTTGGATACCAGAGTCAATGTAATTTATGATGGGGAGGATTTGGACCAAGCTCTATCAGTTCCAACCTCCTGAGGAACTGGAGACTAAGGCCTCCAATGATACAAAAAGGTTAGCTATGCAGGTAATGTGACCAAGCCCCAGTAAAAATCTGGTACACCACGGGTTCAGATGAGCTTCCTTGGTTACAGTACTCTGTATATTCTTACACATTTCAACCGGGAGAAGGTAACTCTGTCCACAACTCCACAGAAATGACTGAAAGCTGTGTTTGAACCCCTTTTGGAATCTAACTTAAACATTTTTTCCTTTGGCTGGGCCTAATTTGTATCCTTTCTCTGTAGTAAATCATATTCACGAGTGTAAAAGCTTTCAGTGAGTTCTGCGATCCCTTCTAGCAAATTACTGAATTGAGGATGAGAACACCACTCCCCACCCCTGAAACATGCAGTTGGCACCAGATGCGAGGGCAGTCTTGTGGGGACTATTCTCCTAGACTCTGCTGGTTTGGGGAACTCCAAGTAGTTAGCAATTTATTGCCTCTTGGAAAGTTGAGCTTTCTCTAGATAATAGTGCCGTCTTCTATGTGACAAATCGCACCCAATGTAAATTTCAATGATAGGTCTATGGGAGAAGTGCCCCCTACCCCAAGCCCATTTTAGAGAGAACTGCCCTTTGGCTCCATCTCGCTTCTGCACCATCGTTACCAAATGTTTCTCTTCTAAATGTGGAAGTTGAAACAGTGGATAAGGTCAAAGCTTTTACTTTTAGCTTGAGCCAGGCCTCAGTTCTAGAAATCTTTCAGTGACCTGAAAGCTTGTGAACACGACCTCACCAATGTCCAGAGAGGTCACCCACCCAACAAATCCAGTCCCTGCTGGGCAGATAACAGCAGCTGTCCCACACCAGTCACTCTGCACCACAGATGGCAGAGGAATTTTGCTCCCTTTGCTTATTCATTCTCCTAACGTTCAGGTAGTGGCTTTGGCAAAAGCTTTCTTGACCAGGCAACTTCCCAGCTTGGTCATCTGACCGGAGCCACACTGTCTGAAATAATTTTTAATGATTCCGTCTCCTACCCAGTCTTTTCTTTTTGGAGGGTAGAGAATTATTTTTCTCCAGAGCTCAGCTATCTCTTAAGATAGCTTTATAAGATTGATGGGGGATCAATCAGTGAGAACTGCTGCATGTTTGAGTTACCTCCTTTTCTACTCCCTCTGCTTCTCTAGCAACCCCTCTTTGTTGCACTCATCAAGGACACGTTTCATCTTCAAAATAAAAATTTATTCAGTCTGTAACAAGAACATTGAATCTGCACATTTGCGCACAAGTTCACATTTAAAAACAGCGGAGCACATCAGTAATTTAAAAAATCTATGATACAAGTGGAACATCCCAACCACCAGGAAGATTAAGGAAGGAGATGAGACCACTCTTTTTATCTACTTCAAATGCCTCGAAAAAGTCCCAGAGATTCCAAGGGAGCACCTGCTTTATTAATAAAATGTTAGCATAAAAGTTTGGGGTGTCTTAGGGCAAAGGTAACAGTCAGTGGGAGAGTCTTCTGGACTTGTTTTCCATATTCAGAACAAGTCCTACAAAATAAAGTAGGAAGAAAAAAAGAAAAGGCACCTTAAGCTATGTCAAGGAAACCAAAACCCAACAAAACATTAAAACAAAGCAATTCCCTGTGGGCTTATTGATTGAGAAACATTTCAGGGCCAGTTACCTAGTTTTCAGGTTGGGTCATCAGCTTGTTGAGTCAGGCCTGGGTATCAGCTCTACATGTGTTCACGGGATTGTGCCACCACCGTGGTGAGGACACAGGTGGCAGCACAGTCATTTACCTTTTGGGGGTACTTCCAGTTTAGAAATACTGCCCTAGATTTCTCAGGCACTGAGAAAATGAGACTGATTCTCTTTTCATAGGAGCCAGGCCCAGTCACCCTTCACTTCTAGGCTGGAAAAGTACAAAAGCACCTTGCAATGGCTGTCCATGGCATCAAGGGACCCCAAGCCCTGGGAAAAGGGTTAGGAGTGTGCAGCTTCCTGCTGTGCTGGCAGAGCTCTTCTTAATACGGGTGCTGGATGAAATGAGCAGCAAATCATGCTTATGCCTAGTGCGTGCCTTGACCTTTTAGTTTAGAAGGGAAAACAAACTCTAAAATGCTTTTAAGTTGGACTGGTGCTAAACAGCTAAAATTCCATCTTGTCTAACATTGAAAAGCAAAACAAAGTGAAATCAAAATGACAACTAGCCATTCACCATTATAACCATCACTATAAGTCACAATGTCACTGAGGAAATGACAACTGTTTTCCGTAGCAGTGCTGGATAAGGAGTACAGGATGCAGATGGAAGTCAGCCCCAGGTGTTACCCACTCATCCGCAAGGCGGACCAGTGTGGCATTACTTTGTGTGAGGACTCATAGGACAGCCAGGGCTGGGTGCCTGGAGATGAAGGAGACCAAGTGGCCAACAAGATGATGATGCAGGTTTTAATACTAAAACTGTAAACAAAGTACCCACAAATAGGTGTTCAAAAAGCCAAATAATGGCTTTATTTGAAAATTTTTAAAATGCCCTTAAAAGCAACCCTTTTTACATTATGCTTTTTTAAAAAAAAGAAAAAAGAAAGAAACAACCCCTACCAAAAAAAAAAAAAACAACAACAACAACACATTTTTACCAAACCTGTTTAGATCACTTCAGAACTGAAACCCTTAGATGGAACAGGTGAAGATTTCTATGAGCTGCTAAGTCTTAGAAAAGAAGCTTCTTTTAGGAAGCTTCAGGTCTACCCCACAGGATCTGTCTGGGGCCCGTGAACAGGAGGAGGACCTCAGAGCCTGGCCGTCATCCACAGGCTGATCTTGGAGCTCTTAGTAGTCCCCAAAATGAGAAAGAGGAAATGCCAGTTGGGATAACAGTACAGAACCAGGAAAATGCTGGATAAAAAGCTTGAAGAGGTCAAGATGCTAGAAATGATCCCAAACTTTTAGAATCTGAAAGGCAGCCAAAAAGAGAGGTGAATATCACCTTCCTACTATACTATGTGTCTACTTAAGTATATATTGTTCCTAAGTATTTCTGAAATCAAGAAAGACTTGGGGTTTCTCTCCTGCCTTACTGACCAGGTAACCTCCCAGATTACAGCTCAAAACTTGTGTGCTCTTGGGCTTTTACCCCGTGCGCCAAAATGTTAGCATGTGTATGCACATACGAACACACACACATCTCTCCAGAAATACATGAAAGCCAGGCGGTGGTGGTTTTCAAAATAAAGATAGAGTGAGGCACTGGGTAAGAGGCCAAGGCTTTTCCTCCTCAGCTGTCATCTGACAAACCTGCTGTTCCAGGTCTGGGTTTTCCACAAAGGTAAAAAGGGAAAAATCAGAAAGTTTGAAGTCAGAAAAGTCCTTGATGGCTCATTATGCATCTCCCCTGGACCTTGCTCAGCCATATAAATAAAACAAGAACACCCCAACTGGGGGATTCTGAGAGGCCTGGCAAAACCCTTTGGCATGGTTAACTTATAGACCCTGTGTAGAAGATATTTTTTTAGGCAGGTAAAGTAAATGATTTTAAAGAAAAAAAAAAAAGGAAGGCAGAGCAAGACTGTTTCCTTCACTCTTCAAAATTGTTTTTTCACAGCATTAGAGGATTTCTTCCCACACTGTTGTTTAACGCAGTGAGCATGCACATCAAACACAGTGGGCTGGGAGAGGAGAACGGTGCACTCCTACCGATCCTGCTTTTACTTACTGTATGGGATGCCACTGTCACAAGGAGGAAGCGTGAGGAGAAACAACTCTTTCTTCCTCCATGCAAATCCTCTTCCTCCCACCCCAATTTCCTGTCCTTTACCATCACATTGGGTATGGAAACTGCCTCAATAAGACAGGGCAGTTTAGATAGGTGGGCCCTGGAAATTCATAACCCTGCTTTGTAGCCATTCATACTCTGGTACATATCATCTAAAAAAAACATCATACAACACAGTAAATATCCAGGAATCACAAAGCTGTGTGGATGATACACTGGAACACTGAAGGAGACTATTTAGGGACAGCATGGTTACACACAATTACTACACCATAAAGACGTTTTTAGCTCAACTTGCCTCCTGGCAGTGATATCAGTCCCGAAGACGGATTCCATATGGCAACTAGATTCACAGCTCCTTCTGAGCTAAGAGTGGCCTCAATCCACCTGTCCTCTCTCCTATGGGACACCCCACTGCCTGACTCCATCAAACTCTGGCCTTCAACATCACCTTGACAGTCTCTGCATCTGTCTCTTCCTCTCAGTGCTGTGATGAAACAAAAACCTAAGTCTCAAGTCTGCACTTGATTAATCTCAAAGGAAACAGGAAGCAAATCTGCAAACCTCTTCAGTTTTGATGAGCTTCAGAGGGTGTTTCATTCCAGGCTAAATATGTTTTCTGTAAGAAGTTGAAATTGGCTTGTTCGTGGCAGGTGCTCCTTGTCTTAACGGTTTCCACAACAGCAGCAAAGCAGTGGCATTCTAAATGGAGTCATCACCTGCCCAGGGCGGGGGCCTCCCCTGTCCCTTAGCCTCCACTGGGAACACCCACCGTGGGCAGCAGGGACACTCCTTTATGCTCCTGGCTGTACTTCAGCTACTGGCAAACAATTTTCTAAAATTTCAGTCTCAAAGAAAAATCAACCTTCAGTCAAATTGTGATCTTACGGGAGCCTTTAGGGGTTTCTCTGAGGAGGAAGTTACTAACACACACTCTGGCAGGAGATGGCAATGAGAGTCTCCATTTAAACAATTAAAAAACCACCATCAATATACTGTGCAGATTCCTGTCAACACCCATGAGCTTTATTTCTGTGGCGTTTTTGTGTGTTTTCCAGTTGCAGCTTTGCTCCTTCTTAAAAATAATAAATCAAAAAGACTCTACAACATCAACAACAAAACATTGTAAGAAACTGACATTATGTACAAAAACACTGTGTATAAACTTTAGAGAAATGACAGACCTTTCAAGAAAAGGAAAAAAAAAACATGTCAAGTGTTAACAGTGATGATATAGAAAACTTTGCATTCACTGGAGGTTATACATACGTAACAATTCAAATATCATTTATGAAATTAAAAAGAAAACACATAGGCAGCACTGAAGAAATAACATGGGGGAGGAAAGTAAATTGGGAAAAATACGGCATTGAACTCAGAAGGCCCTCAGAGCTATTCAAGTAATGGAAGGGTTAAAACCCTGCAAGATGAATTCATTTTACAAGAACACAATGACTTTTGATTGCTGTTTTTCAAACTTGTCACAACTGTTTTTTAGTGGGAGGTCTCTGCAGAGCACACTTCCTGGCAGGAGGGCCAGGAGGGCCACCCATGTGGACCCCATCACCCCAGAAGTGACTGAGCAGTAGGTGGTCTCTCCACTCCCACCTTTACCACCTCCCTCTCATCATGGTTTCCTCTACAGAAGACCTTCTCCTGGATTTCATTTGGGGTTCACTTTTAATATAATGTCAACAACTATTTGCTTGGGGAAAAAAAGCCCAACTAATTTGTTTGTCAAATTTATAAAGCCAGCCATTATCATGTTTTTCTGCAATGATGAACTCTGGAATACCAGAAGAAATGAAGTCTGGAAGACCCCCTTTTAAAGCAAAACAGAACCTGCTCACTTTAGGAATGCCAATGGGCTGACAGGATAGCTGAGAGAGATCTGACATCTGGCTGCCTTCCATCCCACCCAGTGCCTCGAGTCTGAGGACCACACCATCTTCACAAAGGTCCTGAGGAGCATTTCCAATTTCCAACTTCATCTCCACCCTCCCCATCTGCTTCCTTCCCTCAGTCAGGCAAGCATGCCTTTTCTCAGTGGGCAAAGTGAAGAACAGGTGGTGGTTCCCTGAAAAACAGCAATTTGCCTTTGATAAAGGTGTTCTTTGAAAATGAGATTTTTTTTTTTGAGGTTTGCATTTTAAAAAATAAAAATATGATAAAATAGTCTTGCTGTCCAAATCTCTCTCACACACACAGAAAAAAATTACCAAAACACAAAATCCAAACCCTGCATGCGCCAAGAACAGTAAAATGACCAAAACATTATAAAATTAATCAATAAAGTGCATGTTCCTTACATATTACACCTGCCCCTTTTACAAACATTTCTTTTCAAAAGTCACACGTGTAGGCTCAGAATCACATGGTATTATAGAAGGGGTTAGTTGTCCTTTTTTTATCATTTGCCTTTTTAAGTCTCCTAAGGGGATGAGTTCTGCCATGTTGCTGACGGGGAGCCACAGCCAGCCCTGGAGTGGGGCCTGCACTCTGTAGCAGTCCCTGGGTCGGGAGCAAAGGAGGGCCTCCTTCAGAACTAGTCAATTCAGGCTCTGCCCTGGGGAGCAAACACTGCTGACTATAACCAAATTCTTTGGCATACTGCACAAGGGGCCTCTCCACTGGCTTGCTCTGTGCAATACACTCTGTTGTTTTGAGTTGTTCTACAAAATACATGGTGGGCTCTGGGTTCTGGGCAGCACCTAGGTTTTCTGGAGGCTTCTGGGCCTCCATGGTGTGCATGCCTGAGTCCGTCCTGATGAAGGGCTGAAGGAGTTTGAGATGAGGGGATTCAAAGGAGACAGGCTCCCTCTCCTGTAAACAGTCTTTACAGAGGTCCAAGTAACCTAACTTGGCAAGGGAAGCTGAGCGCCTCATTTGAGATGGTTTGGTAAGCCCTGCCTGGCAAATCACTTGGGACTCAATTTCTTTAGCATGTTCCTTTACCACACTGGGGTTGTGGCTGAGACCCTTTATATCGTCACTGCTAGAGCTACGTGGGAGTTGACAGGCCACTGGTGATGGGTCTAGTTTTTCCTGTAACTCCCTAATATTGTCACCAAGTTTGCTAATTAAACTTAGGTCTTCACTACCTAACTGGGAGCCCCTATGTGGCACCTCATTGCCAAAGGAGAGGGGACCCTCCTGACTTTGTTCCCAGCTAACCTGCTCTGCTGAGGGCTCATTGTCTGTGGTACTGCTTTCCCCTGTAAATCTTTCCAGGTGAACCACGGACTGGGGATGCAGGTAATCCAAGCTGGTAGATGGTACGTGGGTTGTGTGACTGACAAAAGGTGATGCTGTCTCTGGGGGTGTTGACAGGCTGTCGCCTCTGCTTACAGGGCTGCTCAGGGTAGAGGTCAGGCCAGTGGGCCTGTCAGGCTCAGGAGAGGAACAATGAGGCAGAGGTAGCATGTAGGGATGCAGAGAAACCTGGTCGGGGCCCAGAGTCCTGTTCAGATTCTCATCTAGTGCACAGAGCACAGTGATGGACTTCTCCACTTTCACTTTCCTCAGCCCCTGCTCCACACTCTTTTCGGTGGTGGCTATTTCACCCTCTAGTCCAGGGTGACCGGGTGATGTAACTGCGTGGGTAACCTCGATGATTTCTATCCTCTTGGGAAGAGGGGGAAGAAGGTCTGCCTGTGTCTGAAACTCCTGGCATGCAGCCACAGTCCTCTGCTCCTTCAGGGCTTCTTCCTGCTTTGTTCTAGTATCTGATCCTGGACTCTCCCGAGGAGCTGCCAAGGGGTGAAACTCCAGTAGCTCAGGTGCTGGACCAACAGCTATCTGCTCACAGCGGGGTCCTGAGCCAGCCTCAGCACCATTGCATTTCCCTTTGCCCTTGTTCATTTCTGGTTCCTTGGGGACAAGTGAACGTTCCAGAGCAGCTTCATCGATTTTACCTTTTGGTGCCAGTTCGGCCACAGAAGCATCATTTTTTGAATTCTTGCGAGCGGACAATGAGGCACATGCAGGGGCAGCAGCGTGATGCTCTTGCTCCTGCCGCAAGCGCTCTTCGAACTCTAAGGTAGCTCGCCTGACTGACCCAGGGAACCACTTGGCACCTGGGTGCATCTCTGAGCCGCGGAGTTCTTGTTCCTCCTCAGATGGATTCTCTTCTTCCACGTCTGCTGTAGAAGAGTGTGTGGTTAGGCAGTTCTCTGGGTCCCACTTCCCTGAGTCTTTGGCTAGTTCAGGCTGGGCTGTGCAGCAACCCTCATTCTGCTCCAGATTTCCAGGGTTGTCCTCTGGGGCCTGGACCCTCTCAAGGGGCAGCTCAGTGAGAGTGTTCTTCTTTGGTGTATGGCATGGATTGGATAGGGCATCTCCTTTCAGTTGACTCTGTCCCACTCCTTGACTGATGGACTCAATTTCAGTGATGATTTCTTTGACTGAAATTGCGTTTTCTGAGTGAGACTGCATAAAGGTGTCTGGGCTGACCAGTTCTGAGATTGCCTAAGAAGAGAAAGTAGTAACATGGTTATGGTGAATTGTAGATGAATTGAAAATGCCAAATTTTCTGCTTATTAATCCTTTCATTCAGGAGAACCTATTTGGCCACAAGGACGCAAATCCTGGGGTGCCCAGGCCTGAACCCTGACCATCTGCTTTGTGGTACAAAGAAGAAACTGAATTCATCAAGAACAGAGACACAAAAGTAGCTACCACTTCACTGTCTAAACTAAACTTTCTGTTCTGTTTACTCAAGCATGATTTCAATCCAAAATGAATAACAAACAGTCTTAGAGGCTCCCTAAGACCATGAGTCTCTAGGACTCAAGCCATATGGGGACAAATGAAGTCTTTTCTCTCTGGCCTACCAACTTCTAACTTGATCCTAGTCTAGTACAAGAGGAAAACCTCTCTGCATTGGCTCAGTGTCCACCTTGTATGCCTAGTGTTAGGGCAGGATGGATGAGGCTACCATGTGATACCTGACTCGGAAATGCACTGCCCTCTTTCCTGTCTTGCAGGCTTTCCTGCATATCCTCCCCTACTCTTCTTAGCAGAAGCACTGCTGGCGCATGAGGGTAGGGACAGTGTCCTCTGAGTCTCACGTGGTTCTTTCCGGGAAAGGTTTATTTAGCCTATGGAGCCACATGTCTCAGAAAACTTAGAAACTGTGACTCCCTGACATCTTATTGTTCCACCAGCTGCAAATTTCCAGATAGATTCAGAACAAGGCTGAAGAAAATTGGCCAATGCAAAATCAGGCTCCATTGTAAAAAAATAAAAAAATAATTTTTTTTCCTCAAAATTTGGAATGCCCTCCCCCCTGGACACCTTTTAAAACGTCATCATTATGACCATCAATCTTCTTTTGGTAAACATTTTTACAAGGCTTCAAAGTACAATATTCCTCTAGGAATTGTTCTGGTCTTTCTCCTTCAAATGAGAGCCAGAGTTAATGCAAACTACCAAGGTCAGCCATGCCTTTGGGGGAAATTTGCTGGGACATCAGGCACAGGCAGACTTGCCAAGACTGTGAGAGGAGCCACAGCAGGTTCATTGTGTGCAGCAGCCACAGAGAGAGCACTCATATGACTGGAGACTTTGCAGAAAGGCTATTTCTGTCAGTGCTGCTATGCTCATTGGTCTGAAGGAGAGGACTAACATTTGATTTTCCAATAGAAAAGAAAAAGAGGCAGAGACTTGTGGGGAGAGGTAAAACAGAAGTAGAGACAAGAATTGCCCTGGGGTGGTCAAGAAGAGACCAGATGAGGAATGGACAAGGTAGTAAACATCAGGAGACACACATTAGCAGATGTCAAGGATCTACTCAGCCCACTAAAATTGTTAAGTGAAGTCTGGTTAGGTTAGAGTACATCTGTCACCATTTATTTCCCAACTAGCATATTTTACTGATCTAAGACACCATTGTTTATAAGATACATCCCAATTTCAGAACTGCCAAATGAGAATGAATGTCAGTCTTAGAATGGATGGTATGTAGTAATTCTTTCCCTGGTCTAAGATGGTTTTTAAGAGCTCATAAGCCACTGAGAAGAACTTGAGGATTCTGTTTCCTCTCAAATCATTTCCCCAGAACAACCTCAATTCTTGAATACCACTAAGTCTAAAATGAGGACTAATTCAGCAACATTATTATTAGCAAGGACTCAGCATGAGGAATCAGTTGATGCTCTAACATCTATTTACATGTCCAGTGTTTGGATTTTCTGAGGCAAAAAGAATTGCCCAAATAAATCCATCTCAGAGAGAGACAGGTCTCACTCAGGCAGCATCTGAGAATCTGGCACTTCACTACTGGTGACATCTGATCTGAACTGCAGACTCCAGGGAGCGAGACCACTTCTTGCTCAGGCAGACATTCATTTTGGCTAATCTATTACCCTCTTCTTCCTCTCTAAAAATGCTTCCAATGACATCAAATGCCTGGGGAAATCAACTCCTCAAAGGGCAACTGATTTTTAAAAACATTTGAATCCTAAAATTTCAAGGAAAATCTCAGCCAGATTGTCCCCCCATACTATCATCCTAAACCCTGAGCAACATCAAAAGTAAAGTGAACATAGCAGAATCCAAACATTTTGCCCTTGAAGAGAACTTCATTAGGTAGAGAATATAATTTTTACCTTTGACTGTTCCTCATCCACTGAAGATTCTTCAGATGCCTGGGGAGTATTACTCAAAGAGCTGCTTCTCTGGTCATCGGCTGTCACTTCGGAAGGGGCTATTTCTACCACTGAGAGCCGACAGCCCTCACTCCTTCCTCCACCCAGTTCCTCCATCCTTGAGTGTGAAAAAGATCGGGACCGGGTTTCTTGAGAGAGCTCTACAAACTTTTCTAGGGCGCTAAAAAAATCAATGCGATCTGTACTGAAATCTGAGACTTCAGCCTGGCAACTGGTCTGGGGGCTTGGTGACTCAGGGTCAGGGGACATGGGGAGGTCTTTCAGTCGAGATGTCAATTCTTCCATAGGCAGTAAGTGGACATTCATGTCAGCTTTCAGTGCGTCTGTCTCCAAATCTTCCACTGTTAAGTCTGGGAACTTGTTGGCCATTTCTGGGGCCTGTCCAGGTTGGATTAAGGCTTTGGCTGCATGGCAGTTGTCAAGAGGGAATTTTGATTCATTCAAACAACACCCTGAAGAGCATCCATTGATGTCATTTAGGTTTAATTCATCTTCAATCTGTCCAGCATGACATTCCCTAGAAGTAAACTCCAAGCAGATCATTCTTTCTTTGGTACACAGGCCTTTCTGATTTGCATCTTGTGGGACCATGTGTTCCACAAAGACAGGAGGTATGGGTGGATGGCTCTCCACGGTCTTCACTTCAGCAATCTGGTCTGCAGAGTTGGTGATCTCCTTCTTGTTGAGTTCTAGCCCTGGTTTGCAGATGGGTTCGTGGTGGTCTGAGAGGTCACTATCTGAATGAGATCTCCAGAGCTTGTTATGTCGCTGTTTGCTGTGGGTGAGACACACAGGAAAGGCCTTACTCTTGTTTGTTTGAAAATAATCAACACCCTCCCAGGAAACCACTCCGAGATAAACTTATGTTAAGCTAAAATGCTTTGTTAATGCCCAGTAGAACCAGGCAATAAACATTTGGGGGAAAAAAAAAAAAGCTCAATTTAGCTAATAGCAAAAAAAAAAAAAAAAAAAAAAAACCCACAACAAAAACAAAGTAATATAAGATCTGTCTTTCTACCCATCAGACTGGCAAGAGTTAAAACACTGGTAATAGTCAGCACTGATGACGGTGTAACCAAGCACTGTCCTTTCGTACAGTGTCGGCAGGAATGTGAATGACAGAATTTTTAAGAGAACAATTTGAGTATAGCTCTCAAAATTCAACCCTATCCAGAAATTCTTCCTGTAAGAATTTTTCTTGGAGAAATACTACTAACAAATGCACAAAGATATACATATAAGGATATTTACTTAACACTGTAAAAGTTAAAAAATCAAGATACACACACAGAAGATTTATTTAAATTATAATCCATACAACTATATGTTATGAAGCTGTTAAAAGCAGCCAGGCATTTTAGTAAATAATGTTCAAGGTATACTATTAGGTGAAAAAGATGCTAAAAACATTTGGAATGATCAGTTCCCATTTTAGAATAAACTTAAGAAAAAAATCTGTAAGAATATCACACTGGTACAGTGGTTCTTTTGAGGAAGGCAAAAACAAGGCTTTTAATTTCTATGGTTTTTGAATTTTTAAAATAACGGGCATGCTTAATCTTATATCAGGAAAACAAAACAACATAACTAGAGCCAAAACAAAATACAAGCGTTGGAAGCTGGAGAAGATATGGAGAAATAGGGAGATTCACTCATTGTTGGTGAGAATGTAAAATGGTGCAGCTGCTGAGAAGAGACAGTTTGGCAGTTCCTCAGAAAGTTAAGTACAGAGTTACCATATGACTCGCAGTCCCACTTCTACATATATACCCCCAAAGAACTGAAAGCATGGATTCGAACACATATTTACACACCAATGATCATAGTGGCATTATTCAAAATTGCCAAAAGATGGAATCAACCCAAGTGTCCATCAACAAATGAATGGATAAGCAAAATGGGGATATTATCCATACAATGGAATATCAAACAGCAGTAATAAGGAATGCAATTCTGATATATGTGAGAACATGGATGAACCTTGAGGACATTATGCTGACTGAAATGAGACAGACAAAGAAGACAAACAGTGTATGATTTCACTTATATGAAATAATTAGAATATGCAAATCCAGAGTCAGAAACTAGAATACAGGTTTCCAAGGCTTGGGGCTGGGGTAAGGAATGGAGAGTTAATGCTTAATTAGTACAGAGTTTCTATTTGCGGTGATGAAAAACCTCTGGCAATGGATAGTGGTGATGTCATACCACTTAACTGTATATTTAAAAGTGGTTAAAATGGCAAATTTTGGGTTATATATTTGTATTACTAGAATAAAATAAAAAAAACAGAACTGGACAACAAAGAGTATACTCTAATGTAAACTATGGACTATAGTTAATATAATAATAACGTTTAATCAATTTAAACAAAAGCAGCACAGTAATACAAAATGTTAATAATAGGGAAAACTGTATGTGGATGCAGGATATATGGTAACTGTACTTTGTGTGATTTTTCTGTAAACCTATAACTTCTCTAATACATAGGAAAAAAGTGGGAAAGGGAGAGGGAGAAGTGTGTGTGTGTGGGGGGAGAGAGAGAGAGAGAGAGGGCGCGCGAGCCCTGGGGTTGGTCAGGACTACCTGCCCAGGCAACAAGTCCCAGGAGGTGTGGTCTCCATGACTTACGAACTGATGAGGTGTTACCTAACTACAGGGTGGAATGGGAAACTCAGCCCAAAACAACAACTTGCCCCTGGGCTCAGGGCCACTGCTGCCTGTGAGTCTTTGCAAAGTCATGCTGCCTGCACTCATGTGAACCCGTTTGTCCTAAACTCTGCACCTGCTCTCAGCTCCCTCTGCCTGTCTGCTGCTGGGGTGGGGCTCTCTGTCACTCAGGCCTGCACAGCACAAGGGTGATTCCCCAATAAGGGAGTAGGTTAGTCTGTTTATGAAGATAAGCTAGTAATCAAACAGCTGGATATAATGGTGGGGTTTTTACCTTTTCCAAGCTGCATGAACTCCAGCCACCCCTAGGAGGAGACAACATATCACACATCCCAAACCAATGCGTGTCTGTGGGAAGGGGCCTCAGACTTCTTGTATGGTGGAGCCTAAACTATACATTGTGATCAACTGGTGAATGGCCAGTATACTTTCTTTTAAAGTTTCTTCTGTTATATCCTGACACACTTGTTCCCTGCTCTAACTATGACTGTGTTCTCCAATTTCTATCCCTACTTAGGGATAGAAGATGTTCAAACCTAACCCAACTCCTTCCCCCAACTGTGATGGGTCAATTCCTGTAATTCGAATAACTGGGGAAAAAGTCTCAGGGGTGGCTCTCCTCTTCTCACCCTTCTAATCATATAAAGAACAGCTTATCTTATCAGTTAATAGACAAATGGGATGTTTTCATGATCCCAAGAACTCTCCAAAGTCTGCCCACAAATCACTAATCAGGCGGGAACGAGAGACTAGAGTTATGCCAATAGGTACAGCAGTGTGCCTTCAGACAAAGGCACAGAGAGCACAGCTGCGATATCCTTTCTCTTCTTGGGGGAGATATTCATCAGAAAACTGGGTCCAGGTTCTAGAATTAAACTGACACCTAGCTGTAAAGGAGAAAAAAAAATTTCTAACCCAAAAGTGGGTCTGATGATGTCTCATTTTTCATTTCTGTAATAGGGAGAGTGGTGGGCAGCCCCCTGATGGAGTCACGGCATCCATCACCTCTGAAGTGTCCTGATCCTACCATTTCTCCCCCCTCAGAGGCAACCTTCACTGTCAATTTGATTCTGATCACTACCTCTTGTTTCTTTATAGTGCTACCACATGCTTTTGTTCTTAGCAATCTATGGCTTAGTTTTGCAAGTTCTGAACTTTATATAAATAAATCATAGTATATGTATTCCTATACAACTGTTTTGCCCAACATTTTGAGATTCACTGATTGTGTCGGTGTCATTCAGAATGGCGTGAATAGGCCTCGGATTTATTTTTCCATCCTGTTGATGAAGTTTTGGCTATTACAGACAACACTGCCATGAACATTCTTATGCCTGGTGTGCACCTTAGCTTCTGAAAGGAGTGAAAAGCTGGGTCATATGGTATGTGTGATTCATCGATTTTACTCAGTAACACCAAACTGTCTTCCAAGGAAGCTTTTTCCCGAGCCAGTTTATTCTAATGCTACATCACTGTTAGGGACAGATGTAAGACATTAGATCATATCTATTATTTTAAACTGTTAATTTTATATCTAGTTGACACTCCCACCTATTCCAGGCAGGCAGCAAGTAAACAAGATGCCAACCAAGAACTTCAGACTTGGTCTCTGGCCTACCTAGATGATGCAACCCTGTCTCAGGTTCTTCTCCCCCTTAAGAGGCCGCTGACCTGAACGTGAATTCACACAAACATACAGGCACACATGACTGGGCCATACGGGGTAAAAATCTGACTTCTTACTTAGTAAATGAGCAAGAAGCAAATTTACGTAACAGATGTATTCTCTTGTCTTGCTTTCTTTTTTATATAATTGGTAAAGCATCAATTCTGTTTGATAAAACAGAAGAAAATACTGGTAAAATTGGATTGTAAAAAGGGGAAAAACAGAGAAAAGTACTACGGTATAGTTTTCAAAATGGGGCAACGGATCCATGAGGGTTCCCAAAACACTTTTAGGGGATCTGCAAGGGCAAAAAAGATCGTCATAATATAACATGACATTATTTGCTTTAATTCTCATCCTCTCACAAGTGAGCACTGGAGTTTTCAGAGAGTACATGGTATGTAATATTAGAGCAGATTAGATGCAGAAGCAGATATGAGAATCTAGTTGCCTTAATTAAGACAGACATTAAAGAGATTTGAAAAAGTGTAAAATAGTACAAATTTTTTTAGAGCATGATATAATTATTTTTTATTAAAATAGTTTATGTTAAAAATTGTACAATTTATGGCTACTTCTTAGGGTATTCAGCAGCCTGTAGAAATGGGGAACAAATAAGAGGAAAAAAAGTCAAGCATTTTCTATGTGTTGTGCATGGTCCTAGAATCTTTAAGGCTCTTTCACTGAATATCTATTAAGAAAATTCTGTAAACCTTGATTGTGCTTGTCTGTCACCCTATCAGGAATCCATGTCCCCTTACTCTTGGGTTCCCTGATGCTGGCCGACCACTGTGTATAGGTTAACTGGACCTCAACATCCCTATCAGTGACGCTGGGTAAAAGGCAACCCTGCCTCCTCTAGCCCTGGTGACAGCAGTGTTCAAAGAACAAAAAAATGACATCTATGAGGATATGTGGCATGTCCCTGGCCACCACTCGGTTTTTTTTCTTTGCCCCCTATATACTGGAACTTGATACCAAAGCCACACGGTCCAGCTTGCAAATGGTCTGCCTGCAACCTGAGCCTGTCTAATGGAACATAAATCTGCCTGATATTTGCATGATAGAGTGCAGAATAACAAATGGGGTTGCTGGCCATTCAATGGAGAGTTTCAGAACACACACGCACACACACATCCCCTTCCATTTTCCTCTTGCCTCACTCCCAGCCCTCAGCTGTAAAAACAGAAAAATAAAATCAGATATACACAGCATCAATGGCTATGAAATACCCTTTTTTAGGTTTAAAAGTGGATATTAAATATTAACCTTCTGTAGGCTCTTAACGACATCCTGAAAGATGCAAAAATGCCCTTATCTTTTAGAGGGGGTGTCATTGTTTGGACCACACCATCACATTCCGATTCAGAAACAATAACCAATTCATAAGTCACCACAAGAGTCTGGTATTACTTTGGTAAACTTCTCTTCTATCAAAAAGTCAAAGCACTAAACCAATACCCTCAGAAAGAAAGTTGCTGAGTAGTTTCTTCTGTTTTATCCCGACACCCTTGTTCCCTGTCCTAACTATGTAGCAGTACCCAGTGCCACTCTGGATAACCACCTATGGAATGCTACGATCACTACCACATGGAAAACCATCACATCCCTTCTGGAAGAAGGTAATAAATATAAAATCTGAGCAACTGGACAGGAAAAGAGATTTCTTTGCCAAAAGATAGAGTGGGATTTTTTAAGGACTTTCCTCTCTTGGTCACCTTAGCTGCAAGGCTTGATAGGACTTTAGGTAGTTGTAGGAGCCTGGGGCTTCTCTTTCTTTGCTCTTCTAAGCAGGCAGATCCTGGAACAGCACTCTGGAGCTGGACAAGGGTCTCTTGAGCTGAGTTCACCTGGCAGATGGCTTGGCAAGGAACCTCAGAGTGCCAAGGCTTCTTGAAAACCCATCATAGATTACAGACCCTAATGCTTGTATATTCAACAAACACTCCTCTCTTCTTTTCCTTACTGGCACAGGCCTGATTTTGTTTGGGTGTTCACTCTCATGGGTTCAAGGAATGTGGCACTTTAGCTTCAGAGGATGAACAAGAACTTGTTTTTGCCAGTCTTGGAAATTCTATTTCCCTGGCCAGTGATTGGTTTTAGGCGTATGGCCCAATCCTGGCCAAGAGGTGCCGAAGGGAAGTCTACTGGAGAGCTTCTGGGAAAGGTCTTTCTCCTACTTGAAGTGCCTCTTTTCTTCAGCCAGATGCTATGGAATTGACATATTAGGTGTGTATAAATGTGGTAGATATCTGACAATCACGGGACAAGTTCAAGGACCAAGCCATCTGTTAATTAAGTAAAGGAGAATCCTGAGAAAGAAAACACCAGAGTCCCTGATTATATATCACTGAGCTATTAAAGTCTACCTCTGTGCTGCTTCTTATAGGAGATAATCAAATGTTTCACATTTTAAAATTACTTGTAGCTGACTACTGAGCCAGATATCCTCTGTTTGCCTTCCAGATCCATTTTTCACCTTCTCCGCCCTGCTTTTGGCCCTTGAGGTACATCTGTATGGACCACATCAACAGGCTTCCTTGTTTTCGTATGTCCACAGAGTATGGCTAATGGGGAAACCTAGCAGGAGACTGGAGGGAGGAGTGTGAGGTAATTACTCCCCTAGCTCCTTCCCTGAGGGGTCATCTCAGCCTGGCTTAAACCACTGCTTGAGGTTACAGCTCCCCTTTGAAGGTACCTTTCTCTATAGGACTCTCCTGAGTTCTAGGAACTGCTTTCTCTCCTCTTTGGGATTAGGAGTTATAACGGTTCTGCTGATATCAGACCCTTGTGATTCCACTACAATGCCACATCTTTGTAAATAAAATAGTCCCTTTATTAAACTCTCCTCCAATCGTAAAATGAATGTGCCATGTGTCTTGTTGAAATCTCAACTAATGGAGGTATTCTATTACTTATTGCCCAAAACAGCCTACATTATATCCTTAACATTAAATTCTAGCTCTTAAAAGCCAGGAAATTTTGTAATACTGGGAATTCCAGGAACACTTCTCATTCCAGTTCCTAACGGAGTTACTATGTCTGAGGGTGGTGGGAGGAAGTGCTTGATGTCAAGGAGGAGGAAATAAATGGTACCCGATTATGCATGTTTTCTGGGTAGCCTAGAATGAAGGAGATAAGAATCACTTACATCTGAATAACCCTTAACAGAACATAATGTATATTTATACACATTTTTATTTACAATAATTTTTTGAGGTAAGTCTCTTGATTTTAATTTTACAGATGGGGTCAGGTGAGGATCAGAAACGAGAAGTTACTTACTCAAGGTTGCAACAATGGGTCAATCAGGAAATGGAAATCAGACCTACTGACTCAAATTTTGTAGTTTTCTCACTCCCCAGGGGCCTGCCCTTCCTCTATGAATCAAGCCCAGGAAGGCAGGATGGAAAAGAAAAGGAAAGAGAAATGGAAGTGGAAGGGTAATTTGTGGATTTAAGTTTTCCTTCTCATCCTCAGCTAAGATTTTTTCTGAAATTCCCTTAACATCCAAGAAAAACCACATACACTTTAAAAACAAAAACAAAAACCCAACCCAACAGCTTGAAGTAGCCTGGGATTCCAGAACAAATACTGAAATTGGCAGGACACGTGGTATCCTTCCTCCCAGTGGGTCACGTGAGGACATTTCCTAACATCTGTCATGAATGTGTCTGGGAATATACAATATTTTTGTCTCATCAAACCCTCAGATGCTTCTTTCTCCTGAAAAAAAGAACTGCTGTGTCCTGCCTTCTGATTTAATCTAAAAATGTCATAAAAATCTAGCCCCCAAGACCTATAAATCCTTTTTAAGCAGAAGAGATTTGAGTATCTTCCCAGTCTCTTAAGAGAACAGCTCAAAAGAAATCATGCCAAGTTCTGAGTAAAAGGGAGGGCTTTTTTTTTTTTCAGTCGAAATCACAGTGCTATGCTGTGAGCACATTTTTACAGTACTTTGGGGGTGAGAGGGTGGTCCCTCTGCCTGGATAGGCTGGAAATCTATTTAGCATTTTGTTCCATGGAAACACAGCCCAGATTCAAGAGTCAAGACCAAGTCATGAGACTCACTGGAGTCAAAACCTGGCACTAGCTCCAACTGCTTCTAGGCAGCTGTGCTTCTGTCCTAATAAAACCATCTAGAGCATGACTACATGGAAAAAACAAAGCAAAACCTAGCACTCCACAGAATTTCAGCATGTGGCACCACAAGAAACTGATTCTTAAATCTAGTTTAGTATGTGAATTCTGCTCCTGAGAGCAGCTGAAGGTGGCTTTCACTACCAAAGGGATAAAAATCAATATAGTGAATGTGCTGGTTTGAAATGATGTGTGTCCCCTAGAAAAGCCATGTTTTAATCAAAATCCCATTTCATAAAGGCAGAATAATCCCTATTCAATACTGTATATGTTTGAAACTGTAATCAGATCATCTCCCTGGAGATGTGATTTAATCAAGAATTTAATCCAGTTGTTAAACTGGATTAGGTGATGACATGTCTCCACCCACCCAAATGATGGTGGATAAGTTTCTGGAGTCCTATAAAAGAGGAAACATTTTGGAGAATGAAAGAGATTCAGAGAGAGCAGAGAATGCTGCAGCACCAAGAAGCAGAGTCCACAAGCAAATGACCTTTGGAAATAAAGAAGGAAAATGCCTCCCAGGGAGCTTCATGAAACTAGAAGCCAGTAGAGAAAGCTAGCAGATGACACTGTGTTCGCCATGTGCCCTTCCAGCTGAGAGAATAGCCCTGACTGTGCTCACCATGTGCCTTCTCACTTGAGAGAGAAATCCTGAACTTCATGGGCCTTCTTAAACCAAGGTATCTTTCCCTGGATGCCTTGATTGGACGTTTCTATAGACTTGTTTTAATTGGGACAGTTTCAGCCTTAGAACTGTAAACTAGCAATTTATTAAATTCCCCATTTTAAAAGCCATTCCGTTTCTATATATTGCATTCCGGCAGCTAGCAAACTAGAACAGTGAAATTACTCATTTTATAACCAATTAACAAATTATTGTCGAGCATAGCTGAATCTCATTGATAAAAGATACTCAAGAGCCAGTATTGGTGAGGTAGGCTGCAGAAGAGTTTTTGTGAAGAAGTATCCTATAATAAGAATTACGTCATAAACTAACACCTAGAGCAACAGGGAAGAAATGTCAACTGCCGTTTGAGCTTATAAGTAATTGTTTCCCTCTATAATTTTCTATATTTTTACAAAGGTTATATAAAAAGTAGGATAAAAAAACACTTTTAAAAAGGAAGCAACAAAAAGCTATTTCTGGGGAAGCACCTTCATACATCAAATGGGTTATATACATCCGATTCTGACTTCTCATACAACCAAAAATACTTGGAAAGGGTCTGGTGAAGCTCAGCAGTAAAGGAAAAAAAAATTGACCAAAACAGCAGAAAGTACTTTTTTAAAAATTTGATTTTCTTTTTAAAGAATGGCCCGAAAACTTTCTAAGAATTTTAGCTAAGTCTAACATTATATTGGGAGCACTCAGTTGCAATTCTGATAAGGTAGCTGCATCTGGCCTTAAAAATTTTGAGAAATGTTCAATAAAATCTATACTTAGTTAGAACTGAAAACAAGAGAATAGCACTTCTGTTATTTAATTATATCTACCTGGAAGACTGTATGCTGAATCTTCCAAACTAATCTAACTGATTTTTTAAAAAGTGGATTGATAGAGAAGACCTCAATTTCCAAAAAGCACCAGGTCCAAATTAGGCTGAGAACTAGGAGCTGAGGACAACATTTCATGTTGTCTAAGGAGCCTTAAAGGGGGAGGGAAACTCCAAGAAAATCACTAAGGACTCACCTTGCCAGCAAGATACCCTGGTACTCTTCCAGTTGTCTCATGAAGCTGGGGTTGGGCTTGGTCACTGTTCGTCTTTCCTTCACGTAGTCATAGGCTCGGTCCAGATTCCAGCCATATTCCTTCATTGCATAGGCAATCACAGTGGAGGCTGAGCGACTCACCCCCATTTTGCAGTGCACAAGGCATTTAGATCCATGTTTCCTGTTTTGGGGGATCGTAGCAAAGAATAGGGGAAAACACAATAGTAAATATGTTATAGAAGTTGAGTTCTAAATTGTCCCAAATCTCCTGTCCTGCCCTTCCATTTTCTTGCTATGCAATGCACCCCCCCTCTTGGTACAGTCATACAAATACAACTACAATCAAATGTAGAGGGAG